>NC_143402.1:34210430-34519473 GCF_052110815.1 Crocodylus siamensis | reverse complement strand
ACACTACCAGCTCTGGCACATACACATCCAAACCAGCCTAGGCATATGCATACCTATCACCAATTCAAGCACATACACTATACACCCCAAAAGTTAGACACAGATCACTGATTCATATATCATGCACACAATGATATATACATATATATATATATATGCACATATGCATATGCATACACACACTCACCAGTTCACACACATACAATCCACCTACACATATACGTTCCTAACTTGGATGGTACAGTATTTTTGTCTGTGCTTGGTGTACCTGGGGGAAGGTTCAGGTGAGAGAGAGAGAGAAAGTTAAATGTAGGGAGTGAAAGTTGCCAGAAACAGGATTAGAACTGGTAGACTACAAAGAAACTGGCTAAGGAACTGAGGCTTGGGTTTACTTAAGATAGACTGGGGCTGGAAACTAAGGCAGACAGCTGAGATATTGGAGAGAGGGGGGGCAGATAAGTAGTGGCAAGAAGGAGACAGCCAGGAAAGACACTGAGGCAGAAACCTGGTTGTTCAGGGGAAAAGGAAAAGGCAGTGAGGATAAGACAGTAACAAAGAAACGGGGGGGTTTTGCCCCATGAAGTTATTAGTTCACACACACACACACACACACTCTCTCTCTCTCTCTCTCTCACAATAGCAGCAGGAGAAAGAGACTCAGTGGAAGGGTTGGAGTCCAGGTAGGGAAGAGAAGCAGAGTCTAAGTCCTTGGTTGGAAGTGGGGGGGGGGAGAGCTACCTATCCAGGCTGGAAATGGGTCCAAGTCCAGTAGGTATTGGCCAGAGGGGGGTCGCCAGCAGGGTGTATGGGTGTATAGGTGATGTGGCATGGTGCTGGTCCAGATGGAGAGGGCATCCCACTGGGTCTGTCTTCCCTGCCCGTTTTTATAGGGGCAGACCTTGTGCGACCCTAGTGGCAGGAGGCATGCCCAGGCAAGGGTCAGCCCCTGGTGCACTAAGCATGTGTGTTTCATGCAGGGATGTGCAGCCTCGGGTGTCTGTAATGGTGGGGTACAATGGTAGAGTTGCTGGTTCTGCAGGGTCATTTGTCTTTCAAATGCTGGGTTCTTGTCTCTGTTCCTGGGTGAGGTCTGTGGTTCCTGAATGAATCAATGCAAGGTGATGGCTTGGTCATTGCAGGCCATTCAGTAGAGACCTGCTACCATTGTATTTCAATCATTCCCAATCACTCTCATTCAATCGGGAACCAATTTACGTGGGAGGGGTACAATGAATCATACAATTGCAACACAAGGGATGCCCAGGCAGAGAACACAAGATGGAGGCATGACATACAAAATGGAAACTTGACACGAAACTAACGGAAACCTACACTAACTTACATATATAAGCCCAAAACAGTAATAACACAATATAAAAGCAGTACAAACACAATAATTATCACTTATAAAACAGTGGGTATTGATATCAAAATATCAAGTAACTATTTACAAAGAGGGGAGAGAAAAATAAAACTTAACTACCTAAAATAAAATGTTAAAGCTTATCCTACATCTTAGCTTACTTATACTTATCTATAGGGACTAGAGAGGGAGAGAAAAAGTCAGAAATGGTTGCGGAAGGGGAGGGAATGCATTTTAAATTAAATAAAAAAAGAAACTGGGGGTTTTGCTACATGCTTTCCTCCCAACTTTCTATGTTGATGCTGAATGACTTGATATCATCTCATTTGGTGCATAGATCTGGGGGCTCCCACCCTTGGGAGGAGTCCAGCACAGCCCAGAAGCTCTCCCAGGGGTGTGGGCCCTGAGATCTGTGTGCCAGATGAGAGGATGCTGACTCTGCTGCCTGGGACTGGTGGCAGTATCAATCTTCCCAGGCACTGGGAGCAAGCTGTGCCCAGCACTAGTCCCAGGCAGCAGCAGCAGTGGCAGCCTTCTGTCATCCGGCAGGCAGATCTGGGGGCTTGCACCCCTGGAAGGAGTCCAGCACAGTCCCACAACCCTTCTGGGGGTGTGGGCCTCCAGATCTGTGTGCCAGATGACAGGAGGCAGTCGCTGCCAGGAAGTGTCATGAGTTTTGCTTTGAACAGTTTGAGGTGCAGTTTCCCAGAAACTTCTGCACCTATCTCCTTAAAACTTTGCAGGCTTCATGCCATTAGAAGTGGCTATCATCCTTTCAATATTCATCTGAATTAGGCAAGAAATGACAAAGTTTTAGGCATTTTCATGATTCCACATTATAGCCTATGGGCAAAATGTTGAAACAAGTGGAAACACCGAAACAGTTTTGGTCAAATGAAATGGAACAGTGCTTCAAAACTAAATAAAACTGATGAAATGAAACACTGCCTTCAAGAACCATGTGGTTAAGCAGCAGGCAGGAGTCTAGCCCTGGCCGGCTGGGCAGACCATGCATGATTTACAGCCACAGTCAGTGCCTTTAATCACAGTTATTTACCCTGCCATAAGATAGTACTGTCCCCAACAGTGCTATCTTAGGGCAGAGTTGATGGGTTTATACACACTGATGCTTTACTGCACAGCATTAGTTTACTCCGTAGCAAAGCACATATGTAGATGTACCCACTGAGCAGTAGATTCTGCAAAAGCCTACGGAGAGCTCTTGGACTCATTCTGCAGTGGGGGAAGTATCCTGTGGACACCTTCTAAATGCTGTAGTTCATGTATGGAAGCCAATCTGGCATGGACTTGCCCATATTGAAGCTATTAGTGATAGAGCAGAAACTAGTCATGCTTGACAGTTCCCATATGATAATTATCACCCTCTTTTCCAAGATCATGGGCACCCTCTTGCTGATGGCTTGCCTTTGGCACAATGATCTTGAGTTAAGTGGTTCTGGTCATCTGAAATTCTCCTAAATATTAATTGTCATCTCAGGTCCTCAGGACTATCCAATCTAACAAGCTGTTGTATATCTCACTGGTACAGAATCAACAGTAGGCTGTCTATAAGTGGCCCCCAAAAATAAGCCACCCTCCATAGAACAGTTAGTCTGTTATTTTTTTTAAATCCTTTTATTGGCACATTGTTAGATTTCCAAAGTTTGGAACACTGTGAGGAAGAGCATTTCCAGGGACAGACACAGGAAGAAAGTCCAGATGAGCACACACATATGGTATGTGGCACCACAGATCTGTCTGTGATGCCACACACCATACATGCCACGTGTGTAGGTGTTCTCTGTGATGCTAATTTTCAGCATGTGGGAGGGGGGAGATCCCATGGGGGAGATCCCAGTGTCAAAAAAACCTGCACTAAGAAAAACCCGCACATGACTGCAGCATGCACCACCCGAAAACAGAGCCTAGCTGGCTGGCTCCCTGCTGCTGGATCACTGCCTTTGGAGCCCTGGGAGGCCCCTTGGATCTCAGGTAAGGCTGCTGGGGCCAGCTCAGGTGCTGTCCCTAGCCTCCCCTACCCCACCCAGGGCAACCTTCCATGTGCCAAAATGTGCATGCATGGGCATTCCCTAGTGCTTTTTGCCTCTGGGGAAATGCATGTGTGCTCATCTGGACATGCCCAGGGATCCTTAAGCATCCATGCTGCAACACAGCTTTTGGTAGAGTTGCTTGAAAAGGATGGAAAATATAGTAAGGTAGATGAAGACTTTCTGCTGAAAGAACTGACTGCAAGGAAGGAAACAATAGGTGTTGATTCTTTCCTTTCACTGTGATAAATGTGAAATAGATCCATCCTTTTGATGTTAAGCAACAAGACAGCACTACATTCACAGAAAGCACAGAGCAGACACTTGGGGATTAAACGCTGATAACACTGCAATTCATACTCAGCTGTTCTCAGATACTTCTGGGAATCATGGCCAAGATTGATGTCTAGGATCCCTACTCATTGGCCTACCAGCTGTGAAGTGTCACAACAGTACTGGTTTTGGCACACTTTGAGGCACATTGGGAGAAGGTTGTATACTTAATGCTTAAAATTAGGAAAGTTTCAAAAAAAGACAGAATTTGAAGCACTTTGTATGTATGTCAGCATAATAAGAGATTGGTGAACAGGACACCAGGGGAGAAGGAAGAATGGCAGCTCCCTGGGAAGGCTGTGGTGCTGCAGCACTAATAGTCCCACATCATGGCTACAGGAGCAGGAACAGCTGTGTGGAGGGATTCCTGACTGCTGCTGTAGCAGCAAAAGCAACAGCAACATAAACATAAAAAAAAAAAGACATACCATTTACTGGGTTAGTTTTGTATTGTTGTCCTAGGTTTCTTTTTGGGTCTAATCCTAAGTTTCTTAGAAAAGCACATTGAGCTTCTGGAGCACTTAGAAGAAATCAAGGGTTCCATGTTATAGTCCTATTTCTTTAATCATGTTTACTAAAATAAAGATTCAGTGAATAAACCCTCTTCTTGAGGGTTCATTCCTTTGAAGTAATCAATTCCTTATATTTCATAGTTTTCATAGACATTAGGGCTGGAAGGGACCTCGGGAGATCATCGAGTCCAGCTCCCTGCCCAAAGGGCAGGAAGTCAGCTGGGGTCATAGGATCCCAGCAAGATAAGCATCCAATTTACTCTTGAAGGTGTTCAATGTAGGTGCTTGAACCACCTCCGCTGGCAGACTGTTCCAGACCTTGGGGGCTCGGACAGTAAAGAAATTCTTCCTTATGTCCAGCCTGAAACGGTCTTGCAGGAGTTTGTGACCGTTCGACGTCGTCATCCCTTGGGGCGCTCTGGTGAACAGATGTTCCCCCAGATCCTGGTGGTCACCCCTGATAAACTTATAGGTGGCCATCAGATCACCCCTGAGCCTGCGCTTTTCCAGGCTAAAGAGTCCCATGGCTCTCTGATTCTCTAGAGTGGCATTTTCCTGATTAACCCTGTCTAACCTTGCTTGTATCAAAGAACAAGTTTTGGAATAAACTGAGGGTAATCATAATGATCTAAATGTCGCCTTCCATCTTGGCAACTTTACTTCCACTGTTGGCTTCCTATCATGATTTGCAATTTTGTACAGCTGTCCAAGGCATAATGAGATGTAGGAGATAAATGGTGTTGAGACATTTGTCTACTCTAATTTATTTTAGGTGCTCTGTTAATATCCTCAAATGTGTTGTTTTGCTGTATTAAAATTTCAGGTTTATTATGGTGCTAAACAAAGAATGCACTGTAAAAATTAAAAATAGCAGTGTCGTCTGAGTCACCTAGTTCTTTCTACCATCCATTCATTGTAAATATTTACTATGTTGACATTTGGAGCTGTAGCCAGTCCTTCATCAAAGGACCTAATTCTGTGGAGAGCTGGACAATTTTAGCTCCACTTGATCTTTGATGTTTGGTGCCAAATGACTAGAACAATGGGCCTTTCATCAATATTGCCTTGCCATTCCTTCATGGTAAATAATCTGTTGTTGATAAGTACTAAAGCACAGCTTTCTTTTAATCATATGCAAGTAACTCTTATCAAAGATTTTAAGAAGTAATCATTATTGACTTTCAGATGTCCATTTTGAAAACTGCATAGGCCTAATTTTTTTCAGAACTGTTAAGCACCCAAAAAATCTTACTCAAGTGGGTGGAACGTGCACCTCAATATCAGCTTCCTGGTATGCTAAGTAGTTGAAAGAATAAATGGGTCATTCCCCAAACATAGTCAAATTTTAGAAATCAGGCTGTAAATGTACGTCTTGCTATTTGGTATGAGTTTGATAATGTTGTTCAAGTTCTATGAAACCACTAGGAGTTCAGAAGGTGAAAAAAGCTTCATAAATACTATGAAGAACTTCAGTTGATAGTTCCAATTAGCTGTAAATAGAAATCAGATAATTTTTCAGTTCATGAAATCTAGATAATTTCACATATTTTTGTAATTCACATATTCAGTTTCAAGAGGTATTGGGGAAATTGGCCATCAAAATCCCTTTTCCCCCCATGACTGGAAACTCAGGTAGCCCAGTCTTCAACTAGAATACATTGGAAAGATGTGGTCATTTCAACAATGCTATTCCAGTGTCCTCCAGTGAAGCATCTAACTTGCTATAACCAATCCCTATTACTTATGAGGCGACTAGTACTCTTAGTAAATTGATTGTCATATTGTATTGTAGAAATTCGAGTAAAGGGATTATTAAGCTTTATATGTAATAAGTTTGTCTTTTAAAGCAGTTGAAGTGGTTATTTTCTATAGATTTCAAAGTTTTCACAAGGATTAAATGTATCAAGTTACTCAAAACATATTTAATGTGCATAAATTTGATTTTGATGATATTAAAGAAAAGTTCTGTGATTTAGCCAATGTTATAAACTATGTGGTTGAGAAACCAAGCAAGAGAACTTAGAAGTTCTATCTCAGTCCTTTATGTTCTTCCTAGTAATTACTTGCTTTCTAGGTTTCAGTTTTTATTTAAATTTGAACAAGTAGAAACTATAGCATATCATTTTCTCTAGAGTGTTAAGAACAAATAGATGTATTAATCAGGCTCAGTATTAGTTCAATTAGTTTTATTTTTTAAGTGGAAAAATCAGTAGAAACAGAGATGTGTTGGTGGCTTTCAAGTGGCCTTTTGTAAAGGCCACAAGAATATACCAGTTGGCTTTCTTTTATGTCTGGCTAGCTGAAGCATTGATAGACAGTACAACCTGAAGGAAATACAAATACTTTTTCTTTCAACATGTATATAAACAACAGTATATTAATTGGTATTTTATTCAAAATCTTGTTTAATGTATCAATTGGTGATAAAATGGATTAAACAATGACTTTTCTATTGGCGATAATGCAATTTGCAGTTACAAAGAAAAGTTTATATTTTATCCAAATGCAAAAGTGTCTGCAAGAACAATAACACTAGTTAAGAAAAACATCTTATAAGGCTTTACACACGTGCCGGATTTAGGCACACAAGCATGCCTTTCATGCTAATTTCTAGTGCCGCGGCAAAAAATGCTATTGGGATTTCCCAGTAGTAAAAAAAAAAACCCCAGGGAAAAAACAAACAAACAAACAAAAAAACAAAAAAATAAACCATGTTACAAAGCACACCAAAGTGGGACGTGCCATAACAAACAGAAGTGCTCCCCTGTCTCTGTGCACTGTGGAGTCCCTGCACTGACAAACCCTGCACTCCAGCCAGTCACTCCCTAGTTGCCTGGAGCACGCTGTGCCTGAAGACAAGGATTTCACACACCTCAGCATAGGGGCCTGTATTGAGGTGCAGAGACAGGGGAGCACCCAGCCCAGGGCTGCCTGCTCCCATGCCTCAAAGCACGTTGAGCCCAGACAGCCTGCGAGTGACTGCTGGAGCACAGGGTGCCTCAGCATGGGAGATGCCTGCTGGCTAAGCTTGTGCGAAGGTGCCCCAGCCCCGCTCCCTGCAGCACATGGTGAAGTGGGACAATGTGTCCTACTACAAAGAGCACAGACAGGGGCATGAACTGCAGCACAGATTTGTGTTACTATAATTTGTGCTGCTGCAAATACATGCCCCTGCTCATGTGGACAGCCAAAATGTTCAAATGCAACATGGGGAAGTTTAAGAATTCCTGGAACCTGTAAATCAAGTGTTTGGGGATTTCCCTTTTATATATTCAGAAACCGTGCTCCAGAATTAAACCTAGATAGCAGAACTTCTGTTGGCACAATTTCTTGCCTTTATTCCAAAGGCTTTTAATATTATCTTCCACCACTCATAGTTCTTCTCCTTCCAACATATGTTAACCATAAAGTTCATTTTCACTTGTGTTGGTTGTGTTAAAGATGCAAGGCAAACTTCCCAACAAATGGAATTGACTAGTTTTTAAAATCTGGTATGAGGGAGTTGAATTTTCATAGCTTAATTAGTGTCAGCAAGCTGCCAATTAATTAATTGAAATTCTTTTGTGTAATCTCCAGCTGTATTTAATTAGACAATGCTTTTCTTGGAAGTAAGAGATAACTATTGTCTGAGGCTAGATGAGGAAGCTTTCTTTTTTACAGTTTAATGTACTTTACACTCTGAAGTTTTGTCTTCTCAAACTTTGAAATCTCCATATGGAACATGTATATGAGTGGTATGAATTCTGCCAGAAGGTCAGTAATCAATGAAGCTAATGACCTTATATGATTGAAATGGAAATGTCAGTGTATTTTATGATTCAGAGGTAATTTTTTATCAAGAAAGGAAAATAATTCTATCAATTAAATCAATATCAAGTTTATACAGAACTTGGATGCTGGTAGGAAATTTGTTCAGCAAATGTAGGATATTCTGTAGGTAGACCTGTATCTAAATTACATTAACAGGGACCAAGTCTTTGGTTCCCACTATGTTATTAAAGAAAACTTAGTAAACTGAATCTAGGATTTGGCCCTAAATTTGAAGTATGACTTATTTTAAAGGGTATAGTAAGATTTGTCATAAATATTAAAATCATAGTTATTGTAATTAGTACCTGAACAGCTCAAAGTGTTTAGAATCTCTTAGCAGCTGTTTTCACTTACATCAAGCATACCTATTTTATAGTGATGATGAATATTTTATTAAACTAAGCAAACCTGAATATTTCTTTGGATAAGTTAACAGTGGTAAACAATGAAAAAAGAAGATCCTTTCCTTTCCTTTGATTTTGTTTTACTTTGCCTTCTACTTTAAATAAAAATGAAAAACAAAACCCCCCAAATTATCTATACCTAACTGTTCCTTCTACTGATGATGCTGAAGTATCCTCTAAGCACAGGAATCTGCAATGTAAAACCCATAGAATGAATTGGCCTGTGGAGCTTTTGGATCCGGCCTGCAGAGTCATGGTTTCAGCAGTAGTGGGCACACGTCTGTACATATCATGCTGCAGTTAAGTGGTGGGAGCTTTGGTTGGGGGATGGAGGTGCAGTCAGGCAGACAAGGGGCTTTGCTTGCACCATCCTGTATGATAGTTGTGTGATGGGGCCTTCACTATAAGGAGAGCTGTCTCCATGCTGTGCCAGTCAGCTGACAGGAAGAAGCATCAGGGATAGCTGGACTGACCTCATACCTGAGCTAGGTCATTCCAGCCTGCTCCCAGAAAACAATGCTGACCCCTGCTTAAACATATCATGAACCAAAACAGAGGGAAGCATAGGAAGAAGGTGGCAGGATAGGAACAGATACAGGTTCCAGTTTATCAGTTTATTTACATATGTCCTAGAGCTCTAACCTCATAAAGTATATATTTATTTCATACAATTCAAGCTTTGTAAGTATTCCTGATTTAAGTTCCTTTCCAACATGCCTGGTGAAAACAATAAAGCACTTACAAGCCCTTCTCTGCTTCAGTTACATTAATGCTCTTGAGCATTCTTTTGGGAGTTGATTAGTGCTGTAGGGTGTCTAGGCTCTTTCCCCTTTTATTTTTGCACTTTCTGTAAAATTACTTTCTTTTATAAGCTCAGTGCCACTAGGTGTCCCTTGATGACTGGGATATAGTTAAGATTGTATTATGAGGGAAGACTCCTATTCAAACATAACAACAACATGGAAAGCTGTTAGGCCAACATTTATGTTAGTCTAGTATAATTCCACACTTAATGTTGTTTGTTTGTTTGCTTGTTTTAAAGAAACACGTTGAAAAAATGCTCTGGTGCTGGCAATTCTGAAGTAATCATTTGCCTGCAACTTTATTGCTTAATTTTTGAACTTGAAAGCAATGTCTGTAAAATCATTAATATACATGTTTATTGAGCTGATATATTTATATCTTTTCATCTTATGCTGTGCTCTAACATAAAAGCAGTATGGACTTTCTTTTTTCAGTGAACAGTTTCTGAAGTTGTGTTTGTCCCTTTCCTATTGAACTCTTTAGTAAGTGTACTGCAGTTCTTTAGATGACTCAGAATCCACACACACACAAAAATTAGTCAGTGGTTTGTTGGCCATTCATCCTGATTCCATGAAATCCATATGTATTTTGTCTGAGTAAAGGTTATGATATTTTGTGTCCTTAGTATTTTGACATGACAGGCTATACAGAGCTCTGGTCCTGGAATTATTATTGTGACTGTACCCCTGAATTTATCCAGAATTTGGTCTGGTTCTCAATTGGAATTACTGAAGTAGTTTGCCAAAATGAAGAGAAGGGACCTTTGTTAAAATTTATCAGGCTGGCATTGCAAAAAGTAAGATGAATGTGTCTTGAAATTCTTTCCAGATGGTCAGTCAGTGCTTACCTCAGCTCTTCTGAGTGTTGTACTTTAATTGTGCCACACAGAGTGGTGAAATAGAAATAAGTATGGATCCAGGAGTGTAACATTTGTTCAGAACAGGCAAACCAGCTGGAGTACCACAGACCACAAAACCCACTGAAACTCAGGATATGATAAGAATAATTTAAAAGGACTTACTTATCAAGAAGATTCTTGGTATCTGTTCTTAATTATGCTTGGTGAAATAGCTAATATAGCAGTCAATATTTTTCCTTTGTAGTACTGTTTGAAAGCTGAAGCTTATGGGAATCTATATAGTGTAACTGCTTGCATAGAACTCAGTTGCTTTCAGAGGATAAAACCTAGAACTAAGTGAACTACTGGCTCTTAGTTAATGTCACTGATTTAACATAAGGAGGCAAAACTACTGTTTAGAATTTTTTCCATCTCTTATTTAAATGTGATATTATTGATACTATTTTTAGAATATCTTTATATCATGTGGGATGTGACAATCCAAAACCATGTTAATTCCATTTTTACTTCCCAATGTGTGTTGTAGTTTTGCACATTGTCATATTGTCATAATTGATGTGCAAGATTAGATTATCTTATTCTTTTCCCATCCAACATCTGTTATGTTGTTGATTTTTACTTTTTGCCTTCATCATTCCAGTTGGAGTACAGTATATTCCGAACATGACTTTGAACTAGTTCTTTCTTGCCTTTAGTCTTCAGGAAACTTTATGAAGTTTTGTTAGACAAACTAAAAGCAAACCAAAAATTAAAATTGAAAACAATGTTAATGTGAGACTTAATGTTTGAGAATGCAGTTGCAGGAAGTTGTCTTGTGAATATGGAATGGAAATCTTTGAAAAGCTAGATAATTTTTCAGAGATTATTTTGAATCACCATGAAGTATGTGAGGACTAATAATTGTTTGACTATACAACAATGAGTTCAGAGTAAAATAGTAAGACCTGCCTTTTGCCTCATACTTTCATATAGTGGTGAAATCCATATGATAAATATTGTTTTATTGTGGGAGTCCATTTACCCTCTCACCTGCCCTTTCTTTCACAAATGTTTTACTACCAGGACCACTATTATTGAGTATCTTCAAACAGTCAACCTTAAAAATACACACTAAAAAGTTTGGTTGGATAATGATTTATTTCATTCCTCCCAAAATGTGATATTTCTCTCTTTAAACTGCATTGGCACAAAGCCTAGAAATTGTAGTTGCTCAATTTTAGGCCTGTCACCAGTTTATTGACCTGTTGGTAATGATATTCAGTATGTTAGAGCTTGAAAGGTATATCCAACTGGAAAAAAAGGTCAAACCAACGTAGATCTCTCACCCTAGCAGAATTAAGCAGATAAAAATATTAGACTTTAAAGTTCTAGGATTATGATGTATACAAAAGATATTTTACATAATATCCACATTGTGGATATTTGATTGTGGTAGCAGTGGCAGTAGTGGTATGTGGTGCCTGGTTTTATGTTTTGTATTCTCCCTCTCTCCTGAATCCCTGTTCAGATGAATTTATTTAGTTAAGAAAAAAATGGTTTTATAAAGATATGTTAAGCCAGTTTATAGTAGTGAAAGACCAAGGAAAATGCCCAGCCATCTTACACTAACTTACTACAATGTTATCAAGTGCTATGTAATTTAGATGCATTTAAGATCAGCTGGGTATAGTATTTTATTTTGAAATGATGAGAAGTGTTACCAGATTTGCCTGTCCCTATGGGGTATGCTTATTTATTAGAGTTATGTTTCTGGGGTCTCTGTAATTCTATTAATGTGCTGCTTGTGTCACTTGCATTTCTGTATGGAGCTTATCTCTCCATTCTGTGAGTCCTCACCCCCAGTGGAGCTACCTTGCAGGGTTTAGTTTCAATGGGACTGGGTTCCTCCAGCCACCAAATCAATTGAACACACACACACACACACACACACACACACACACACACACACACACACACACGGCACATCTGAGTGGGAAGGGTTACTTAGTATTTCCAGGATGACACCCTCATGTGTCCTGAACTCAGCATTTATGGGCTGACTCCCTCATATGCCCTGACTCAGCGCTTCCCAATCTCTTGTTCCAATTGTCCTGGTAGTAACCCCCTGGATGACCAGACCCCACAGGATTTTGGGGCTTTACAGGAATCTTTGGCTTGGGTAAAAGAAGCCTTGCTGCAGAGCAAATGGGGAGGCTGAGGAGAAGGAAGAGTAAACGAAGGTCAGAGAAAGTATGGCAACCAGCTTGACCATAAAAGTTATTTTATTGCCAGGTATGGGAAACTTATGAAGATACTAGTAGTAATAGCCATAGAAGGAAAACAACAAAAACAGTTACAATATTACACAGTTTATATTGGGTATTTTGGGAAATCTAGCTCAAGTTTGATCAGCAAAAGTCAGGTTTAGAAAGCTGTGCCTGGAGTAAGAGAGAGAGGGAGAGAGAGAGGGATTTAGAGTGTGGGCTTAAACAAAGAGAAAGAAAGAGAGTTAGGGTTTCACCACTCAGCGAAGCTTGAACCTGTTCAGGTTCTCAGGTGTTTAGGGAGCTTGCAGATAAACTGTTCAGCTTTGGGTCTGGGGGTTTGAGACAGAGCCCCCAGCATGATCCGTGAAGGTATTCTAGGAAGTAAAGGAGAAGGTGAAGCCCCAGTGGAACTGGTGCAGTGTTTGGATCCAAGCACCAGTATAGAAATTTGAACTTGGGTAGGTGTTTTTGTAGGGAAATAACAATGGTTCAAGAGAGCACAGTAGGCTTGTTTATGAGTAAATGATGGCTCAAGGGAGTATATCAGAGTTGTTTTGTTATGCTAGACAATAGGAGCTGATCGTTTCTGGCTATGGGTGGCCTGACTCAGGGATTTCACAATGCAAACAGGCAGATTCAGTGTTTATAGTACCAGTAAAGGAGGCTTCTCTGGTCCCAGAGTTCAGTGCTGTCCTTGCCTTGGAATCTCTGTTCTCCATCCTGAATGCTAATGATGGTGCCTCCCTTTCCCATTTCGGATGCAAATGAGACTAGGGAAGTTGTCTTAATCCTGTTTTTAATTATGAAATAGAGAAGCAGCCCCAGGGTTCCAGACTGAGCCCCTGTGTCCTTGTGTGTTTCAGCTAGTGGGCCCCTCCTGGACACCACTGCTTCCAGTTCTGCCCTTAAATGCTAAGTGGGGCCCTCCCAGCACATCCATGGTGGGAGCACTGTGAGTGTATGGGCACTGTGAATGTATCAATTTAGTCGCAGGCTGACTGAGTGCTTTAACTGTATCAGCCACTGGGCTGTTTGGTTCGGGATTGAGGAGGTGGAGTTGGGAGTGAAGCTTATTACAGTAAAAATGAATTTTACTTACAACAACAAAATAACAAAAATATGCTTAAGCAACAAAAAATACAGTTTGCACATATAACAGTTAATAAAAAGGTTAACTAATAAACTTAAAAATTGACAGTGATAATAAAAACAGACAGACAAATTAACAAAGAGTTCCCACTTGGTTAGCAACTTATTGATAGACCCTCGGTGTCAGGTACATGTTAAGTTGATCCAGCGAAGTCTGGCATCCCTGATCCACACTGTTGGAGGGAGTACTGGGGAAAGTCCATCAGTTAGGATCTGGTCCTCTCTCACACTGGGAGTAAGGAATCTGGGCTTGGGACAGTAATGACCATTCTGTCCCATCCTTCCTACTGGTCACTTAACATGCATGTTCCTTTATATCCTGTCCTATGCTAATCTGTTAGCTTTAGAGCCACTCACAATCTTATCCTACAGCTGTTACCTTATGGGGTTAAAAAGTGTTAGAAATTATTATAATAGGTTACTGTCTAAGCTTGGGTTTATCCAATAAGCAAATCGCACCACATCACTTTGAGGCCTGAGTGTAGCATTTTCCCCACCCAAGTTTAACTTACTTAGAATTTTTTTGAAATGTATTAATTATATCTTGTGGTTAAGTTTGCAATCTTACTGACCTTTAAGCAAATGTATATTAAATCAGCTAAGTCTGCAGTTTTATTTTTTAGTTCTGCTTTTTTAAACTTATGTTAGTCATATGATTGGTACAAACAGTTAAATATAACATTAAGGTTATATTCCAGACAGGATGCGTCTGCAGGAAACAGTTTCATAAGCTTTATCTTAGCCAATATTTATTATGTGCATTTACCAGATACTCTCAAAAAGCAGATCTCTATTTTGCTATAAGTTGCTCATTAACCCTTTTGGTTTTGACCATCACACATGCTGTAGTGCATTGGTTGCTTTAAGGGCTACTCATGGCCTCCTTCCACCCCTTCAGCCATGCCTGTGCCTCTCAGATGTTACTGGTTATCATTGCAAATGGGCACATTGCCCCTAAGACAGTGTTAGGCCTCCATACCCTTGTTGCTGCCTTGGCATTCCTGGCCTTTGCCACTTTTCCCTATATAGTCTAAGCCCATTGCACTGGACCTCAACTTATGAGCTCCAGCTTCTCTCTTGCCCCTTTCAGGCTGTGGGCCCTTGGCCCTGGATTCTGTCCTTCTTGAGCTCTGGACCCCTGGCCATGGTTTCATCCCTCTTGGGCTCTGGCCTTAGCTTCCCACAGTAAGGCCACTTCTATTGTTTTTTCAGGCTTTGGCCCTCTCAGTCCCCATCTGCCTGTCTCTTGCCTCCAGCCCTGGCTATGTTTAAGACCTCACTGCCTTAGGGCATACCTATGGCCTTCATCCTTGCCCCTGCCAGGCTTAAGCCCCCAAATGCCATCAGTCCCCCCTGTAGCTTGCACCCCTATATATGGCAGGCTCAATCCCTCTCAGAGCCTCAGGCAACCCTGTGGCTTGTGCTCCTGCCCGGGCAGGGCTTTAAACTGCAGTGCATCCCATAGGAACCCCTATGGCTTAACCTTGGTGCATGCCTCAAGTGTCCCATTGTGGTTTCCTCATCACCCCTTATAGTCACTTCTGGTCCACCAATGTAAATTTGAGCAAACAACACAAACAACCACTTAACAAAAACCTTTCCCCCTACTTGGAGTTAAACAAACTTTCAGCTAGGCACACCCCCTGCAGGGCTGTCACCTCCCTGCCTCTAGGGTATTTAATGTCTGCCAATCTCTCAGGAAGCTCCTCCCTGCCCAGAGCTCTGTCCCCTGTAGGGCATTGGCACTCTGCCTTCCTTTCTCCAGGTGCTAGCTTTTAAGCTCCTCAGAGTGCAGCATGGCCCTTCTTAGGCCTGGTGACCCTCCAGCCACCCACAGGAGTTTCCATTCTGGGGCTGATAACCTGTCTGCCTTCTCACTATGTCTTAGCTCAACTGCTTGCAGCTTTTTGTTCCTGGGCTGCCTCATTGCCTGCCCTGCCACAGCTTGCTTCCCTGCTATTGTTTCTGGGGTTAGTCACTTCCCCCTCAGGGATAGCCTCTATCTGCATGGCTACCATTAGCCATTAGCTACCAGATCACTAGCCATTAGCTTGCTTTCTAGCTGCCAGCACTTATACAGCAAGCTCAACCTGCTGCAACATCCCCTTAAAGTAACAGGAGACTTTTATACAACCTGCTTTTAAAAACTTTCAGGGATGGAGATTCAAGAACTTTTCTAGGTGCTTGATGACCCTCAGTCAGGAAGTTCTTCCTAATCTACATATTACATTTCCTCTGCTTCTGCTTGAGGTCACTGCTCTTAGCCTTGCCTCCTAGGTTTACAGTAAAAAAACCATCTCTATCCTCTCTATTATGTGAAGACGGTTATCAAATTTCCCCTCAGTTTTCTCTTCTCCTAAATAAATATGCCTAGCTTTTTAAGCCCTTTCTATTAAGTCTCATCTCCCAGTCCCCTAATCCTTTTTATTGCTCTCCACTCGATTATTTCCAGTCTGTCCACATCCTCCTTAAAAGTGTGAGGCTTAAAGCTGAACACAGTACCCTTTGTAATGCCTCACCCATGATGAACACAATCACTTCCCTTGACTTGTAAGTAAAACTCCTGTTGATACAACCCAGTATACCACTGGCCTCTTGCAAGAAGAGCATGGTATTGGTTCCTATTCATCGTATGGTCTACTGTAACCCCCAGGTGCTTCTTTGCAGCACTGCAGACTACCTAGTCTTTCCCCAGTCTGTATTTGTGCATGCAGCTATTCTATCCTAAGTGTGGGAGTTTGAACTGGTCCATGCTAAATCTTGTCATTTTGGTTGTGGACCATTTTCTCAGTCTATGTAGGTCATTCTTGATCCTAGCCTTACCCTCCAGAGTGTCTACATTTCCACTCAACTTGATGTCATCCCACAGATATGCCAAATGTGCACTGTCTCATTATCCAAATCTTTAATGAAGATGTTGAACAATACTGTACCCAGGACAGGCCCTGTGGGAAATCCCTTGTGATACCTCCTCTCAACTAGAGATTTGAAGCATTGATAAATACTCGTTTAGCCCAACCAGTTATGTATACAGTTAAAGTACTTTTGTCTAGTCTGTGTTTCTTTAGCTTCTTCATGAGAATATCATGAGAGACCAGTGTAAAAAAGCCTTAGAAAAATCAATGTATATCACATCCAATTCTCTCCCACTCCCAACCCCATTCAAAGAGCTTGTCATGTTATAGAAAGAAATCAAGTTGATCAGGCATGACTTGATCTTGTTGTATCTATGCTGACTGTCCCTGATCACCTTGTTCTCCTTTAGGTGCTCCACAACAGGTTCCTTGAGAACCCGATTCATGATCTTTTCCGGTGTAAAGTTCAGACTGATTGGTCACTAATTTCCTGTGATTTCATCCCTTTCATAAAGATGGGCACTATGTTTGCCTTTTTCCAGTTGTCCAAGGTCTCAGCTGACCTCCATGAAGTCTCAACACCAATGGCTCTGTTATTATTGCAGCCAATTCCTTCAGTTCCCAAGGGTATATCCCATTCAGCCCAGATAACTTGAAAGCATCTAGCTTTTCTCAAGTCCTTCCTAATCTGTTCTATCACTACTCTAGGGTGTTTCCTTACATATCTTTGCTGCCCACTGCACTTGTCATCTGAGAGGTGCTCCTATTTGTCAAGACTGAAGTAAAGTAGCATTAAATATTTCAATCTTCTATGCATCATTTAACTATATTACCCTTTATGGAAACATAAGCGATTTAGGGTTTCTTTGGTCTTCCTCTTACTTTTGACCTTTAGAATCTTTTTCTTACCTTTTATGTCCCTTGCCAGCTGAATCTCATACTATCCACGGCCTTCCTAATTGTCTCTGCATGCCTCTGTGGTATTTTTGTACTTTTCCCTAGTAATAATACCAAGTAGCTTTGTGTGTGCGAGTGGGTAGAGAGTTGTGGTGCCACGTTCTTGGTGGGAGGATGTTTTGTTTTTTGTCAACAAGGCACTGGGTGTTTTGCAACTTAATTGTTTAATTAATAATCAACTGAAGTAAAATGTGGGTAGACAGAATAGTGCTTAGTGAAGCTAAAAGAGTCCAACTTCAACAAGTCAGAATTTATTAACAATACGGAAGAAAAACATAGCAATAAACACAACAGGAACAGGGGACATCTATACATATACTCCTATATTTACAGGATCTTCCTGACGAGTGCTTCTTGGACACTGGGGTGGAGGTCTCCAACAGTCGGCTCCCACTGGCCTTTGGTACTTGTAAGATGGCTTTTTTTTATCTGAGTCTTCTCTTCACCAGAGTGTTCACTCCCTTTAAACTTCACAGAACAAATCCACCAAGAACTCTCACCACCTGAACACAGACAGTGGCAGCATGAATTTTCACAGTCTTCAAATGATTAACAGAAATAACTATCCAATCATTCCCCCTTAGTAATAACATTTAACCAAACATTCTTCTTCAGTGATAGCACCTGTCACTCATTCTTACTGTTTTACTCTGCCTTCCAACCAATCACACTTGCTTGTAACTCACAATCATGTAATTTTTCTTCTATCTCTCATTTTACATTCCCATGAAAACTGGAACAAGTTTCTGTACAAATTCAATTTCTTAAACCAGGACAACATGTGAAAAGTGTAAAAGCTTCTAAAACTTTCACCTATATGCAGGGACCAGGCCAGAGCTACAGATGGAATTTTTCTGTAGACTGGAAGTTTAATTTTTTTTATGAACACTTACTTTCTATATGTTTTTCAAACTTGTGATAATTTCATTTTAACAAAAAACCCTCCCCCTACAATAATTAGTGTGCTTTTTTACAAAACTCATTTTTAACTGTCATCTCCTGTGTCTTTCCCCGGAGTGTTGCGAGTGTGGGTTCTTCTTGAACCTCACCGTGGTGCCTTGGGCTGAACAGCATAGTAATTGGGGTGACTTTGGGTTGGTTCCCAAGGGGCCCCACCTACCACATCTTTAATGACAGTTATGTTTGGATCGGGAGGACAATGTTTGGTTCCCCCTCCCCTGGTGCCTTCCCATGGTTGTTCCCACTGTTCCTTCTTTTCATAGTTTGTAGGGTCAGAAGGGACCTGAGCAGATCATCAAGTCTGACCCCCTACCATGGCAGGAAAGAATACTGGGGCCAAATGACCCCAGCAAGGTGATTGTCTAGCCTTGTCTTAAAGACCCCCAAGGTAGGAGCCAGCACCACTTTGCTTGGAACTTGGTTCCAGATCCCAGCTGGCCTGACAGTGAACTACTGCCTCCTGATGTCTAGTCTGAATTTACCCTCTGACAACTTGTGACCATTATTTCTAGTCACACCTGGTGGTGCTTGGGGGAACAGGGACTCCCCCAATGCCTGCTGGTCCCCTAGGACTAGTTTGTAACAGGCCCCTATATCCCCTCAGCCTTCTCTTCTGGAGGCTGAACAGGTTCCCAGGTCCCTTAGCCTCTCCTCATAGGGCCTGCCCTGCTGTCCCCAATCATGCGAGTGGCCCTCCTCTGGACCCTCTCCATGTTGTCCACATTCCTCCTGAAGTGCGGCGCCCAGATCTGGATGCAGTACTCCAGCTGCGGGCTGACCGGTGTCACATAGAGGGGGAGGATCACCTCTTTGGACCTGCTTGAGATGCCTCTGTGGATGCATGACAAGGTGTGGTCGGCCTTCCTGACTGCATCCCCACACTGCCGGCCCATGTTCATCTTGGCATCAATGATGACTCCAAGATCCTTTTCTGCCTCTGCACTGATGAGAAGGGAGTTCCCCAGCCTGTAGGTATGTTACTGGTTCTTCTGCCCCAGGTGCATCACCTTGTACTTGTCAGTGTTGAATCCCATCCTATTCTCATCCGCCCACCACTGTAACCTTACTAGGTCCGATTGCACATCTCCCCACATCTTAGTGTTATCAGCAAATTTGAACAGGGTGCTTTTTACCCCCTCGTCCAAGTCACTGATGAAGATGTTGAACATCACAGGCCTGAGGACCAAGCCCTGGGGGGACCCCACTGCCCACATTCCTCCAGGTTGAAAATGACCTATCTACCACCATTCTCTGGGTGTGGCCCTCCAGCCAGTTAGCTACCCATTTGACTGTGTAGGTGTTGACATCACAGTCTCGCAGTTTTTTAATGAGAATGGGGTGAGAGACAGTGTTGAAGGCCTTCCTAAAGTCCAGGAAGACCATGTCCACTGCTGCCCCTGCATCTAAGGATTTGGTGACCAGGTCATAGAAGGCCACCAGGTTGGTCTGAAATGACCTGCCTCTAATGTACCTGCGTTGGTTGCCCCTAAGCATAATCTTCCCTGCAGGCCCCTTGTGGACGTGCCAGAATAATTCTCTCAAATAGCTTACCGAGGATTGAGGTAAGACTAACTGGCCTATAGTTTCCTGGGTCCTCTTTCCTCCCTTTTTTGAAGATGGGAACCACACTGGCCCTCTTCCAGTCCTCTGGCACCACACCAGAGCAGCACGAGGGGTCATAATGCCATGCCAGGGGTCCCGCAATGACCTCAGCTAATTCCCTCAGCACTCTGGGTGGAGATTGTCTGGACCAGCTGATTTCCAGTCCCTCCAGAAATTCCCTAACAAGATCCTCACTGACCCTTGTCTAGGTGCGCCTCCCCTGGGGTCTGAGGGGGGCCCAGGGTGGGTGGGGGCTGATCCAGTCCCTGCTCAGAAAAATGGAGGCAAAGAAGTTGTTAAATAAGTTAGCTTTGTCATCTGGTGTGACGAATCATAGTTCCTAGTGTGTCTTGCAGTGCCCCCACATTACCCAGTACCTTCTTTTTGCCCGCTGTCTTTTTAAAAAAATACTTCTTGTTGTCCTTGATCTGAGTAGCTAGTCCCAGTTCCATCACTGCCTTGGCCTTTCTGACCACAAATATTTCTTTTTGGGACTCCGCCTCCCCTACACCCTGCTGAATACCAACCTTGATGTTGTCACCTGTACCATCGAGCTTGATGTTCTGAACCTTCTCAGCGCTCAGTTTCTGGGGATCTTTGGCCACAGTCTAATGGTGATCTATGCCAAGCATCTCCCACAGCTCCTCCCTTCCCTTTGCTTACACAGCATCCAGTCTCGGCACCATTCAATCCCCCAGCACATCGACTCTTTCCCCGGTTTGGTACCTGCTGTGCATCTGTTTCATCCATATCCTGGCCCTGCTGTTGACTTCCTTGGTTCACAACAACCCTGTGAATAGATCTTTGGGGTCTCTAGCCCTGTACTCTCACTGACCCCTTTCTGGAGTGCCCACCAAGTCCCCTTGCTAGGACTGCTCAAAAGCTCTGGCCCCTCTGGGCTGGTTGGGGACTCCATTTCCAGTCCCCCAGGCTCATCTTCTGCCTGGCTTTTATCTTGGCTCCAGGTGTCTGGCTGATCACTCAGCCCCAGCACACTTTTATAAAGCATGCCTATAGAGACACGGGCTCCTGGCTTCTTCCAGCTCAGCTGTTTTGTTTTGTTTTCTTTTGATTATTTCCTGTGGCAGCTCTGGCTGCCATGGTTTTGCCTTTGCCGTGATCAGCTTCTGGCGTGGCATCCCACTGCCTCTCAGGCTCTTCTGGTAAGTCTTTTTCAGGTTGACATTGCTACTTTTTATGGAAAATGGGGATGTATTATATGGTAGTTATTTCTGGTAGCATTAAAAATTATGTGTGCTTTAAATTCATGCAAGTATTTTAGGTCTGGGTAGGAAGAATAATGGAACAAAAGCTGGCTATTAATGTAGCAAGGAAATCATTAGGGGAAAATGAGTAGGCAAGTTAGAAAACTTATACTTTTTTCTCTTTTTTACACACAGTTTCATTTGCCAATTGACCATTCTTTCAGCAGTACACCAAATGAAACATAAATTTTGATCATTGTGATATTTAGCTCTTTTGAACTGTAGTCTTGAAACACTTAAGGAAAAGAAATAAAATTCATCCTGTTTGTTTTTCAAACAAAATAAAAAGCTATAATAAACACTAAGGCACTTAATTGATGGTATTCCATATTGTAAATAACAGTTTGCTTATTCATAAAGTCAGACTTGGCTCTTTTGTTTACTTTTGTTATATGTCATCAGACAGATTTCAGGACAAAACTGACTATAAGAGCATTGTTGTTGAATTTTCAAATGTATACACTTACTTAACTTTATATATTTGAGTAGTCCCTTTGAGGAGTTTTTTGTAGTCCTTAAGCCTAAATTGGTTTCAGTACCCTGGATGCATCAAGTTTATTAGTAACTACTTACCAACTAGGAAATTCTAATGGTAACTTGGACAAAAAATATTTTCTTTCTCTTCTCTCTTTTGTGTGGAGTGAAGTGTGCCATGATCAGCAACTGTGAGTGTGATAGGTTAACATTTTATCTAGTTTCTGGTGCTTGAAAATCGACACAGTTTAGCAGAAATAGAAGAGAAATAAGTCCAGTCTGCATAGGATACAGTTCACATAACTTTTACCTTTTTTTCTTTCATTTAGCTCCTCTGGCACTGAATATTTTGTTAGGAGAACTGTTAAACTGACTCCACTCTGGGACCTCCTCTTTCCAATGCTCGTAATATGGGGAACAAACAGGAGGAACTTGCCCTCAGAATAGCCAGTTCAAACCCAGACATAATAGGGCTTACAGAAATGTGGTGGGATTCATCCCATGACTGGGCAATTAGCATTAGGGGCTATAGGCTTTACAGGCAGGATAGAAAAGGAAGGAAAGGTGGGGGTATGGTGCTCTATGTCAAGAAGCAGTACACTTCCTCTGCCAGCAGAACGGGGTCAAAGGAGGGGCAAGCTGAAGTGCTCTGGGTCAAGATACAAGGGGGCCGTGGGAGGAGGGATTTAATGGTGGGGGTCTGCTACAGACCAGCCAGCCAAGGGGACAACCTGGACCAGGAATTTTCAGGACAGCTTGCACAGGCACTTAAAGCTAAGGATGTAGTTGTCATGGGTGATTTAAATTACCCAGACAACTGCTGGGAGGTTCCCGGCTGAGATACAGCACTTTCACTTAATTCAGGAGGTTTCATAGATTTCATAGACATTAGGGCTGGAAGGGACCTCGGGAGATCATCGAGTCCAGCTCCCTGCCCAAAGGGCAGGAAGTCAGCTGGGGTCATAGGATCCCAGCAAGATAAGCATCCAATTTACTCTTGAAGGTGTTCAACGTAGGTGCTTGAACCACCTCCGCTGGCAGACTGTTCCAGACCTGGGGGGCTTGGACAGTAAAGAAATTCTTCCTTATGTCCAGCCTGAAACGGTCTTGCAGGAGTTTGTGACCGTTCGACCTCGTCATTCCTTGGGGTGCTCTGGTGAACAGATGTTCCCCCAGATCCTGCTGGTCACCCCGATAAACTTATAGGTGGCCATCAGATCACCCCTGAGCCTGCGCTTTTCCAGGCTAAAGAGTCCCATGGCTCTCAGCCTGTCATCGTAAGATCTGTTTTCCTGACCTCTGATCATGCGCGTGGCTCTCCTCTGGACTCTCTCAAGCTTCTCCACAACCTTTTTGAATTGTGGAGCCCAAAACTGGATGCAGTACTCCAGCTGCGGCCTCACCAAGGCCGAGTACAAGGGGAGAAAGATGTCCCGGGATTTGCTCGAGAAGCATCTATGGATGCACGCCAGCATTTTGGTCGCTTTACTAGCCGCAGCATCCCATTGCAGGCTCATGTTCATCTTGTGGTCAATGATGACCCCCAAGTCTTTTTCTTCTGTAGTGCTAACCAACGTAGCACTGCCGAGCCTATAAGGGTGCTGCAGGTTTTTCCTCCCAACGTGGAGAACCTTGCATTTTTCGGTGTTAAACACCATGAGGTTCTCGTCTGCCCATTTGCTGAGCTTGTCCAGGTCAGCCTGGATCACCCACCTATCTTCTGGCGTGGATGCTTTGCCCCAAAGTTTGGTGTCATCGGCGAACTTGGCCAGTCCACTCCTAACTCCAATGTCCACATCATTAATGAAGATGTTGAACAGTATGGGTCCCAGGACAGAGCCTTGAGGGACCCCACTGGTCACAGGGCACCATGATGAGTGACTGCCATCAATCACAACCCTCTGGGTCCGACCACGAAGCCAATTTCCCAGCCAGCGGATCGTGGTGGAGCCAAGGCCACAACTGGGCAGTTTGGCCAAGAGGTGATCATGGGATACCAGATCAAAAGCTTTTTTGAAGTCAAGATATATGACATCAATCTCTTCTCCCTTGTCCAGGTGATAGGTCACCTGGTCATAGAAGGAAATGAGATTGGTCAAACAAGACCTACCCGCAACAAACCCGTGCTGGCTGTCCCTTAGAATGTTAGGCTGGGCCAGTCCCTCAAGGATGGCCTCCTTAATAAACTTTTCTAAGACCTTCCCCAGAATAGAAGTCAGGCTAATGGGCCTGTAGTTAGCCGGATCCACTCTCCTCCCTTTCTTGAAGATCGGCACCACACTGGCCCTCTTCCAGTCTTCGGGCACTACACCAGAGCGCCAGGAGTTTTCAAAGACCCGTGCCAGGGGCTGAGCTATGACGCTCGCCAGCCCCTTGAGTACCCTGGGGTGCAGATTGTCAGGGCCAGCTGACTTGAAGGTATCCAGCTTTTCAAGGTGTTCCTTCACGAGGTCAGCATTGATGGAGGGTAGGGGATCCCCCTCACCCAGATTTCCCTGTCCCATAGCAGGCATGGGCATCCCGTGTGACTGATGAAAGACTGACACAAAGTACCTATTTAATAGGTTGGCTTTTTCCTGGGCGTCAGTTGTCAGTTGCCCCATCTGGTTTAGCAGGGGTCCAACATTGCCCTTGCTTTTCCTCTGGCTCCCCACATACCTGAAAAAGGACTTTTTGTTATCCTTGATGCCTGAAGCTAGTTGGAGTTCAGTTGCAGCCTTGGCTTTCCTGGTTTTCTCCCTGCAGGACCGGACCAGCGTGGAGTAATCCTCCTTGGAGGTGAATCCCGTCCTCCATCCTTTGTAGGCTTTCCTTTTTAGCCACAGTAGGTCCGCTAGGTCCCTAGAGAGCCAGGAGGGCTGCTGTGCCCTCTTGCTGCCTTTCATCTGTGTTGGAATAAATTTAGCTTGTGCACTGAGGATCGCTTCCTTGAGAAGCAACCACTCTTCTTGAACTCCCATCTCCCTGGGGTCATCGTCCCTGAGGGCCTGACTGACTAGCCTCTTGAGCTTGTCAAAGTTGGCTTTTCTGAAGTCAAGGACTTCTGTGTTGCTGACTGACTTGCCAGCTTTATGGCGGATGGTGAAGGTGATCAGCTCGTGGTCGCTGTCACCCAACTTCCCATCGATCACTAGGTCGCCGATTAGGTCATCCCCCGTAGCCAGTACCAGGTCAAGCAGCGCTTTGCCTCTCATTGGCCCATAGACCTCTTGGGTCAGGTAGAGGTCATCCACGCATGAGAGAAAGCTTTGTGCCCGCTCAGATTTAGCTGAGTGATTTTCCCACGAGATGTCCGGGTAATTGAAGTCACCCATGACAACCAAGGTCCTGGAGCAAGCGGCCTCAATCAGTTCCCGGGCAAACTCCTGGTCAAGCTCGGGACTTCGAGTGGGAGGTCTGTAGTAGACTCCCACCATTGTGTCCCCTGTGCCGAATTCCCCACGAATTTTTACCCAGAGGGTCTCTAGCTGTCCATGCCAGTCGCCAACATCAGCTTGCAGGGACATGTAGCTTTCCTTCACATACAGAGCTACACCCCCGCCCCTTTTGTCAACACGATCCCTCCTGTACAGGGTATAGCCCTCTATACCCGTGGTCCAGTCATGGGTGGAGTCCCACCAGGTCTCCGTTATCCCAGTGACATCATATTTCTTTGCACTGAGCAGGAGGACGAGCTCGTCCTGCTTGTTGCCCAGGCTCCTGGCATTAGTGTACAGGCAGGCAAGTGTGCCTTTGGGGGCTCTTGCCTTGGCCATAGATTGTGCCAGGCCTGGGGCAGGGGTGGGCTCCCTTAAGTGTCCCCTTACGTGCCTTGGTCTGCTGGCTTTGCAAGGGCCGTTCAGCCGGCCAGCAGGGGCAGTAGTCCCCCCATCCCCCAGCAGGCTTAGTTTAAAGCCCGGTGGAGCAGGTCAGCCAGCCTGGCTGAGAAGAGCCTCCTCCCCAGGGGAGAGAGGTAGAGGCCATCTCTTCCCAGCAGCTCGCTGCCTCTCTTTCCAAAGAGCGGGCTGTGGTCATGGAAGCCAAAGCCTTCCTGATAACACCGGCGCCGCAGTGTTTGGTTCACCGCGTGGATCCTCCTCTCCCTCCGCAGCCCATAGCCCGAGACTGGGAGGATCAAGGAAAAGACCACCTGAGCTCCCAGACCCCTAAGCCCTGCTCCCAACTCCCTGTAGTGCCTCAGGACCTGGCTGGGGGTGCTCCGAGCTGTGTCATTGATGCCAACATGAATAAGGAGCATGGGGTAGTGGTCTGTGGGCCGGAGGAGCTGCGGGATCCTCTCCGCAATGTCTCGGATGCGGGCCTCCGGAAAGCAGCAGACTTCCTGGGCTAAGGGGTCGGGGCGGCAGATTGCCCCCTCACTGCCCCGCAGGATGGAGTCTCCCACAACAAACACCTTATGCTTTGTCTTGGGGAGAGCGGGGCCAGTAGCTGCGGTCGAGCCTGGGTTGCCTGCGGGAGCTGGCAACTGCGTGGGCTCTGCTGGGGCTGCAAGAGGTGTGAACCTGTTGTTGGTGCGGCGGGTCTTGGGACCCTTGACCACCTTGGTCCATGCCCCTGACTGGGCAGAGCGGGAGGTCCCAGAGTCCTCCTTAGTCGCGGAGGGAGACGGAGCTCTCCCCTGCGGCTCCCGGGGGAGAAGGGCCTGGCAGTAGGAGTCTATCTCCTGCTCACAGTCCCTGATGGCACGCAGTCTCTGGACTGTGGCCTGGACTCCTCCAGCTGGCGTGCCAGAGACCCCAGTAGGGAGCAGACCCTGCAAGGGGAGGGGGCCATGCTCCCGGGCCCCAGAGCCTGAAAAAGGGACAGGCAGCCCCCGCAGCCAAGAGCCAGGGGCTCTGTCTGCGTGGAGCCCGGAACCATGGGCTCCGTCTGGGTGGCCGTCTCTGAGGTGCCCAGTGGAGGTGCCGCAGAGCCCGAGGGGACCCTCGGGGTGCGGCGCGTGCCCATCCATGTCATGCCTCTGGTAGGCTGGCTACGGCTGGGGCTGGCTATGGCTGGCGGGGATCGCAGGCAGGGTCTCGTGCCCTCCCTCACCCTGCGCTGTGCGAACTCCGCGCTAACTCAAGCGCCTGTTTATGCAGCCTGTTCGTGCGGCTCCGGTCGCAGGGCTCCCTTGGGGGCTGGGCCAAGTAGCGGCCTGGGCGGGGGCTTGACGCGGCCCGGCACCAGGCAGCGACCTCCTCCCAGCAAGCGAGGAGTTAACCCCTTCCCACCACGAGCCCGCTTACCTCCGGCTGTGCTGGGGGTCGGCAGGGGGCTCGGCGGCTGCTGAGGGGGTGTCTGGGGGATCTGGTTAGAGAGCTTCTGGAGGGGCTGGACTTGTTCAAATCAGCGGGTCCAGATGCTCTCCACCCCAGGGTGTTAAGGGAGCTTGCAGGGGTTATTGCAGGGCCCTTGGCATGGTTTTATGAGTGCTCGGGGGAGTGGGGGCGCAGCGGGCTTCACCCGCGCGTCTCTCACCGCTCCAGAGCCTACCTGGTGGTGCACAGTCCCACCAGAGGAAATGCCCTCTTGGACCTGGTCCTGGCCACAGGCAATAACCTGGTAAGGGGCCTCCAGGTTCTTGACCACCTGAGTGATAGCGATCATCGCTTGCTGCAATTCACCATCCAGCGCAGGGTGTTAAGGGCCTGCAGCAAGGCGGTAGCCCTTGACTTCAAGATGGCGAACTGCAATGAGTTGAGGAGATTAGTGGGAGAGGCGCTGGGATTCTTGAGAGCAGGGGAACTCAGTGCCCAAGATGAGTGGTCGTTCCTTAAGGGAGACAATACTCAGGGCCCAAGGGGTGACCATCCCAACAAGAACAAAATGGGGCAAGAGTCCCTGAAAGACCCCTGGCTCACCAAGGGCATCAGGGAATGCCTGATTGCCAAAAAGGCAGTGTACACCCAGTGGAAGGTGGATGCTCTCTCCAAAGAGGAGTATACCTCCTCTGCTCGGGCCTGTAAGGGGGCTGTCAGGAAAGTTAAGACAGACATAGAGCTAGGACTAACATCCAAGATCAAAGATAATAAAAAGTCCTTTTTCAAATATATAGGGAGGATGAAGACAGCACCGGGAAATGTGGGGCCCCTGTAAGATACTCTGGGCAATCTGGTGGTTGCACCAGAGTAGAAAGCAGACCTCTTTAATCAATTCTTCACCTCCATTTTCTTGTGCAGGGACTGGGACTTCCCTACTGTGATGCAAGACGGACTCAAGGGGAATGCCTCCAGACCTCAGGTTGGGGAGGACTTGGTTAGAGAGCTTCTGTAGGGGCTGGACTTGTTCAAATCAGCGGGTCCAGATGCTCTCCACCCCAGGGTGTTAAGGGAGCTTGCAGGGGTTATTGCAGGGCCCTTGGCATGGCTTTATGAGTGCTCATGGTGCTCAGGCCAGGTGCCAGATGATTGGAAGATAGCCAACGTGGTCCCCATCTTTAAAAAAGGGAGGAGGGAGGACCCGGGCAACTATAGGCCCATCAGTCTTAACTCAATCCTAGGGAAACTCTTTGAGAAGATCATCACAGAGCACATCTGTGATAGGCCGGCTTCAGGAATAATTCTCAAGGGCAACCAGCATGGTTTCATTACGGGTGGGTCATGTCAGACCAACCTGATTGCCTTTTATGATCAGGTCACAAAAGCATTGGATGCAGGTATCACTGTGGACGTAGTCCTTCTGGACTTCAGAAAGGCCTTTGACACCGTCTCCCACCCCATCCTCATTAAAAAAACTAGGTGACTGTGGCATTGATGCCTACATAGTCATATGGATTGTAGATTGGCTGAAGGGTCGTATTCAGACAGTGGTGGTGGATGGGTCATATTTGACCTGGGGGGAAGTGGGCAGTGGAGTACCCCAGGGCTCAGTCCTTGGGCCCACGCTGTTCAATTTCTTTATCAGCTATTTGAACAATGGGGTGAAAAGCAACCTGTTCAAATTTGCTGATGATACCAAAATTTGGGGTGAGGTGAGCACACTAGTAGGGAGGAAAAGACTGCAGCAAGGCCTGGATAAGTTACAGGAGTGGGCTAACAAAAACAGGATGCGTTTCAATACTGACAAGTGCAGGGTGCTGCACTTGGGTAGTAGTAACCAGCAGCATACTTATAAGATGGGAAACTCCCTTCTTGAGATCATGGAGGCAGAAAGGGATCTTGGAGTCATTATTGACTCCAAGATGAACATGGGCCGACAATGCGAGGTTATGGTCGGCAGGGCTAACCAGACCTTGTCGTGCATCCACAGGTGCATCTCAAGCAGGGACAAGGAGGTGATCCACCCCCTCTACATGACACTGGTCAGGCCACAGCTGGAGTACTGTGTCCAGTTCTGTGTGCCCCACTTCAGAAGGGATGTGGACGACATTGAGAGAGTCCAGAGGAGGGTCACCCGCATGATCCGGGGACAACAGGGCAGACCCTACAATGAGATACTGCGGGACCTGAACCTGTTCAGCCTTCACAAGAGAAGGCTGAGGGGGGATCTGGTGACCAACTATAAACTCACTAGGGGGGACCAGAAGGATTTGGGAGAGACCTTGTTTCCCCTAGCACCCCCTGGCATAACATGGAGGTGAAGAATTGGAAGAACAGCTACAAGTTGTTGGAGAGTAGGTTTAGATTAGACATCTGTAATAACTACTTCACAGTTTGGGCGGCTAGGATCTGGAACCAACTTCCAAGGGAAGTGGTGCTGGCTCCTACCCTGGGAGTCTTTAAGAAGAGGCTTGATGCCTACCTGGCTGTAGTCATTTGAGCCCAGTTTTTCTCCTGCTCAGGCAGGGGGTTGGACTTGAAGATCTACAAGGTCTATTCTGACCCTACTTCTATGATTCTAAGTGTAAAGAGAAATAGAAAGACTCCACTTAAGTTTCTCAGGAGATCAGGTAGAGCAATAGATAGCATGTAACTTGTTTTAAGCCTTGATTTAAAGAAGAAACATTTTAACAATGACTTACTGTCAGTTAAATTGCTCTGCTCCACTCTGACCTAATTATCCTCAGAGGCTAGGTGAGGGTCACAACATACATACTAAAAGCTGATCACAGGGGCACAAGTGAATGAGTCTGATGTAGGTTCCAACTTGTCATCTTTCTAACTTACCAGTTTTCTGAATACTGTGTATTCACTACTTGTGTATTCTGTGTATACTGTGCATTCCACTTGCCCTGGAACAAACGTTTTTCATATGTAGTGAATAACAAGAGGATAGCCATATCACCCCAGGATCTTTGTTCTGTATACCATACGTGGTCAACTAAAGCATGTTTGAACTGCAGCTTACAGGAGATTATAATATTGCAGTAAAATAATTCAGTTTAATTAACAATTTCTGCAGTGCATAAGGTCCACAGAAGTATGACAATGGGTATGTCTACACATGCATTTAAGTGGGGCTAAATTTAATATGTATTAAGCTAATGCACATTCAGTGTTTTTTGGCAGGTGTCTACACGTGCAAGGAATTGGCACTAAAGTTAGTGCTGGGTCACATCTACACATACATTAATGTGCTTTAACTAACTGTGCCTAAGTTTCATCCCTGCATTTTAAGGGATCAAATTTAGGCACAATTAGCCTAGTTTAGCCATTTTTAATGTGCTCTAAAGGTGCGCACATGAATGATTGCCCATAATGCACATTAAATTAGACTAATGAGCCTTAATGTGTTGTGTGTATCCCAATATATTAGAAGCTAATCTTAGCTTCCTGGCATAGATCATTTCTCTAAGCACAGATCCACTTAGCATTTTTTCTTCTACCTGAATCTGGATCTCACCCATCCCAGAGCAGTGTCCAAGTAACCAGATGTGCCAGGGCCACAGGGTTGGGAAGAGGGGGAGCCTCGCCCAGAGGCAAAACTCTAACCAGGAAAAAGGGAGGAAATGGACCAGGAAGAGCGAGGAGGCTTGGGGCGGGAAACCGCCCACGCGGTTTGTGAGCCGCCCCAATATCCAGCTGGGGCTGGGTGACGTCATGAGGAGACATCACCTGGCAGAGATTAAAGGGAGCTGCAAAAGCATGGGAACCCTGCTGAGGGCTGGAGAACTGGCAGTAACCTACTGGCCAGGAGGGGACCAGGTGCAGCGGGCGGCAGATGGCCGCGGAAGCGGCACCAGCACTGGCATTGGCACCGGCAGCAGCAGCTGCGGCAGTAATGGCAGCTCGGACTGCAGCAGCAGCAGAACCGGCATTGGCACCAGTACCAGCAGCAGCTGTGGGAGCAGTGACGGCAGCTGCAACTACAGCAGTGATGGGGGGGCCAACGGTAGCAGTGGCTGCAGCAGCTGAGGGGGCAGCGGGGAATCCCTGACCCAGGGAAACCAAGGACACTGGCAGAGAGGCCGGCAGAGGAAGCAGCAGTGGCAGCTGCAGCATCCGGAGCGGTGGGAGTGGCAGGAGAGACCTGAGCCAAGGGTCTCTGGGGTTTGAAGATGCCGACAAGGAAGCTGGCAGGAAAGCCAATGGTGGTAGCTACAGTGGCAATGGCAGGAGCAGTGGGGAGCCCCAAGCCAGAGAAACCCAATGAGGCCCGAAGGACCTGGCAAAGGAGTCTGTGGTAACCCCTGGGTGAATCAGCAGGCAAGCTTACCTGCAGACGATGGGGAATGCAGACCCGAGTGGAAGCAGGGCCCGGAGAGGAGAAGAGAGGGACCCGGCCTGGGGCAAAGGCATGGGTCCCGACCTATAGGGTGCCCAAGACTTAGGGCATCAAGGGTGCTAGGGGGACACAGAGCCCACAGTGAGTATCCCATTTCCTTCAGGGTCCTTTTTCCTTTTTTTTTGGTTTCACCTTACCAGTAACAATGGTGGTGGGTCTGTTCATTTCAGTGTCATGACAAGTATTTCAGGGAAGAGGGGTTTAGAGCCCAGGCCATGGTAGCGGTCCCCTTTAGGGTCCATCCATTCCCATCTCCCTTAGTGAGGGTAGGCGGGTGAAGTCCTCAGCATCAGGTGAGAGTTGCCAGGACCTTGTAGAAAAGAAGAGAAAGAGGTGCCATAGGAACCCACCGGAGGCAGGAGCTAAGGGACCTGGAGAAGACAGGCCCGAAAGCTGTGGGTCTCCAGACCCACCCACCGGAGTCCAACCAGGGGCTTAGGGTGACTGCCATTGAGAGGCGACGCAGAGGCCAGAGAGGATACCTGTGGGGGCTGGATACAAACTAAACTGAGAGGCCCATCTCACAAGGGTGGCACGTGGCCAGGGTGTAGGGGAGGTTGAAGCCCTGTGAGCACACGCCGAGACGTGTGACGACCCTGGAGGCAACTCCAAAGGGGACCCACTCCACTGAAGAGTCATTCAAAGTCGTGGCAGGTGAGTTAGGGGGTGTCCCAGAAGGCAACCGAGTTATCCTTTGGGGTCTGCATGTGGGACCTAGGCAGACGAGATTAATTGTCTGGGTTAAGGCAGCGTGGGAATGGAAAATAGAGAGGAGGTGGGCACAAACTGGTGCATTGGCCTGGAACATGGAGAATCCCGATTTGGCAGCTTACACCAATATGCAACCAGCAGCGATAGCCCCTGCGGATATTTTCAGGTAGTACCTACAGGTTCTTACACAGATCCTAGACTCACAGCAACAGATAATGGACCACCAGTAGGACTGGCTCAGGCACAGCCCGGCATCTTTTAAGATGCCCAAGATGCCCAAGGACAACGGCCCGGAATCCTATACTGAGGCCTTCAAATGCCACACCCTCCTGACCAGACTCAACAGAGGATATTGAGCCAGCCAAATGGGAGCCCTGGTGGTAGGCAAGGCCCAGGCCACCTACTGGATCCTCTCGAGGGATGACACAAGAGATTATGAATGGGTGAAGGAGGCCATTCTATACAAGTTAGAGATCAACCCGGAACATTATTGCCGGCTGTTCCGTGCCAAGAAAGGGCCAGATAAGAGATGACCAAGTGTTAATCACAACTACTACGGGATCTCTTGGACAAATGGGTGAGCCCAGCAGGGCATGATAGAGAGGCCCTGGCAGACCAAATCCTCCTTGAGCAGGTTCATAATGACTTGAGGAGCGGATGCAGTGCTGGGTGTGCCAGCACTCCACACATACCTGTGAGGAAGCCCTGAAGTTGACCAAGGCTTTTGTTGCTTTGGAGGTTAGCTACCCCCAGGAATCCAGGGCCTCTTACAGTAATATCAGAGGAACCCAAACATAGGCGCTCACCCAACTGAGGGGAAACAAGGGACACTGTGTGTTTTCGGTGTGGGCGGAATGGCCACTTTTCCAGAAAGTGCCCTAGCCAGCCCGTGGAGCGTTGGCTCCCCACTGACAACCCAAGGATACGGCCGGAGAGGTGGAGGGACCCCAAATCCAGTTAGCCAATGGACTGTAGTTATGCATTCATAGAGGAGGATGCGATTTTGGAGCCGCCCAGTTGCCAAGGCCTGGGTGGAGGGACACCTGTTACGAGCCACTCTGGACTAGGGTTGTGCTCAGTCATTGGTCAAGGCTGACCTGATATGTTTATGGGGCAGGTAGGGGGCCACCCTGGTAAAAGTGGCCTGCCTCCATGGGGAAGCTAGGCAAATTGAGTGGCAATGGATACACCTTCATCTGATTGAGTACCAAGGGGAGCTTTTGGTAGGGGTAGTGCCCGAGCTGGCATGCAAAATGCTGCTGGGCCAAGACTGGGCTCCCCTGTACAACATCCTGGATAGGATACGGGATGCAGAAGTGGCATGCAGGGAAATTCGGAACTATGAGGGGTGGTTAGGTGAAGTGGAGGAGAATGCAGAATCAGTGGACGAGACAGAAGACTTAGACCTCGACAATTTTGCCAGCAGTCTGCAGTTCTGAGAGGCCCAAGAGGAAGACCCAGGACTCAGCACGCTTCAGGAGTGGGGCCATGACCCCGGGGATGTCCCAAACCCACTGCCTGACAGGGCCCCATGCTTTGAGGTAAGGAATCAACTCCTTTACCAAGTACAAGGGGGCAGACAAGACAGGACTGAGGGAGTGCAGCTTGTTGTGCCCTCTGGGTTCCGTCAAATCATCTGGCAGTTGGCCCATGCTAGCTCCACAGGAGGGCATCTAGGGTGGGACAAAACCCTCAAGAGGGTGGCTAGATGGTTTTTTTGGCTTGGGATGGGGGAGGAAGTGGCCTGGCAGCATGCATCATGCCCTGAGTGTCAGAAAATGAGGGTTGAGCATCCTGCATGAGCCCCCCTCCAACCCATGCCTGTCATAGATGTACCGTTCTCGCGAGTAGCCTTAGATGTCGTGGAACTGCTTCCCCACAGTAGTGCCGACCACAAGTATATATTGGTCTTCATGGATTATGCCACCCGGTACCCATTCTGGAGGCCATTCCGCTGTGGGCTGTGACCGCCCCACACATCACCAAAGAACTGATGAAGTTGATAGCCAGGATGGGGATACCATGGGAAATACTGACTGATCAAGGGTAAAATTTTATGTTGGGGGTCAGACACTGTGGATAAAACATCTCCACACCTCAGTCTACCACCCCCAGACCAACTGCCTGGTGGAATGTCTAAATGGGACCATAAAGCAGATACGGTGCTGCATACAAAGGGACCTCCTCCTTCCATTGGTACTATTCACCCTCCGGCACACCCCTCAAGATTCCACAAAATACTCCCCGTTTGAGTTGGTATTAGGACATCACCCCAGGAGCCTCCCACAGGTCCTAAGGGAGGAATGGGAACAGGATGCAGGACACGCCAGGGAGCCAACCGCATACCAACAGGAGTTTCAACAGAGGGTAAGGGTGGCCCGTGACCTCACGAGCAAGAATACCCGTGAAGCCCAGGTCCACCAGAAAGAGAAATATGACAGCCGTGCCAAAGAAAGGGCATTTGAGACAGGGCAAAAGGTGCTGGTGCTCCTCCCCATTTCTACGAGCAAGATCCTGACTCAATGGCAGAGGCCATTTGAAATAATTTGACAAGTTGGGCCAGTGGACTATGAGGTACACAGACCTGAGCAACTCCGGGCGAGACAAATTTACCATGTAAATCTCCTCCAAGAGTGGCGAGAGCCTAAGGGGGTGGGTCGCCTTTACCGATGCCGATAACAAAGATCTCGGGCCCCGGGGGGTAAGTAGGGGAGCCAACCCCTCAGAAGTCAGGACCCTAGTTAGGGTAGGGGAGGAGCTGTCCCCTCATCAAAGGCAGGAGGCACTAGCCATGGTAGAGGAATTCCAGGATGTGTTTTGGGAACAGCCCCGGTGGGTCTGGGATGCCTTCCATGCTGTAAAAACCCCTCCAGGGGCAATAGTGAGGGAAAGGTGGTGAGCTATTTCCCACCACCTTTCAGACACTGTCTGCAGGGAAATCAGCTCGATGCTGGAACAAGGGGTCATACACCCTTCAAGGAGCCCCTGGAGGAGCCCCCTGGTCCTGGTACACAAACCAGATGGATCATTGAGACTGAGCATCGATTACAGGCAGCTGAATGCCATGGCAGTCTTCGACGCATTCTCCATGCCCCACGTGGCTGAACTAGTGGAGCGCATCAGGAACGCCTGATATATATCGACCCTCGACTTCACAAAAGGATACTGGCAGATCCCAGTAGCGAGAGGAGATCAGCCAAAAACTGCATTCGGGACCCCGTGGGGACTCTACAAGTTTGTGAGGATGCCCTTCAGGCTAAATGGCATGGCCGCGATGTTTCAGTACCTGATGGACTGAATCTTAGCACCCCACGCTGAATACACAGAGGCATACATAGTTGTGTCCTCACAGACTTGGATCCAGCACAGGAGAGCCCTCAGGGCCATCCTTTCTGCATTAAGACATGCCAGACTAACAGCAAACCTGCAAAAGTGTGCCCTAGCCCAAAAGGAGACCAAATATTTAGGATTTTTGGTCGGGAGGGGCACTATAAACCCTTGATGGACGAGGTTGAAACCATCTGTTACTTTTCCACTCCCCAGAATTGCCACCAACTTAGGTCATTCTTAGGGTTAGCCAACTATTATCAATGGTTTGTACCCCACTTTTCAGAGCTGGTGGCACCCCTATTGAAGGCTCTGAAAGGATGAAAGACCTGCACTGTAAAATGGAAGGAAAAGATGTCCCAAAGTTTCTAAAAGCTAAACTGGCTTTATGTGAGGATGTCATAATACACACACCTGACTTCCAGGAACCTTTTATTTTACAGACCGATGCCTCAGAGACAGTGGCGGGGGCCATTCTCACTCAGGAGGAGGAAGGGAATGAGAGACCCATTGCTTATTCCAGCTGCAAGCTGCTACCAGCAGAGATGAGGTATGCAACAATAGAAAGTGAATGCCTGGCAATCTGGTGGGTTGTAGACCATTTTAGGTATTACTGGATGGGTAGGGAATTCAAACTGGTGACAGACCACACTCCCCTAAGATGGCTGGGCACAGCTAAGACAGATAACGCCAGGTGTGAAAGTGAGACCCAGATCAACCCAGGAAACCAAACCAACGGGATCACCAGCTCACCAGGTATGGCCCAGAGATGGGACAATGAAGCGCCCCAAGGCACCTTGGGGGGGGGGGTGCCAGGGGCACAAGATTGGGAAGAGGGGGAGCCTTGCCCAGAGGCAAAACTTCAATCAGGAAAAAGAGAATAAATAATGATCTACCTGTTCCAGGGGCCAGGAGGAGCGAGAAAGCTTGAGGCGGGTTTGTGAGCTGTGCCCATATCCATCTGGGGCTGGGTAACATCATGAGAAGCTGCGAAAGTGCGGGAGCCCTGCTGAGGGCCAGAGAAGCAGCGAGAACCCACTGGCCAGGAGGGGACCAGCTGCAGCGGGCAGCAGAGGGCCGCAAAAGCAGGACTGGCACCAGTACCAGCATCGGCACCAGCACCAGCAGCTGCAGCAGGAGTGGCAACAGCAGCTGGGACTGCAGCAGTGGCAGAACCAACATTGGCACTGGTACCAGCAGCCACGGTGGAAGCAGTGATGGCAGCTGCAATGGTAGCCTCACCCCTTGACAAATGCCCTACCCCTAGGCGTCATCTTGTGACCAAAAATTCCACCCCTATCCCCTCTCCTTTTGCATCCTGGAAGTAGTTCTTTCAGCAAGAGTATGGGGGGTTTGTATCTAACCTGGTGCACTCTCCTCTCCTTCCGTATGTCAGATTGTTCTGTCTGTTAGTATAATGATATTTAATGACTCTCACCTGCCATATCTTGATTAATATATGATGTTATAAGTTGGGAAGTGTCAATTAACAGCTCACAATCTATGTTGAGGAAGAGGATCCCCTTTGTGACGCACCTTTGATTACCCTTTTTCTCTTCTTTGTAGGGTGCCTAACTTGTCAACCATTAATTTGAAATTACAGCCTTATGTCATTCTGTTTGGGTTTACAATGTCCTTTATTTATCAATATTTAAACTTACATCCATTATTGTCTTGCACTGAGCAAGGCTATTCTTACTTATTTACATCAATTAACTATGAATTTCAACTTAAACAGAATCCCACTTGGACCATAATTCAACTTAACTGAGTTACTTTTTATCTATCACTCTTGTGTCAGTCCTGTCTTCATTGCCCTGGATTCTATTTCTTTTTTTTTTCTTTTTCTTTTTTACTTTGTTTCCATTCAAGGAATGGTCCCTCTTCTTGGGGACTTGTAGGGATTTCTCCCTCAATTGCCTTTTCCTTTCTCTTCCTTTGCTTATATTCAGAGCATGCCTGACCAGCAGAGTGACACCCTATAAACAATAACAACTACCCCAGTCCCCATATCCTCAAAGGGCATGTCCACACATGCAAGAATGTGCACTTGCAGCAGCTCAAATAGAAGCAGTGCAAATTTGAACTGAGGCTTTTTGCTTCAGCACATGGCTTGGATATGCACTTTGTTGTGAAGCAAATTCTGCCATTTGGGCAAAAAAAACCTGCCTGGCTTCTCTAGGAGCTGTAGCCAGGGGGAGCTAGAGCCTAGGGCCAGCACCTGTGCTGTCCCCAGTATAAAAAGCTGCCCTGTCTTGGCCCCAACAGTATAAAAATCTGCCCTGGAAAGTAGTTCAGGTCTACTAGCTCTCACAAGTTTCTGAGGCCCAGCCAGTTGGTACCTGGGGACATTACCCCTTGTTCCAGCTGCACTGCTGAAGCAGCCCTGAGAGTTCCCTGCACCCTCTGCCCACTGCAGCAGTCTGGCAGTGGGTGCTGCTGCCTGGCTGTGACCTGTTGTGCACCTGCCAGACCTGGATGGGGACTGCAGAGCCAGTAGAGGCATCTGCCACTCTGGGCCAGCTGCCAATGAACTGTGGCTGCAGGGTGGGCCTCAGTACAGCACTACTGCCATGTGTGCCCCCTGCCCAGCCATCTTGACAGCTATCACCTGGAAGATGTTCTGGGTGTGGTGGCCTGCTTTGAACTGTCAAAGAATGTCCTTCTGGCTCCATTTGGCCAGGAGGTAAGCCACAGCCAGCTGGGTCCAAGATGACAGCTCTGAGCAGGCAGGGTCCTGCCACTGGCCTCCCTAGCAGGAATTTTGATGTTCCCTATTGGAAAAGTGAAAACTCCCTGACAAAATAATTCCAAAGTCACTCTGTAAAATACCCCCAAATCCATGTTCCTCCACAAGTAAAACAAAAGACCATTATAAAGAGAGAGAGTGAAACTGAGACAGTGATCTGTTGGACAATATTTTATTGATATATCTTACAGAGTTTAAGCAAGTCTTTTATCATAATAATAAAGTGAACGCTAAATACGTTTCCGGAATTCATAAATACATATTTGCTAACCTCCCACAGGGGTTACTGCCCCCCAACAGGGGATTCAGCCCCCACAAAAGGGGTTCAGCCCCGACACAAGGGGTACGGACCCCCAACAGGGCTTTTGCACCCACACAAGGGTTACGGACCCCCAACAGGGGATTTGGCCCCCAAACAAGGGGATCGGCCCCCCCAACGGGATTCAGCCCCCCCCAACAGGGGATTTGGCCCTCACACAAAGGGTACAGCCACCCAACAGGGGCCAAACGGCCCCTGCAGGGGCTACCATCCCCCCTGCAAAGCCCACATGCCCCATCATAGCCACCACCTGGCCCCATCCCTCACCAGCTGATGCAGCCCCGCGATGGCTTCCCCACCCAGCCCCAGCCCCCACTCCCCCAAGCCCCCAATGGCTGCCCCACCCAGCCTCACCCCCCAACTTGCACCACCCCAGGCCCCCATAGCTACTCCCACAACCCCAGGCACCATCATGTAAAAAAAAAAAAAAAACAGGAAAAAAACAAAAAATGGAGGGAACCTCTGCTTACCTTAGAAGCAGGGGTGGCAGGGCTCCAGGCCTTCCAAGCAGACCCCCCCAGGCATCACAGGACAACATGGGGGCAGGAGCGCCTGGGCTGGGGCTGCTGGGGCTGTCACCCTGCCCCGCACTGCGCAGGCAGAACCCCAGTCAGCCAGATGGCAGCCAGACTGCTGGTAAGTTCTGGGGGGGGTTAAGTTATAGGTGGGGCATGGAGTGGGGGGGGTTGGGGGCTTTGGTGAGGTGGCAGGGGGAGGGGCCTTGAAGTGGCTGGCAGGGGGAGGGGCCAGCCAGGGCAGGGGTTGGGGGAGCTGGGGGGCTGGCAGGGTCATCAGGGGGTCCCCCCCATGGTCCGGCCCCCCCGATCCCTTACTCACTGACACTGGAGTCCTAGTGCTGAACACGCGGCTTGGCCAGCTGTGTGTTTCAGCACCAGGGTGAGGAGTTAATCATAGAGACACTCTGGAAGACAGAGCATCTCCATGGGAGACTCATCCTCTGGTTTTCTCAGAGCACAGTTCCAGACCGTGCCCTGCTCCACTTTTTTAAATTTTGATTTTTTAGACCCCTGGATATCCAGGGGGTCTAATTTTCTCTCTGTGCTGCAAGTTTGCAGTGCAGGAAACATTTTTTCATTTCTGCGTGTGCCTGCTGCCTCACTTCAAAGGGGTTTGAGGTGGGACAAGAGGCACATGTCCCACCTCACGTGCCTACACAGGGCTCTCCGTACAGCTCCTCACCTGCATCATGGACCAAGATATCCCACAACTGATGGAGTTTCTGGTCTGGCTGCGTCTGATGCACAGCTGGGACTGAGAGTCCCAAAACTGATGTGAGCTTAATTGTGAGCTTAACGTATCCCATTCTTGTATACATGTGAGGCACAACCTGCACAGTATCCCTGTCAGTTGTGGGACTCTCAGTCCAAGCTATATCTAAGGTGTAGCTGGGTCCAAAAGCCCCATCAATTGTAGGGTCTCTTAGCCTTGGCTGTATGTGCACCCCCCGCCCACGGCTGGCAGGCCCCTCAGCAAAGGGAGCTCCCAGCCATGGAAACCTGTTCCTTGCCAGTTCTGGGGAAACCCAGGATCAGGTTCCCCCTGCACTGGCAATATGATGTGATTTGAATCTAATGTCAATACCATGATCATGCATGTGTAGCATGGCAGGAGGTGCAATAGTGTGGATCACATATTAGATCCAATTGCACCTTTACCACATTGCACATGTAAAGGAGGCCCAAAACAAAATGTGTGTAGCAGAAAAAGATATGAAAGGGGTAAACCATAGGCTGTCATTATGGAATTAGAGCCAGACTTCAAATAAATATATTGGTATGCACTGCATTTTTCTATGATAGGAGGTAAGATTAATTTTAACAATGTTAGCAAGCCTTAAAAGAGATTTGGTTCAAGTAGATGATGTTTTAAAACTATATCTGTTTTTCTTTCTTGCTGAGATTTTAGCATAAATTCACTTTTCAGTGTTTAAAAACATACCTGTTTGTTTCCTAGTGAAGACAAGGGCTTATGTCCATAGCATAAGTGTTCAGATTTTTTAAAGTGTTCAAGCTCAGAGTAACTCAAATAATTCTGACCCTATTTCATTGAAAACTACTGTGCATTGAACATTTGAATAATTTGAAAATAAAGTCCTTAATATCTCCTCTGCTTCTTTTTCATACAGAAAATGAAGAAGGTTGGGTTATGAAAGAAACAAGGGTAAATACCTTTTTCAGGGATACATGATACATGTAGGCTTCCCCATGGGCTATGGATCCTCTGACACTTTTTGAGCTAGAAACAGTGGCAGCCTTCATAACTGTGAGCTTAATGTATCTCAGAGATTGAAGTTTAAGCATAAATATTCTCTTTTAAAAAGACAACTCAAAATGTGTTGGAAGGCTCATTCAGCAGGAAAAAAAACTCTAACTGTTATAACCCAAAGGAAGTGTACTTTGATTTCCAGATACAACAGGACTTTTCCTACGTGCCAATGAGTGCTACCACTGGAGAAAAGCCACAATGGGCAGGTTTCATTTGGAGACTTGACTTGAAAATAATTATAACCCAACCAGTCACTGTGAAAGAATGTACTGAGTATAGCAATGGATCATGACATAGATTTGGCAGTTAGGTGTAACTGTTCATGTAAATTACCAACAGCAAGATTTGTTATCCCATACATTTTGTAGTCTTTCACAGCTCATTAAACCTTCATCATCACTGTTATTCACTAAGTACAAAGGTAGAAGGAGAATAACTTAATTAAGCTGGTTAAATCCAATTCTTCTGCAACTGAATCTCTGAATAGTAAAAGTGCTACTTGCAATTCAGTGCATGGAAGAGAAATAAGGAGTCAGGGCATGTAAAGAATAGGGTAAACATTTATTAAACCTGACCCCAGAATCTTTGTTTCTTTCTATTTTAATGGAGTTAATGGCTTTTTCTCATATATAAGTGTGTATCAAAACTTTGAATTTAGTGTTTTTTAAATATGCTCTTAAGTGAATATTCATAGCCTTGCTGAATTTCATACTTTTTTTAACAGATGATGATTTTGGTTGCTATTGTACAAGCTGCCCCATGTCTGTGCTCCTATGGACTCCAACGGACATCAGCAGAGCTAAATAGATTTTAAATAGAAGAATCTGTCAGCTTAAAGAAGCTTGCAGCATTGGGGCCTGTATTCTGAAATTCTGGGTTAACTTGAGTTTGGAGGATTTATCTTTATAAAATTTGAACTTGGAAAAAAAGCAGCCATTTGAAAATGGGATTCCATTACCTGCTAACTTGTCTCCATCTTTTCATACCCATCTCTCTGTCACTTACCTAGCTTCTGTGTAAATTTTCACATGCTGAACCCATGTGCTCTTAAGGTTCACTTGAGGTTCAGCACTGCTTATTCCTTGGTGCCTCTGGTACATTCTTGAAGAGATTATTTCTGTTAGTCCTGAACAGACATGGGGATCCCACAACCCAACTGCCATAGATACCTGTAAGCTCCTGCTTCCTCCTCTTGCCCCCTAAACCATAACTCTCAAAGAGCTTAAATACACCCTCACTCAGACCTCGAATCTGGGAAGCTCACTAAACTTGCAGCTCATTCTTCAGGGTCATACAGTAGTTGAAAGCCAGTATACAGATAGGCTTTGCAAAGGTTCTCTAAACACAGATCCAGGGAAAGCAAAAGCCGTACTTATTTGTACTTCCCTGCTGTAGTGATCACTAGGTTAAATAAATGACAGTATATAATGAATTAGAAACAATAACAGTAAACCTTTTTTGTGGCGCAGTAGGAAACCTCTACAGACCCTTTCTCTGGCTGTAACTCACTACTTAGTTGCTCCCTGAGGGACCATCTCCTATTTCCCAACTCCTTCAGCCTTCTGTTAGGGAGCTTCTCTAAACTGTATGTTTTATCACTACACCTGCCTTGATTTCTTCACCACTGTTAAAAATTCCTTGGACTTAGGTTGCAGTCATCTAGGAAGTCAGGATCCTTCTTCTCCAATTGACTAATTCAAGCTCACTGTTGTACTGAAAACAAGCCCTCAGTGAGTTCTTTGACTCACACAAGTTCTGGCTTCAAAATCTGCATCAACATCCTGCTTATTTTCCCTTCTGTTCGGGGCCTTTCCACTCTAAAGTCACTGACCCCTTTTAGAGAACCTGGAGAAAAGTGATTTCCCATAACCTTTAGCTATCCCACTGCATCAAAATGCTTCCACTTGAATGGGAGCCATTCAGTTTAAAGACTATAATCAATTCTGTTTCACCAATCCTTGGATTTTCAGTAGAGCACAGAGTTAATGAGAAAAAAAAACCATGTATCTACATACACACAGTGGAGTTTGAAAGCTGACACAGACAAGTCCTGCTACCAAGTTAAAATCAGAAGTTATCCATATCCCTTCAAAATCTTCCCATGTGTTTTAACAAAAAACATCCATTCTTATATTACTCATTCTTGTGAAATGAGTAACTGAGAAGTAGCTGTTTTAAAAAGTCCTTGTTGCTGAATTTCCCAGTCCATTCAGATTAAAATATTCCATGGAGTCCATTTTATGTCTAAAGATTTTGTCTAGAACACACAGGGAACACCTACATGTGTGCCTGACTGCACACTTGTTACTGCTAAAGCAAGTACTAAAAGACTGTGCAGTAACAGCTGTTACTGCATAGTCCCAGCAGAACATGGGTTGTTTCTGACCTGACTGCACAGTAGCATCAGCATCACAGTCCATGCCCACTGACACTAAGTCTCCATAGTGATGAGCTACATCACTATAGCTCATTGATACGGTGATGTAGCATCTTGTGTAGGCACGCCCACACTTCCTACTTGGTTTCTCAGCAGGTCAGGCTTCCAAGGTCTGTGGCAGTGAGGAACCCAAACATGTGCCCTGCCCCTAGGCGAATGATCCCTCAGTTCCAGAATTTTCCCCTGTCCACCTTGATAGGTAGGCACTGATAATTTTGCATAACATTTTAAAAAGAAAAAAAAATAACTTGGGCTCCAAATTTTCTTGGAAAAAAGCTATAGGTGACTTAATGACTTAAATGCCTCTTTACTAGATATTATGTGTAGTGTGTGTTTCATACTCCTGCAGCAGTGTGTGTGTGTGTGTCTGCAGGTGAGTGCACACACACACGTCTCTGTCACAATAGAATATTTTTTCAAGGGTTTTTTTTTTTTTTTTTTTTTTTTTTTTTAGAGCTTCAGTTCTTGAAAAAAAGCAGGACATTGGTGGCACTGCCCTGCATTTTGGTACTATAGCTTTAAGGCTAATGATAAATCCACTTTTTTCTTGGCTCAAATCATAATGTTTTTCCATGTGAAAATATTCTTGTTTCTCAATCTACTTTATATAGTGTATTGTTTGCATAATTAATATAATTACCTCTAATTTTGTCATTACTATAAATACCTGTAATTGACAATACTAATGAGTAATTATATAATTCTGTCATTTACTTGCATAAAAATCCCCATGAAACTTAGTGGGGAAAAATAAATGAAGCATGTCCCACAATTTTAAAACTTACTGCACGTACCAGATTCTGCAGAACTTATTCATAGATTCATTGATTATAGAATCAGAAGGGACCCAATGGATCATTGTCTGATCCCCCTACCCCTGGCAGGAAAGAGGACCGAGGTCAGATGACCCTAGCCAGGTGATTGTCAAGCTTCCTCCTGAAGACCTCCAAAGTAGGTGATAGAACTGCCTTTCTTGGAAACCCATTCCAAACTCTGGCCACCCCTATTGTAAAAAAATTCTTCCTAATGTCTAACTTAAATCTACTCTCTACTAGTTTGCACCCATTATTCCTAATTACTCCCTGGGGCGCTCTGGTAAACAGCACATCCCCAATTCCCTGCTGTCCTCCCCTGATTAATTTACAAGTTGCTACAAGGTCACCCCTCACCCATTTTTGTATAGGCTGAAGAGATCCAGATCTCTCAACCTCTCCTTGTAGGGCCTTTCACGGAGACCACTAATCATGTGAGTGGCCATCCTCTGAACCCTCTCCAGATCCTCGGTGTCCCTCTTGAAGTGCAGTGCCCAAAACTGAACACAGTACTCCAACTGTGGCCTGACCAAAGCCACATAGAGGGGGAGCATCACCTCCCTTGATCTGTTGGTCATGCATCTGCTAATACATGACAAGGTGTGATTGGCTTTGTTGGTGGCCTCGTTACACTGCTGGTTCTTGTTCATCTTGGAGTCAACTATGACTCCAAGATCTCGCTCAGCCTCTGAGCTGCTGAGGAGGACATCCCCCAACCTGTAGGTGTGTTGAGATTCCTCCTTCCTAGGTGGAGTACCTTACTGTCCTGGGACGCAAAGGTACTTCCCGGCAACTCCCGAGCTGGGGAATGGAGGACGGGAGGCGAAACCTGCACGGCTCGTCAGCTGCTTGTTTATTCAGCTGCGGCCAGCCAGTGACGCAAGCGCGGAGTGCCGGCCGGCACGAATAAAAATAGCAGCGCACGCTGTGGGAGTGGGCGAGAAGGAGGAGATGCTGCACCCGATGCCCTCACCCCTCAGACAGGCAGGAGCATCAGGGCACGAGGGGAGAAACACCCAGGACTGGTGTGAGAAGAGACAGGGATGCCACTTGAGCAACGTTGTCGGCGCGACTGTCAGGAAGATCCGGGATTGCCCCTGTGATACCACAAAGGATATCCCAGGCAAAGTCAGCCAGAGGAGGAGAGACTACGGGGAAGCCCAGAGAGAGGTGCCTCCAGAGGATACGCCGCCGCTGGACTGTGAGGTGCCGGGGAATGGGCAAAGATTGAGTGCCTTGGCACGAAGCAGCCAGGACTACAGTACGGCGTGGGGGGGGCAATTAAAGGGGCGGTACACCCACAGCTTGTGTTGAGGGGTTTTTTTGGTATTTCACATTAAGTTTGTCTTTTCCCCGAGTTCTAGGGGAGACCGGAGGGCATTAGCCCCATAGTAGGCATAGCTTCAGTTAAAGGGAGGGAAGCTGGCATTCCATTTGAGTAATAATACAAAGAGCGAGACACTTACAGCTTGGCAACACCGTAAGGAGGCGTGAGGCCGGGGTGTAGGGGTGGTGGATCCCCGAGAGTGACCGCCGGGAGAACCCTGGGCTATGGGCATGCATGATGACTGACCCCAAACACTGATACCATCAAGTCATGGCAGGTGGGAACAGGGTCAAGGAGTTGGGTGAGAACATCTGCCCTGGCAAAGGCGGGAATGCCGGCAAGGAACAGCACCAATCACCCGGGGAAGAGCAGCCCACAAACGGCTAGTTGTGTCCCAGCAGCAACACTTACATTTATCTTTGTTAAAATCCTATTACGTTCTTCCCATTGATTTAACCTGTCCAGGTCAGCCTGTAACTGCTCCCTGCCCTCTGGTGTATTCACTTTGCTCCATAATTTGGTATCATCTACAAACTTGGAGAGGGTGCTCACCACACCCTCATCCAATCACTCATGAAGATATTAAATAACACCGGCCCAAGGACCAAACCCTATGGGACCCCACTGCCCACCTGCTTCTGGGTCAAGAATGACCCATGAATCACCACCCTCTGGGTGAGGTCCTTAAGCCAGTTAGCCACCCACCTGACTGTGTAGGCATCCATGCCACAGCCCATTAGCTTCCGTATGTGAATAGGATGTGAAACTATGTCAAAGGCCTTCCTAAAATCCAGGTAGATGATGTTGGCCTTTGCTCCTGTGTCAAGGCAATGTGTGACCTGGTCATAAAAGGCTATAAAGTTTGTTCCTCTCAGTGCTATTTACTGGGCTCCCCCTCCAAGTTTGTTAGAGGAGTTCCTGCTCTGAAATCCCTTCATGGTCTCTGTAGGGAAAGGCAGACAGCTATTATTTTCACTTCAATTTTCTTTCTAACTTGCCTTTTAAAAATCATAATTCTCATTACTGAGATTCTTGTTTTCTGTGTAAAAAATTAGTCAACCTTAGGCATATGTCTCTCTATCTTTGGTATTATGGTGGTTTTGGATCCACTCAAAATATTTTGGTTTTAACAGGACAAATAAGAAGCCTTTTTTTTTTTGATCTTGGGTCAGAAGCTATATTTGGTTCAACCTGAAATGAAACTGTTTGTTTTCAGGGTTGGTTTGTTTTTGGGTTTTATTTACAAAATAAATGCCAAGGAAACAAAAGGCAAGATCCAAGTTCTAAGTCCAGAACTTTGGATAGAATAATGCAAAAATACAGACTGGGGAATGATCGACTAGGCTGCAGTACAGCAATGAAGGGCATACAGGTTACAGTGGACCATTTGCTAATTATGAGCCAAAATATGGTCATTTTGCAAAATAGACAACAGCATATTGTATTATACTAAAAGTAGTGTCTCTTGCAGATCAGGGCCTTTGATTATTTTGCTCTATTTTGACACTGTTGTGACCTTACCTGGAATACTGTATCCAGTTTTGATTTAATCCATAGAAAAGAATATTGAGTGGGGATTTGGTTGGTGGCAGTCCCTCAGTACAAGGATGACAGTTTTCTAGTGCATAGGGAATTCACTGGTGAGTCCAGAGATGGCTGGAGAAGCTGTTCTGACATCTGCATGTTTAGCTGCAGACACAGCAAAGAGAAAGAAGCACCCTGGTGGTGTTGGGCCACAGCTCTTTATCTTCGTCTCATCTATACACCTACATAGTGAAAAGAGTTTTTTTCAAAATGGTCAATGCCTTGTCATATGTCACAAAGCCATTAGGGATGATTCAGTGCTTGAGTCTCCTAGGCATTTGTGTTAATATTGCATTTCTTCAGATTAGTTTTCAAAGTTTGTTTGAATCTTTTTTTTTTCCCCCACCTCTAGATAGGTGACCATTGGCAAGCTGGAAGTTTAGGACCTGTTCTGGGAGATGGCTGTCAGGCATCCTTATGACATGTCCTGTTCAATAGAGCTAGTGCCGTATAAACATGGCTTTAATGCTAGTGTTCTTTGCTTGAGCCAGAACAATGGCATGCATTCTTCTGTCCTTCAAATTGATATGTAGAATTTTTGAAAGACATAATTGATTGTAACATTCCAAGATGTTTCCAATATGTTTTCCAAGTTTCATACACATACAACAGAGTAGGGATGACAACAACCTGATAGAAGAGAAGTTTGGTTGGGCCCTGATGCCATGAACACTAAACACCCACTTTCATAGATGCCCAAAGGCAGAACTGGCAGATATTATTCAATGTTGAATATCTTAACTTATGCTTACTTTTTGGGAAAGATAACTACCTAGGGAAATGTTCAACATTATCCAAGGACTATCCCCCAATTTTAATGCATGAGGGAGCAGTTGGTTAGTTTGAGATAAGTTAGTTAAGTATCTTCATTTTTGCTGACAATGTTCAAAATGTGAAGGGTGATTATAGAGGATGGAGAGGAACTTTTCTCTGGACAGGACCAGGAGCAATGTACTCAAAGCTCAGCAGAGGTAATTTAGGTTAGAGATTAGGAAGAACTTTGAAGCCATATCTATATGAGTGCAGACATGCAGTATGTGGCAGGTTTGCAGTGCCACACACCGCACATGCAGGCATCTCCCATGGTGGCACCTTGCACTGTGTGTGTGGTTTTGGAGGGGACGCAGGGGTTGATCCCAGGAGATCCCAGGGTCAAAAAAAACCCACACCAAAAAAAAAGTGGGGTGACATACTGTCCCAGCTGCCTGCAGCAGGTTTGATTGGGATTGAGAGAGTGGTCAGGGTAAAAAAGTAAGAAAGTTTATTTATCTAACAAACATGTAATTATGCAAAGCTTAACAGCACAAGAAAGACAGACAGTAAATCTCCGAGTCGGCAACTTCCAGTATGGATCATCTGAACGTGTTTCCAGGGGATGCTCTTCAGGGTCAGGCCACTCCTTGAGGTCTTCAGAAGAAAGTTCATTAATATCTGGGTACTAAGAGGGATAGTAGACACGCCCTACCCAGAAAACACAATAAGGCATTAAAAAAAAGAGCACAGGTATAACAGTCCACCATTTCATGGTGCCAGTCAATTCAGACCAGTGATGGAGCAGGACTCATCTTCAGTGGCAGGCTTGATTAGGAATGGTTATGGCTGCATTTGTGGACAAATCCAGTCTGTAGGAACAAGACAATAAGAAGCTTGGCTCCCATTAGATTAATCTAACTTACATACTCACCAAATATTATGCACACCTTTTACCAATAAGGTTCCCTGTCTTTTATCTCTCTGAGGATGTTTCACTAGCACCTGATCCCCTGCCTGGAGCTTTCCTGGGTCACCACCCCTAGGTTGCTGTACTGCTAGCTCCCGGGGGCCACCCAATCCAAAGCTCTGTTGCATAGGGCTACCTCCCGGATGAGATCAGTTTTTGGTCCAATTGATAGCTTGATCCAGGTGCAAGTCCCAGTCTTTGAGAGCCGGGCCAATGGCCAACCGCAAATTGCATTTGAGGATACCATTGGCTTGCTCTACCAATCCATTAGACTGTGGATGGTAAGGGATGTGATACGTTCATAACATGCTATGTTTCGCAGGCCAGTCATATACAAGATGATTGCGGAAATGAGGGCCATTATTACTCTGTAATTCAATGGGTGGTATATATACAGCTACCAAAGTTTCTAGTGCTGCACAAGTGTCCTGGGCAGTAGCTTTCACTGAGGTGTGGGTGAATGTTATTCCTCATGATAACTTCTACAGCTACAAACACGTACTGTTTCCACATGTTTTTGATATTAACGGATCCCATCCATGCAGGCCTATAACACTGGATGTCTTCTGTTAAGGTAGGTAGAGTCAGGACAGCAGCTGTCAGGGGGTCAGTATTAGTATTCAAAGCTCAAAAGTCAATACTCATCCACTACACCCATTTGGCTTACACACTGGCCACAGTGGATTGTTATATGGAGAGTGGGTTTGGATAACAGTTCCATCTTCTAACTGCTGGCTTATAATACACTGGATAGGTTTTGTGGCCTCACGCTTAGTTCATTACTGAGGCCAGTATACTCATTTCATGGGAGGTAGGGTCAATGGGGTTATGCTACATTGAGCTACAGCCATCATAGCCATTTCTTTTGGTTCTTGGTGAGACACTGCACACCCAAACTGCCAGTTTTCTTGCTCAAAGGCAAACTGCTGTCCTTTAGTAGATTTAGCCCCAGTAAACTTGGTCCTTCTTTAAGTATTACTGCTGCCGCTGTTACCTTAGAGCCATTAGGTAACACGAAGATTGCTTGAACCAGATGTCCTGGTTGTCTAGTGCCTCTGACTCTAATCGTTTGATAAGGGGTTCCTTTTTCTTCTTTCTAATACCTGGAATCTAAAATGTAAATCTGGGGACCTGTGTCTAATAGCATGTCAATTGACTTCTTGCTTTTATTTAATTGAATCTGTACAGGTATCCAAATTAAGGAGCCAATATTAGATGCCAGTCTTCGGCCCGCTATCACCCCCTTGGGGGTCAGGCCAGCTGGACTTCCTAGACCAGGCAATTAGAGGAGGTAAGTAGTGGCAGCCTTGCATGTACCTGGGAAAGTGTTAACAGTTTTGCCCTCAGGGCAGAAAATTTCTCCAGTGACACTGTTGGTGGTATATTGAAACAGGTACCTAACAAGTCTTTCCACATTTTTATTTGTAGAGTTTTGGGCCAGCCTTCTCTGGCTTTTTTTTAACAATTCAGAGAGGTCAGGAGGTTTTTCTTTTCCTGAGGCTACCACCATGGTGGTTTTCATTGACTTGGCAAGCTCTGGCTTCTGCAAGATGGGCAGAAGCTGCACTAATCACCGGATTGGATTTCTTACCGAGTTGTTTACTGCTTCTGGCTCCAAGGCCAACAAGGCCGAGGTGCACTCTGTTGGTGTTCACTGGCAGAACCTCTTACACATCGGTGCAGTTACAACTCCTTCATCTAGTGTGAGTCCAATTTCCTGCACGAATGATGTCAGTCGGTGCTACCTGATACAAACAGTGGACAGCCTCCTCTAAATTGACCCACACCTGAAGGGCGGGGTTAAGCTCTTCTTCCATGTTACCATAGCTGTTGGTGGTTGCCTGTAGCACAGCAGAAAACAAATTAACATTTTCACCGGTTCCTGCAAATTGACTCAACTAGAGCTTGGGGCACAGAATTAATTGGGCTGCCTCAGCATGACTCTCAGAAATTGCTGAAGCCACTTCAGTATGCATTCCAACTAGCCAGTCTGTTACTGACTCCCCCAGCTTGGACTTACGCTGTTCCTGTATATCTTGTATTTCTGCATGGGTAAAAGAACATAGCTCTGTTTGGGGGTTTTCCCCTTGAGGCCCGAGCGAGTTACTATTACAGGAAATGTCTGGCTGACTTCTTCCCTCTGGGTGAGGACATATGGGGGCGGTTCAGCATAAGGCTCATCATCAATCTTCTCCCCCTCATCTTCCCAGAGCTCTACTTCCTGTTTCTTATCATACAAGCACTGTCGTACCTTCTTGAAAGGAGGCTTCACAGCCTGTGCTAACTGTGCTTTCCTATGAAGGGAAGCAGCTGTCCGTGCAATCATAACCTTCCCTTTTTTTGCCTTCAAGTAACTCTGAGCTTCTCTTGCAGCTTCACATGCCACACTATTGGAATCTTTTACATCTTCTAGTTCTTTACTTAATCGGGTGTTCTCTTCCTGGAGCTGGACAATCATTTCAGCCCCCAACTGCAGACATGTGGCCAGAAGTCATGACAGGCACCTCTTCTTGGGTTTACCCCAGGTGGCAGAGGTGAACCAGCCCACTGATCAGGTATGGTTCCTGGGTCACTCCAGGCAGACCTCAACTCATCCTTGTCCCACCCAGGATTCTCCATCCCTGTTACTTCCTTAAGCAAAACCACCAATGGAGACCACCCTCCATTCTGACTTTTCTTTCCAGACCAGAATCTCTCAATCCTGTTCATGACACCAATTTTTCTCCCAGCTGCCTGCAGTGGGTTGGTTCAGAATTGAGAGAGTGGTTGGGGTAAAAAAGTTATGAAAGGTTTATTGATCTAACAAACATGTAATTACGCAAAGTTTAACAACACAACAAAGACAGTAAACCTCCAAGTCGGCAACTTATTGGCAGTCCCCTTTTATGCCAACAAGCCTCTCAAAATCCAGCAAAGTCAGGCATCCCCAATATACGCTGTCCAAAGGGGTACCAGGAAGGACCCTAGTAATCAGTCTTCAGGCTTCTCAGGATTCATTGTCCTGCTGATCTCAGGTCTGTGGCTTCTCTTTCACAATGATAGCTTCTTTTACCACACTGCATTGCCCTTCAGCTGACTTCCAGATGTGCCAGCAAATTTATAGATTTTTTTGAGCTAGCTGTTGCCTTGCAGCCAATTATAGTTCTATACTACAAACTCCTTATATGACTAACCAATAGCAGTACAAGCCTTTGTGTTTTCCTTATATGATTAATTTTAGCTGTGCCAGCCATCACTAATGAAGCTGGATAGCAAAATGCATTAACAAAATACAGGAAATGCTTAACCAGAACGGCTTCCTTTTACACTCTTTCTTCTAGCTATAAGCATTTTGCAATACATAGATAAGAAGCAGAAAACCAGGTTTAACCCTCTGAATGCCAGTTTAGCCATCACAGGATGGTTCAGCAAGCATTCTTTTAAGCAGACACAATTTGTTGTCAAGAGACATGACCAAGTCACTGCCACAGCACACATGGCAACAATGCATGTTGCCTAAAACTGGAGCCTGGCTGGCCAGAGCCATAATTCAGCTGCCTGCCAGGCTTCCTGCCATGGCTGTAGCCCCAGGAGCCCCCCAGGACCCCAAGTAAGGCTTCTGGTGCCAGCAAAGTTGCTGTCCCCAGCCTCCTCTACCACACCCAGGGTAACATGCTGCATGCCAGAATACATGTGGCACAGGTGTTCTTCAGGGACAAGTAGCCATGGCACATCTTGCAGCACTTTTTGGCACTGTTACTTGTCCCCTGGGCAAACAAATGTACATGCCTATCTTGATGTGGCCTAAGTGTGGTCAAACATTGGACCAAGCTACCTATAAAACCTGTGGAATCTCCATTCTTGCAAATTTTTCAAGAGTAAGTTAGATGAACACTTGGCTGGGGTGGTTTATTTAGTTTTATCCTGCCTTGAGCAATTGGCTAGACTAGACGACCTCATGAGTTCCCTATCAGCCCTACTTTCCTATTTTAAGTTATAAGATTTAGAAAATGAGTAGAGATGAGTATTTCCATCTCTTTGCTCAGTATCTTCATGGTTAAAGTATTTACCTGTCTTTTAGGAGATTAGGGTGCAAATAGGGATAAGATACTTGTTGGAATTTAAGCCCATAGATGTGCCAGGAGGCTCTTCTAATTACAGTGTGTTGGAGCAGACTCAATTAACTGAGTCCGCTGGAGCATGCTAATTATCATGATGAACTTTAGTTAATTCAGTGAACTTTAGTTAAAGTACTCCTGCCACCATTTTGAAGCACAAGGACACTGATCCAAGAGATGCTGCAGTGCTTTAATTAAAGCGGATCTTGAAACTGTTCTATTTAAAGCACCCCGCCCCTACACCCTGAGCATCTTCCACCTTGGGAAGATGGGAATTGGGAAGATGGGAGCATAAAATCTCCCGTCTTCCCAATTCTAAGAATGCTTTTTGAGCCTCCAACTATAGAAGACTTAAGTGATGCTGTCAGCCCCTTTTATTGAAGCTGTTGCACTTCATATCGGAGAAGAAGAGAATGTTTTTAGAAACTATATACCCATAAGGAAGCTCAATGGAAAATATGTGATAATAAATATTTCTCCAGGCGTGATCAAATATTTTAGTTACTAGTGTCACTCTTTTGTGTGTGTATACCTGGGTCACAGAGACTGGATTTGGATTTTCAGTTCCATAAGCTAATATTTAGTAGTATTGCATGGATAATCAAACTTTGAACAAAGATCTTTCCCAAATTTAATACTGAAGCAGCCTTTTCTTGTGCTAAATATCTGGCACATGGTGGCTTCCAATGTGTGATTTAAAAAAATCGCCAGATATCTGCTGCTACATCTTTGTAGAGGTTTTCAGTAGCAATGAGAGAAGATTTAGTTGAAAGTATTAAATCTTTTGAATTAAAGTATTTGAATTTTTGAAACTGGTCTCTTCACACAAGCATGCATACTTTTATTACTACATAAATAACTAACCAAAAGTATTTAAGGAATAAGTCATTATATGTCTAATTATCAAATCCTATTCAGTAGGCATTTTACTGGAATGTGGTCCTTTTGCATAAAAATACCTTGAGGTTGCCAGAAAAGGATTATCTACAACAGTTTTATTCATTGGAATATTTCCAGCATAGGAGAAATAATTTAAAATCTAGGGCCATTGGCTGGGGCTACATAATCTTCGTGTTTTCAAGCCATTATTTTAAAGGAATAAACAAATAACAAAGTTATTTTTCCATAAAAAGTATGGACATGCTTTAAGCTTTTTCTCTTTTTGATTCCACTATGTAATTAAAAAAAAAATCATGGAGTTAACACAAGGAACGATCCCCCCACCCCCCAAGCATAGTGATACACATTTAAAATGCCACTATTTGCTGCCACATTTACTTTAAAAGGTTATGGCCTACATAAATCAAAAGTTAAACTCTTGAGTCTATTCAAGCATGTAGCAAACTTCCCACTTTCCTGACTGGCTAGGATATTACTCATAGTCTTCAGATTCATTTCCATTTACCTCTTTTACTGAGCCTCTCAGAGATTTATTGGGTCAAGAATAGAACCAAAACTGGTCTATGGTAGAATCAGAACATATAGAAATGTAAAATTTAAAAAGAATACAACATTTGAAAGTCCTTCTTTGACCCAAATATTTTGAGAGTCTCTAAGTTATGAACAAAGGGTCAGACTTGTATTTGTCTGTGTGTGTTTGCAGAGGAGGTTGGAGGAGGGATTCCCTAAACATGTTAGTTCACCACTATACCATTAGTAAACAGATAAGGGAAAGGATTTGTTTTACACATCTACAAAGAGAGAAAAAGGTGAAAGCAACACCTAAAGTGAAAGGTAAGTCTGCTGCTTTCAGAATTAACTTCAATATTGGCAACCGAAGCTGGGTCTTGAAAAACAGTATTGTTGCTACCTTTCCAATTGGGAGAAAATGTAACTGATCTCTAATTTCAAATCAGCCCCAACATGCTCTTTCTCTCATATTCAAAGCTCTAAAATCCAGCTGCATCAATGGCATTTCTGGATGTTGGCACTTAAAGCACATAATAAGTTGCTTATTGGAGAGAGAAACTGCTTTGACCAATCTCCATCCTAATGCAAGGATTATAATTTGTTCTAGAAATTAATCTATTAACAAATCCTAATAATTGTATACTGTTACCTGGATTACAGGTAACCTTGTACGTTGGCTACTGATAAAAGAGACAAGATACAGGGGTTTGATTTTTTTTCTTTATTGCTTACATGCCAAAACAAAAGGAGTTATCCCAAAGTCTATCTAGTGACCTGTGACAGCACAACATTCATCAACACCAGAGTAATGGAAGGCAGCATCTGAGTGCTAGCCAACATGACTTTGTGACTGGCGGATCTTGCCTGACTAACCTTATCTCCTTCTATGACCAGGTAGCATGTGCCCTGGACAAGGGAGATGATGTGGACATCATATATCTGGATTTCAAGAAAGCCTTTGACCTAGTTCCCCATGATGTCCTCATGGTTAAACAGGGAACTGTGACCTTGACCATCATACGGTCCGATGGCTAGGCAACTAGCCATGGGGTCAGACCCAAAGTGTACTAGTTGATGGGATCAAATCAATGTGGTGCAGGGTGACCAGTGGAGTTCCTCAGGGCTTGTTACTTGGTCTTATACTCTTTAAAATCTTCATTAATGATCAGGATTTGGGAGTCCAATGTGACCTGGCCAAGTTCATGGATGATACCAAATTATGAGGGAGGGTGGTCACACTGCAGGACAGGTTGGGGAAACAGGCTGATTTGGACATGCTGTCAAGGTGGGCCAACCAAAACATGATGACCTTCAATGTAGAAAGTCTAAGGTGCTGCACTTTGGTAGGAAGAACCTTCAACATGTTTACAGGTTTGGCAGTGCTATGCTCAGTAGCACCATGACCAAAAGGGACTTGGTGGTCTTGGCTGACCACAAGATGAATATGAGCCACCAGTGCAACGCTGTGGTTGGCAAAGAAAACAAACCTCTGGCATATATCTACTGATGCATCTCAAGCAAAACCAGGGAAGTCATCCTTCCACTTTACTTGGCCCTTGTGAGACCGCAGCTGGAGTACTGTGTCCTGTATTGGGCCCCCCACTTCAAAAAGGGTATGGAGAAGCTTGAGAGAGTCCAGAGGAGAGCCACCCTCATGATCCAAGGCCTGGAGGAGAGGCTGAGGGACTTGGGACTCTTCAGTCTGGAGAAGAAAAGGCTCAGGGGGCACTTGGTGGTAGGCTGCAATTACGTAAGAGGGGTACATCAGGACCTGGGAAAACATGTTCACCAGAGCTCCCCAAGGGATAACAAGCTTTAACAGCCATAAACTCCAGGAAGGCTGATTTAGACTTGACATAAGAAAAAAGTGCTTTCTGGGTGAGTGTTCAGGGTCTGGAAAAACTCCCCCCAGAGGTGGTGCAAGCACAGACTCTGGACTCTTTCAAAAAACAGGTGGATATATTTCTTGCTGGAGGTCACTTGATCCCAGCTGACTTCCTGCCTATGGCAGGGGGGCTGGACTCAATGACCTCATAAGGTTCCTTCCAGCCCCTAATGTCTATTAAATCTATGAAACATAGACAACACATAGGTTTACTAGCTGGGGAGACTCAAAGGCCATGTCCAGATGTGCATGAGTATTTGGTTCTCCATGGAATGCCTGTGCCACTGCCAAGCAGCTGCACCTATGCAAGCCATGGGCATGCTAAGGCCCGGCCTGCTGCTGCCACCAGTGGTGGGGGCTACATTCCTCCCCAGCCTTCATCAAACCCCACACAGCCACACCCCTCCCACAACCCTCCCTAACACACACCAACACCCCCTAACATACTCTACACCCCCCCACGCAAACAGCCATAACCCCTCAAAAACTCATACATACTGGACCCCACCACACACACACACACGCACGCATGCACGGATTCCCCAACCACACCCCACACATGCTTCCACCCAACCCCCCACATACACAATATACAAGAGTAAGAGTTTATTTTGAGCTATTATGCACTCACCTGTATATACAATACACAAATCCACATAAATCAGGACAAAATATATATTTTTAAATAAAATTAAAATATGTTACAGTAGATGCTTGACTTTTAGTGTACAATTTGGTTTATTTGTTTGATTTTTGTTTCAGCTCCAAGATGGCAACCTTCCTTAAAAGGAGTACTTCTCAGGGCAAGGGGAGGGACTTACAGTGACAAAGGTAAGAGGTTAGGGGGTGGGACATCTGGCTTCAAAAATGTGACCCAGGAGCAGGGTACCTGTCAAGGGGCAGGGCTTCCATTATGGCCCTCAATGGCTCACCAAAACATATTATGCAACCCTTCAGCTGAAATATTGCCCACCCAAGCTCTAGCCACAGCTGCAGAGAAGGCATCCCCAGGGTCCTTGTGCCTGTCTTTTCTTTGTTCTCCTTGGAGCATCTGCTGTTCACTGTGGGGTGTGGAGCTGTGGCCAGCAGAAGTGCTGGGTTGCAAATAACAGCCCACAGTGTCAGAAAGATTGCCAACCTCTGGTCTATACCATTCATTATTGTACATGGTTCTCTTCTGTTCTTTGTTAAATCAGTAGATTCGGTGTATACATATTGTAAACTATTGTATGTTTCAGTTGAAATACTATGTGATTAGATTGATTAACTTATTTAAAGAATAAATTTAGTTCTACAAAGTTCTGCTGAATATACTTTATTAATCAGTCATTCCTTCACTGGGAAGAAGGTGGTGCCATTATGTAAAAATGCTTACTAGTCTAATTTTATTATTCTACAAAACATTGCAGAAAATGTGAATGTTCCAAAATTCCTATGCATTAATTAAATGGCATTTTGAAATACTCTATATTGATCTGGTGTAATGATGAAGTGAGAAAGAAGTGGAATTTTCTCTGAAGACATATTCTGTCAATATTTATTTGCAGATACATAACTCATTGGAACTGCCAGTCAAAATCTTAAGCACTATAAATCTGCATCAGCTGTTTAGCTGCTATTTGTAATTGATGAAACGGGAACTTGTTGAACTGCTTGCACTTCCCTATAGATATCAGTAGGAAGAGATCAGATGCCAGTGTTTATAATGCTCTGTAGAAAAATAAATAATAAAAAAAGGAGGCTAGCAAAGAGGTTTTGTTTAGAAAGAAAAGCTAATTCCAGTGACAGCAAAGTTTGTCTGTGGAAGTTGTAGCAGTAATAGACTGAGGATGCTTAACTTAGTTGAAATTCTGATTGTAGGTAGTAATATTCCTAAAAACTGGCCTAAGTATTACATTGCTATTATCAGTTTACACACAGACACAATTAAATCATTTTGATGCCATTATATCATTATAAGGTGTTTATATCAAAACAATGTATATTGTTAAGCATCTTAGATTTAATAATAATTATTAAATCTGATAACTAAACGTATGTTAAAATAATTTTAAATGGAAAACTAACCTGGTGTGTTGGAAAAATTACATAGTGCTGGACCTGGTAATTGATATCTTATACCCCAAAAAGCAGGAAATTGAAGGCTTGCAGAGTAGATAAAAGGATTTCTTGTGTCCTGTGCCTCACAGATGTCCTGGGAGGTTAACCAGTTTCAGACCACTTGAGGTAAACTTAAACCTTCCAATACCATAAGCTCCATACACCCTGTGGAATGTGAAGTAAATATGGGAATTGTAACAGTGTTCTTGTAATAGGGACAGTAGGAAATGATCTGAAATCACAAACTTCTGTTGATGTATGCCAGTAAAAATATAACTATTTTCAGTTACTAACAACCTGAATTAATATTGAACTGGTTGGCTATGGGATACCCTGTTCTGTTTATCAGAAACAAGATTTCTAGTGAGTTTGTTTATATGCCTGAACATTTTGGTGTCTGTCTAATCTTTTGTTTTAAAAGAATCAAATTCTTAGTTATCTGGAAGATGATGACGGTCAGGATTTTAAAGAGTGGCCTGAGCTGTTTGATTTGTTTGTTTTTAAGGCTAAGTACAGACAGTCAAAAATCCCAAGGCTGAATCAATTCAATCCTTGGAAGTTAATTTAAACTTCATAAATTGAACCAATAATCAAGTGACAAGACATTCACTTTTGATTCCAGAAATGCACCACATCCCTTGAGTGGCCCAAATCAGAAGCTGGCGGGCACTAGGACATGCTTCTCTGCTTCACTGAATCAGACAGTTTGGGCCTTAGCTGACCTGCCCACCCTGTGAAGGGTGGTTTTTGGAGAAGATTCAAAGCACTGTGGGATGCTGAGGGACGGTGTATTAACTTGAATCTGGAGGGGATCTGGGACAGAAGTTTAATAAACTGAGTTAACCTAAATCAGACAAGTCTAATACTACATCCATTCTGGCTTATCTTAAACTAATTTCAGCCATTTTGAAAGTGGTTTATGTGTACTGAACTTCTGCTGTGTTATTTGTAACTTCAGAAATGCTGGATCCTGAATTGATTCAACCTTTGGAGGTTAGTCTAACCTGCCTAGGCTGAACTGGTTTGTAACTGGATAAACATTCACTCCAGACTGAGGCATTGCAGGCACATGGCTGCAGTTGCTCAGGCCAGGCACCAGGGGGCACTAGAACACTAGAACACATGCTTAGCAACAGGGAAGTTGTGCTGGGGGGGCATGGCCAATCCAGGCTGAACTGGCCAGAGAGGGGTTTATTCCCCCCTCTGTATGCCACCACCAAAGACCAGAGCCAGGTCTGCTCAATGTTCCCTCCTTGCTGATGCAGCACCAGACGCATTGGCTCCTGAGACAGAACGGGGAAGGGAGGAGAGTTATCTTCCTCTGTACCCCTACTGGCAGCTGGGTCTTCTCACTGTTGCTGTAGCACTCGCTCCTTGCCCAGAATAGGCCCACAGCTGTCAACTCACTGGAGGCCAGAGGGAAGAGGAATAACCCCTGTCCCTCCCCGCCACCAGGGGTCCTGCATGGCCATACCCCTAGGTGTTCCACAGCAGCTCTGCTAGTCCTACATTCTGGCCTGTCTGTCACAGGCCAGCTGGACACTTTAGTTGCAGACTGACTGAGCACTGCAACTTTATTAGCCACTGGGCTATTTTGGTTCAGGATCGAGGAGGTGATGTTGAGAGGGAAAGCAATGACAAGTTTTACTTATAAAAAAGAATAAATTTTACTTATGATGACAAAAGATATAGTTTGCACATATGACAGTTAGTAAAAAGGTTAAGCTAATAAACAGACAACATAAGTCATATTTATAAAACAGATACTTCAAAAAGTAAGGTGTGGATTGTGATGGCCAGAACCAGAAGATCAAATGGGCAGCTTTAACCAGAGAAATTTGCTTTTTGAGGTATCTACAGAAATAGCTAATGGAGCAGTTCCCTGTCTGTCTGGAAGAAGATTTATATAAAGCTTTTTGTATTAATCTCCAGATGGCTTGAACTTTAAAAAGCAGAACTGAAAATTATAGCCACAGACATAGCTGATTTATGAATTTTTGCTTAGAATTAGTAAAAAACTAATGAATGTAATCACAAGGTATAATTAACATAGTGGGTTGAACTTAGGTGGGGACATGTTAAACTCAGACCCCAAAGTGATGTGGTGTGATTTGCTTATTGGGTAAACCCAAGCTTGAGCAGTAACTTATTGTAATGATTTCTAATACCTTTTAACCCCATAGGATAACAGCTATAAAGTAACACTATGAAAGGCTAAATAACTATATAACCAGAACATGGGACGTGTTGGCTTCCCATTCCGTGGACCACCACTTAACAGCATAAGAGCTGTTTTTAAATCACCATAGTACCTTGCTGTACCTGGAGGACTGGTGTATTTGGTGAGCTGTACACCATTGTGCCAAAGTATCATTGGGTAGGGGAACTGCTGGAACAATTGTTTCCCATGGAGGTCAGGTCGGAGGTTTTGGTTGCCTTTTTGGGCTGGTTGTAGAATTTTGAGCTGCAGTTGGGGTTACAGCAGTGGTCACATCAGGACTCAGGGTGGGCAGTGTACCTGCAGGCAGAATATAAGAGCACCAGGGCCATTGGAAGAAATCACAACAATCTCCTCCTGTCCCACACTCGTTTTTCCCATTTCTGGCATATGGGAGGAAACTGAGTAACCACCCTGTCCCACAGTAACATCGACAGGTTCCCCCTTGCCAGTCCACAATCCATTGCCAACAACTGAGAGGCCAGTTTCGCACTTCTTCAATTGCAGCTGGGCGTTCTCGGTATCTCAGTATGTCTGAGGCCTTGGCAGTGGGTACAATCTGCTGTGCGGGAGCACAGAAATACCCCATATCAGTTAAATAACAGCAAATGATTAGCAGTCCTGTCATGATGGCATTCCACCCCTTCATTGCTGGATGAAGGTGACAGCGTTGCTTTGGAGCAGGATGACAACTCCAGAGCACCCCAAGGTTGGACTCAATCTTCAGGAACAAAGAAAAATGAAGTCTGGCTCCCATTAGATGGATCTGACCTTGACATCCACCATGAGTTACATGTATCCTGTGGCGTTAGTACTCCTTCCCATTTGTTCCCCTGTGGATGCTTAACCACTACCTGATTCCCCACCTGGAGTTTCCCCCACCCACTCCTTGGCTGTTCCACTGCTGGCTCATGGTGCCCACCTTGACCAAAGACTTGCTGCATGGGGCTTCCTCCAGAGCGGGGCTGATTGTTGGCCCAGTTGACTAAGCAATCCAGGTGCGGGTCCCAGTCTTTGAGGGCTGAACCGGTGGCCATTCACAGGTTGTACTTTAAGATACCGTTGGCTCATACACTCAGGTAGGCTCTGGAGCAGTGAGAGACGCGCGGGTGAAGCCCGCTGCACCCCCACTCCCCCGAAGCCCCCCAGACACCCCCTCAGTAGCCGCCGAGCCCCCTGCCGACCCCCAGCACAGCCGGAGGTAAGCGGGCTCGTGGTGGGAAGGGGTTAACTCCTCACTTGTTGGGAGGAGGCCGCTGCCTGGTGCCGGGCCCGGTCAAGCCCCAGCCCAGGCCCCTACTTGGCCCAGCCCCCAGGGAGAGAGAAGTGAAGGAGGGGATACTCACCAGTCCCCCTCCTGTAGGGCAGGGCCCCCCAAATCCCGGGCAGGGCCCCCCTGTCCTAGGGAAGCCAGCGTTCCCCGACGGCAGGCCCACTGTGCATGCGCGTAGTTTAAAAGGGCCCGCCAAACGGGGAAAAAAAAAACAAAACATACACTCAGGTAGGCTCTAGAGTGGTGAGAGACACGCGGGTGAAGCCCGCTCCGCCCCCACTCCCCCGAAGCCCCCCAGACACCCCCTCAGCAGCCGCCGAGCCCCCTGCCAACCCCCAGCACAGCCGGAGGTAAGCGGGCTCATGGTGGGAAGGGGTTAACTCCTCGCTTGCTGGGAGGAGGCCGCTGCCTGGTGCCGGGCCGGGTCAAGCCCCCGCCCAGGCCCCTACTTGGCCCAGCCCCCCAGGGAGCCTAGTGACCAGAGCCGTGCGAACAGGCTGCGTAAACAGGCACTTGAGTTAGCGCAGAGTTCACGTGGGGGAGGGTGTGGGAGGGCACGAGACCCTGCCTGCGACCCCCCCACCATAGCCAGCCCCAGCCGTAGCCAGTCTACCAGAGGCATGACACGGATGGGCATGCGCCGCACCCCGAGGGTCCCCTCTGGCTCTGCGGCACCTCCACTGGGCACCTTAGAGATGGCCACCCAGACGAAGCCCATGGTTCTGGGCTCCATGCTGACGGAGCCCCTGGCTCTTGGCTGCGGGGGCTGCCTGTCCATTTTTCAGGCTCTGGGGCCCGGGAGCATGGCCACCTCCCCTTGCGGGGTCTGCTCCCTACTGGGGTCTCTGGCACGCCAGCTGGAGGAGCTCCAGGCCACAGTCCAGAGACTGCGTGCCATCAGGGACTGTGAGCAGGAGATAGACTCCTACTGCCAGGCCCTTCTCCCCCGGGAGCCGCAGGGGAGAGCTCCGTCTCCCTCCGTGACTAAGGAGGAGTCTGGGACCTCCCACTCTGCCCAGTCAGGGACATGAACCAAGGTGGTCAAGGGCCCCAAGGCCCGCCGCACCAAGGCCCCTCCTGCCCCGCCAGAGATTAGCAACAGGTTCACACCTCTTGCAGTCCCAGCAGAGCCCACACAGTTTCCAGCTACTACAGGCAACCCAGGCTCGACCAGAGCTACTGGCCCTGCTCTCCCCAGGACAAAGTGAAAGGTGTTTGTTGTGGGAGACTCCATCCTGTGGGGCACTGAGGGGGCAACCTGCCGCCCCCACCCCTTAGCCCAGGAAGTCTGCTGCTTCCCAGGGGCCCACATCCGAGACATTGTGGAGAGGATCCCGCAGCTACTCCGGCCCACAGACCACTACCCCATGCTCCTTATTCATGTTGGCATCAATGACACGGCTTGGAGCGCCCCCAGCCAGGTCATGAGGCGCTACAGGGAGTTGGGAGCGGGGCTTAGGGGTCTGGGAGCTCAGGTGGTCTTTTCCTCGATCCTCCCAGTCTTGGGCTATGGGCTGCGGAGGGAGAGTAGGATCCACGCGGTGAACCAAACACTGCGGCGCCGGTGTTATCAGGAAGGCTTTGGCTTCCATGACCACAGCCCACTCTTTGGAGAGAGAGGCAGCGAGCTGCTGGGAAGAGATGGCCTCTACCTCTCTCCCCTGGGGAGGAGGCTCTTCTCAGCCAGGCTGGCTGACCTGCTCCACCGGGCTTTAAACTAAGCCTGCTGGGGGATGGGGGGACTACTGCCCCTCCTGCCCCGCTAAACGGCCCTTGAAAGCCAGCAGGCCAAGGCACTTAAGGGGACACTTAAGGGAGCCCACCCCTGCCCCAGCCCTGGCACAATCTGTGGCCAAGGCAAGAGCCCCCAAAGGCACACTTGCCTGCCTGTACACTAATGCCAGGAGCTTGGGCAACAAGCAGGACGAGCTCGTCCTCCTGCTCAGTGCAAAGAAATATGATGTCATTGGGATAACGGAGACCTGGTGGGACTCCACCCATGACTGGACCACGGGTATAGAGGGCTATACCCTATACAGGAGGGATTGTATTGACAAAAGGGGCGGGGCTGTAGCTCTCTATGTGAAGGAAAGGTACATGTCCCTGCAAGCTGATGTTGGCGACCGGCATGGACAGCTAAAGACCCTCTGGGTAAAAATTCGTGGGGAATTCGGCACAGGGGACACAATGGTGGGAGTCTATTACAGACCTCCCACTCAAAGTCCCGAGCTTGACCAGGAGTTTGCCTGGGAACTGACTGAGGCCGCTTGCTCCAGGACCTTAGTTGTCATGGGTGACTTCAATTACCCGGACATCTCGTGGGAAGATCACTCAGCTAAATCTGAGCAGGCGCAAAGCTTTCTCTCATGCGTGGATGACCTCTACCTGACTCAAGAAGTCTGTGGGCCTACAAGAGGCAAGGCGCTGCTTGACCTGGTACTGGCTATGGGGGATGACCTAATCGGCGACCTAGTGATCGATGGGAAGTTGGGTGACAGCGACCGCGAGCTGATCACCTTCATCATCCGCCGTAAAGCTAGCAAGTCAGTCAGCAACACAGAAGTCCTTGACTTCAGAAAAGCCGACTTTGACAAGCTCAAGAGGCTAGTCGGTCAGGCCCTCAGGGACCACGACCCCAGGGAGATGGGAGTTCAAGAAGAGTGGTTGCTTCTCAAGGAAGCGATCCTCAGTGCACAAGCTAAATCTATTCCAACACGGAGAAAAGGCAGCAAGAAGGCACAGCAGCCCCCCTGGCTCTCCAGAGACCTAGCGGACCTACTGTGGCTAAAAAGGAAAGCCTACAAAGGATGGAGGACGGGATTCACCTCCAAGGAGGATTACTCCGCGCTGGTCCGGTCCTGCAGGGAGAAAACCAGGAAAGCCAAGGCTGCAACTGAACTCCAACTAGCTTCAGGCATCAAGGATAACAAAAAGTCCTTTTTCAGGTATGTGGGGAGCCAGAGGAAAAGCAAGGGCAATGTTGGACCCCTGCTAAACCAGATGGGGCAACTGACAACTGACGCCCAGGAAAAAGCCAACCTATTAAATAGGTACTTTGTGTCAGTCTTTCATCAGTCACACGGGATGCCCATGCCTGCTATGGGACAGGCAAATCTGGTTGAGGGGGATCCCCTACCCTCCGTCAATGCTGACCTCGTGAAGGAACACTTTGAGAAGCTGGATACCTTCAAGTCATTTGGCCCTGACAACCTGCACCCCAGGGTACTGAAGGAGCTGGCGAGCATCATAGCCCAGCCCCTGGCACAGATTTTTGAAAACTCCTGGCACTCTGGTGTAGAGCCCGAAGACTGGAAGAAGGCCAATGTGGTGCCGATCTTCAAGAAAGGGAGGAGAGTGGATTCGGCTAACTACAGGCCCATTAGCCTGACTTCTATCCTGGGGAAGATCTTAGAAAAGTTTATTAAGGAGGCCATCCTTGAGGGACTGGCCCAGGCTAACATTCTAAGGGACAGCCAGCACGGGTTTGTTGCGGGTAGGTCTTGTTTGACCAATCTCATTTCCTTCTATGACCAGGTGACCTATCACCTGGACAAGGGAGAAGAGATTGATGTCATATATCTTGACTTCAAAAAAGCTTTTGATCTGGTGTCCCATGATCACCTCTTGGCCAAACTGCCCAGTTGTGGCCTTGGCTCCACCACTATCCGCTGGCTGGGAAATTGGCTCCGTGGTCGGACCCAGAGGGTTGTGATTGATGGCAGTCACTCATCATGGTGCCCTGTGACCAGTGGGGTCCCTCAAGGCTCTGTCCTGGGACCCATACTGTTCAACATCTTCATTAATGATGTGGACATTGGAGTTAGGAGTGGACTGGCCAAGTTCACTGATGGCACCAAACTTTGGGGCAAAGCATCCACGCCAGAAGATAGGCGGGTGACCCAGGCTGACCTGGACAAGCTCAGGAAATGGGCGGACGAGAACCTGATGGTGTTTAACACCGAAAAATGCAAGATTCTCCACGTTGGGAGGAAAAACCTGCAGCACCCTTATAGGCTCGGCAGTGCTACGTTGGTTAGCACTACAGAAGAAAAAGACTTGGGGGTCATCATTGACCACAAGATGAACATGAGCCTGCAATGCGATGCTGCGGCTAGTAAAGAGACCAAAATGCTGGCGTGCATCCATAGATGCTTCTTGAGCAAATCCCGGGACGTCATTCTCCCCTTGTACTCGGCCTTGGTGAGGCCGCAGCTGGAGTACTGCGTCCAGTTTTGGGCTCCACAATTCAAAAAGGATGTGGAGAAGCTTGAGAGAGTCCAGAGGAGAGCCACGCGCATGATCAGAGGTCAGGAAAACAGATCTTACGATGACAGGCTGAGAGACATGGGACTCTTTAGCCTGGAAAAGCGCAGGCTCAGGGGTGATCTGATGGCCACCTATAAGTTTAGCAGGGGTGACCACCAGCATCTGGGGGAACTTTTGTTCACCAGAGCGCCCCAAGGGATGACGAGGTCGAACGGTCACAAACTCCTGCAAGACCGTTTCAGGCTGGACATAAGGAAGAATTTCTTTACTGTCCAAGCCCCCAAGGTCTGGAACAGTCTGCCAGCAAAGTTAGTTCAAGCACCTACATTGAACACCTTCAAGAGTAAATTGGATGCTTATCTTGCTGGGATCCTATGACCCCAACTGACTTCCTGCCCTTTGGGCAGGGGGCTGGACTCGATGATCTTCCGAGGTCCCTTCCAGCCCTAATGTCTATGTAATCTATGAATTTTACTAGTCCATTAGATTGCAGGTGATAGGGAATGTGATAGGTCCACAGCACTTGATGTTTTGCAGCCCACTCATAGACAAGATGGTTGTGAAAATGTGAACCATTGTCACTTTGCAGCTCTACAGGAGGTGGGTAGATGGCTAGCAGGTTTTCTAGTGCAGCACAGGAGTCCTGTGCAGTGGCCTTGGCAGAGGCCTGGGCAAACATCATTCCGGTGACTGCTTCCACTGCTACAAACACATTTTGTCGCTTTCTGGGTGTGTGGGGAAGTGGCCCTATAAAGTCACATTGAAAACTTGCCATGTTACTTTCCCATCATGTAACTACAAAGGGGTAGTCGAGGCAGGGGTTAGTCGGACCTTGACTTCCTGGCAGGTGATACAGGAGTTGACTAATTCCTGTGCTTCTCTTTTGGTTAGATGAATGCCCCAGGTGGCTGCTAGGCAAACAATGCCATCATGACCAGGGTGCCTATGCTGTTGATGCAGCTATTCTGCAGCTAGCACTCCAGGGGTCACCACCTGAAGGGAGGGGCTGGGCACCTTCTTTGGGGGTAGCAGAGCTTTTGCTTCAGCAACAAGGGCTTCTGTGCTACCTTTGGCTAGCTCATCTACTTGCCTGTTCCACTTTGCTTCAGGCCCTTCAGCTTTTTTGCTTCCATGTGCTGCACTGACATGTTGTATATTTAGGAGAAGGCCTCCCTCTGCCATTATGCACAAAGTCTCCCAGTTATCATAGCTCCAAATATTTTTGCCTGGTCTTTTGAAGTTTTCTTTTTTCCACAAGGGTAGCCACTTGTTGCAACCCTCTACTACCATCTACGAATTGCAGTAGATATAAATGGGTTTTGTATAGCCTGACCCTACTAACAGTTCATAGTTGGCCACACTGACTACAGCAGACTATTTAGCATACTGTGCACTTTGGCTGTTTCCCTCCATTGTAAGCTGCTTACCATCTCAAATCCATATGGCAGCACTCCTCCAGGTGCGACCTTTGACTGAGCCATCGGTGAACCAGACTTCTACATCTTCTGATGTTTCCATGTTGGGTGAGAAGGCAGGTGCCTCCTTGATTAAAGCTGGTTGCATCTGGGTATATGTTGACTGTGCTTTCTGTGACCTTTTCCACTAGCACTGAATGTCCCTTTGGGGTTACCCACTGTGCCTGACTTAAAATATAATAGATCCATTTTTGCACGGTTGTTTCTTGGGCCCTCCCTCCAGGCGGGAGGTGTCAGTCAGACAATGCCATTCCCAGGATGGGTACCAGAGTGGTTATGACAGTGAGTAACTCCCCTCTCAGGACCTCTGTGACTTCTAAAGCTGCGACTGCTGCACACAGCATTTGTTCTAGCAGGGTGTATTGGGCTTTGGCCCCCTTCCAACCTCAGCTCCAAAACCTGAGGGGCTTTCCCTCTGCCTTAGGTGTATCTCTTTGCCATAAGCTCCAATGGGGCCCCCCGTTGGACACATTTACATGGAGCCAGAGCTTCCCATCTGGGTGTTGGGCTTCTAGGGAGGTGTAGAAGCTTACCGCCTCCTTGAGGGCCCGCATGGCATGTTCGTGCTCGGGGCCCTATTCCCACTATGCCTTTTTCTGGTACAAATTATATAAAGGCCAGGCTAACACACTAAACTCAGGGACATGCAGGTGCCAGAAATTAAGCACTTCCAGCTAGACTTGCAGCTCTTTTACTTTGCTGGGGGCAGGGGTATCTACCAGGCTTTGCAGCTCCTTAGCCGGTATGGTGGGTCCACCTTGTTGCCACTGGATTCCCACGAATTCACACTGGGGCCCAATTTCTTGGATCTTTTTGCTGGACAGCGTGAATCCAAACATCTGCACCTTCTCCTTTAGGGACTCAAAAGCACAAATGGTTAATTCCCGGTCCTGGCCTCCCACCATGACATCGTAGACATACTGCTAGACATTCACCTTTAGGTGGCTCAATTGTACTTCATGGACCACTGCAGCCAGCTATCCATGGGCCAAGGTGGTGCTGTGCACCCAACCCTGGGGTAGGACTGTGTAGGTGTACTGCTGTCCTAGCCATGTGAAGGCAAGCAAAGGCCAGTGATCTTCATGGATGGGAATAGCAAAGAACATGTCTTTAATGTCCATGGATCCCATCCACTGGGGTCCATAACACCTAATGTTTTCTGTTAATGCAGGAAGTGACCCATCACAGCTTCCCAGAGCACAAGCTCCTTTCCCGCAGGGGGACACACTGTGGGGCCAGCAGAGCTGCTGGGGTGGGGGCGGGGAGGCAGGGACGGGTGTTATTCCTTCTCTGTCTGGCCTCCAGTGATAGGAGATCTGGTGATCTATTCCAGGCAGGGAGCGAGTGCTGCAGTGACAGCCCACAGACTCAGCTGCCAGTGGGGGTACAGGGGAAAATAATTCTCCTCCCTTCCCCTCTTGCCTCAGGGGCCATGGTGCCCGGTGGTGCAGAAGGAGGAGGAAGCAATTGGAAGACCTTGCTTATGTCCCTGTTGATGGGACAGGGAGGGATGAACTAAATTCCTCTCTGGTCAGACCCCCAATCCTGTCTGTCTGTGTTTGGGCTGGGGCTCAAAGGAGCAGAGCCAGCCTGGCCAGGCTGGAGCAGAGAGCCCCTCCCAGCCCAAGGAGCATGCCAGGATGCTGGGGGCTCTGATTTATTTTAAACCAGCAAAGGATCTGGGACAGATTGCATAAACTGGTTTGAGCCAAATCAGTTACATCTGATACTACATTCAACCAGGTTTATCTCAAACCAGTTTCAGCCATTTTGAAACTGGTTTCTGTGCACTGATTGACTGTTCTGTTACAGGTTTAAACCAGTTTCTGATCACTTAAACCATTTTACATGTAATGTCTGTCCCTACCCTAAATGTCTGTGCTACAATCTCAACACTTGCCAAGGATTTTCCAGATCAGTTTCTCTTGCAACATTAAAAGGCAAAATAAGTCTCCGCCCATCCTAAAACAGCTACTTCTAATTTTAATATTCTCATCAATCCAGCTGAATCAGTGAATATTTATTTGTATCTGTACTTGCTGGATTAAATGGAATTGCCAGCGTGACCTCATTTTTATCCACAGAAAAATGAAATTGCCTGAAGATGCATTCCCTGGATACAAGTCTGCTACATCAGAAAGAGAAAGATAGTTAGTCTTAGGCCCAAAACTGGATAGATTATTAATAAGTTTGGCTGATTTTGTCCTCACTCAGGAACAAAGGGCAGAACAGATGCAGTTACTAAAAATTATTTTATTTAGAACTGACTTGCACCTCCTCAGATGTGCACCTTTTCCTTTGTTAAGAAAAAGTTGGAAAAATGTCCCAGGATACTTTCCTGAATCTAGAAAATTATCCATGGAAGCTGCTGTTTTGGAGTTTTTTTTTCAATTTCCATCATACAGGTCCTGGAACACATGTTCTTACATAGAACCTTTCGCAGGAAGGGAGCTACTCTGTTAACTGTATCCTCAGCACATAATGGGGGTGATTTCATTATTAAAAAAAATGTATTGCTATATATTTACATAGCACTTTACAAGCATTTAAGTGAATCCTACCCTGAAGATATAAAAGGATGAAAATAAGTTTTTCTTCTGATATTTAATTGGGTCATTGCCTGAGCTGCCCTAATTACAGAACTGCCTTTGGGCAGAATTTTGATATATTTGTCTATAAGAATTTAGATTCTTGCATTTCTTATTTACAATCAATATAAAGCAATTGTTTCTGAGTGAATGATGAGTCAAAAACATTTTTCCTTTCTGCCATGATTCAGTTCCCCTCCCAACACAGTCTAATCTGTCAGAAACAGTTCCCATGACTGTAGTAAACACAACTTCTCAGTATGAATGTTCACAAATTTATAATGTTCTATCCCTTTGGAAATAAGAAAACACTTTTATAAGCTAAAAATCTACATTAATCTTGCTACCTACAAGTTTTAGAATTAAAACTCTATTCTAAAACTCATAAGTAGAAAGTTTTCACATCATAATGTAGGAATATGGAACATAATGTTTAACAGGATAAGGGTGGAATAAAAAAAGTTTAATTCTTATGCCTGAGAATTGTCTGCTTAGAAATCCAAATTTTCTTATCTTTTACATTTATATAAACCTAATGGATTGATTCTTCTGTGATCAGTAGAATCCTGTAGTTATAAAGTTGCAGCTCATGAGAGAAGGATTTGTGAGGAAATATTTCATTTAGTCTGTCTTACACAGATGTTATTTGCAACAGTAAATATATGAAGCTTCTTTTTGCAAGTTGTTCCTAATGAGTTTTCACAGACCTCATATGTGATATCCAAGATGTTAAAAGATATTTAATTCAGACTGTGCAAGGATCTTGTTGCTATTCTAGTGTGTAAGGAGAGGCTGTAAAAATTTCACCTGTGAGGAAAATGAAATTTAAAAAAGGATAAATAAGTGTTCTTCTGTCTGTCCCTTAACGCTATAGAACCTGATTATCTATGGGGTGGTAATTCATCAAGCATTGGGAATGACGTCTATATATGAGAGACTTCTACCTTATTAAAGTGCACACATGACCAAATGTACCTGATGGTAAAGGGGATTCAGGAGCAGGTAATAATAACAGAGCATAATAATAGAGCATACCTAGTGGAGCATTTGCCAGATTTGACAAGGATTTTGCTTCCAGCAGTAGCATACTGCTTGTTACTCCTAAACAAGATGAACTGTCACCTTTCCACTCATGTATATGTGTTTGGCTTGAAATTCGGTAACATTCTGGAACAGAATGGCAAACACTTGAGTTCTCACACAAAAGATTTAGAAACTGAAGTATTGCTATCAGTTCAAAAGTCTATAGCAAATGACAATTTGACTAAAGTAATGGGCTGCATTAAATTGTGTGCCTTTTCTCCACCACAGTGAGTCTCTGGGAGAGGGAAGAGAATGGACCCAAAAGAAGACAACTGTATTATAAAAGTGATGCCACATGCAGCAAGGTCTGCACTTTCTTTTTCCCGTGTGAAAGAGTAAACAGCAACACACAAAAAGAGCCAGGGAACGCTGCTTCTGAGCTATTACCATGTAAGGATAGAAGCTCTGGGAGAAAAAAAGAAAAAGGAGACGGGAGTCTCAGAAGAAAATAGAGAGAGGCTGAAGGAGAAAGAGAGGGAAAAAGAAGATCCCTTGCAGATAAGAGGCTTACCTCAGGACTTCTCTCAGAGCTGGAGAGAATGGAGCTCAGAGGAAGAGGGGTGGATCCCTGAAGAGGCACACCATGAGCTGCAGCTGGCAGTTGCACTGAACACTAAACAAAACAAAGAAAAAGGGAACAGTGAATTGACCCACTCCCACAAGCTTAGAGAAGGCATCTGCGTGTTGACCACAAGGATTCAAGGCTTCAGGCATGTTCAGCAAAAAAGATACATACTTATGGTAACAGAAATAAAGAGAGAGAATGCAGTGGGGTTTGAAGAGAAAGTTCTGCCCCAAAAAGAAATAAGTAGATGAACCAGAGTTAAAGAGACTTTGTTTCCTAATACTAAGTTCAGCCCAACCGAACTGTTAATAGTATATAGATAGAATTACAAAGCTGATATAACTGATAAGGTTAAAAAAAAAGGATAAATGGAGCACTTCTGTTTAAAAATAAAGAAAGTTTGTATAGTGTTATAAAGAATAAAAATAAAGACAAGTTTTAATCGGCATCTGATTGTATATACATATCGGTGAGTGTGTGTGAATAGTTAAGAAGGCATGTGAAGTTTTCCTCTATAATACCGGGACTCCCAATAGAGATACAAAAAATAAATAAATAAAGTAAAACAACAAATATATATAATAACCCTCCCAATGAGTAACATCATAAATTAGAACATATTATAATAACATCCAAGACATGTCAGGTGGGAAAGTCAGGGTACTCATAGTTCTTTGGGAGATTATAAGAGGATACAGAGGGGCATCATAAGCTCTACCATCACATCCCATTATCTGACTGCAGATGGAAAGAGATCACTCTCATCAGGTGACAGGTGAATGCATTGTCGAATGTGGTCCACAGGGGAAGCCAGAGAAATGAATCCTGTTTCCATCCTGATGGTTGCCTCTGCAAGTAGAGTCTTTACCACAGGCTTGGAACAGAAGGGGTTGATTGAGGTGTGTTTGTGCCTCCTTCCCTTCCAGAAGAAAGATGTTAAATAACTACTGAAAAGGTAGCAAATAGAGGGTCTAAGGAGGTATTGGCTGGTAACAGATGACAACACACAAGGGAAGTGACACAAAATGCTCATAATGCCGGGGTCATCTGACCCCGGTGCTCTTTCCTGCCAAGGCAGGGGGTCGGACTAGATGATCTACCTAGGTCCCTTCTGACTCTAGCTACTATGAAACTATGAAACTATATTGGAGGAAAAACTTTAGAAGTCTTAGTTGCTGTTGTAAAATTATGTAAATTATTTAAATCATATTTTAATATTTCATCATTTTATATGCATATATATTTCTGTTTCTGAACATTATCTTCATGTACCCAATTTTGATTCTCCCTTAGGTTGATGTATAAGAACTGAATGCAAGAACAGTTCACAGTTCCAATGACACTCTACTCCTAGAGTTGTGTGTGTACGTAGGCAAATAAAAGAGAAAAATGTAAAGCAGGTATATGCTTTTCCAAGGCAAAGCCCTCATTTCCAACCCCACTCGCCCCAGCGTGGTTGTGTGTGCACAGAAAAACAGAAACCGAAAAAGGAACACATTTCATCAAATTAAAACATGATCTGGAGGAGGGGTAGTGAGTTTTTGTTTTTGGAAATAGTTTCTTAAATGACACTTCTTGTGTCCTACACATTTCAGTGACAATGACAGATAAAACTGTTGGCTTTCCCCAATTTTCTTGTGCCTTCAACAATGTATTTGGAGTATTTTGGTTGATACAGATGTGACATTATGATTTAATCCCTAGTTATTACTACTTGTTTACTTCTGTAGCACTCATAAAAAAAGTGTCCTAGTAATAATGTAAATGCCACCTTCTTTTTATATTGGTCTTGTGATATGGTCTTGAAGATTTTAGTATATGTATGGGCTCTACATTATCTGTTGCCACAAAGGAAAGAGATCTGGGAGTCATTGTGAACAGTTTGCTAAAAACATCAGCTGCTTGTTTAAAGTGTGTATATATAGTATCACAGCTTTTCACAAATTACTTTTGAATTTGTATCTTTAAAAAAAATCTTTTGAATTAGTGCATGGGAGCAGTAATCTCACTTGGGGATTGTATCCTAAAAACGTAAGATGCTTCACAAGCTTCAACAAATATCAATTTACTGAAGAGCCAGATGGACAAAAACAGTCAAGCTGATCAGGTTTGAAATACTTTCCTATTTTCTGTTGAATTAAAATGAAACATTCATCATACGTACAAATTACAAAAGCATACAGTTGTACTCTGAATCCTTGAAGATGGCCTTTGCCTAATATTTAAGAATACTAAACCATATCATACTGAGCCTGCAACTTAAGAACTTGTACAAGTTAACAGCTGTGACCTCAGTCAAGCAGGCAACGGAGTTTTTGGATAGCAAGCTGTGCCTCATTCTTCTTTGGCCAGAGCTATGTATATTTAATTAGTGTCCTCCAACCTTCACACTATGTGTTTTTCCACTTGACAGTTTCTGGCATCAAAAGAGTGTCCTTGAGAAAAAGTCAGGCCTATTGACTCCTAAGCATATTATTTGACTTGGTGTTCAAGTATTCTAAAGAAAGAGCTGGAAATAATGAAAGATACCACAGTGTGGAACTGCCTTAACTGACAGTGTCAGGTGGGTCAAAGCTATTGAACAGTTCCTATTAAATTAGCTTAACTTCATCTCAGCTAGTTAAAACTGGCTTCCTGACAAATTAGTTGCTTTCTGTATATAAAAGAGGAGAGGCAAGAAGAGATATCCATTTTATAGCTTAGTGTCAGTAGATATGTCACATCACAAGGTCAATAAGAATCTGTCTATGGAAGAAATGTAAATGTTTGGCTGATGTCGATACAGTTTGCATTAAATGGTGAAATATTCATTCCTATACCAGATAAACTCATTCACACTAATGCAGACTACTTTATTCCAACCCAGGTAATTACAGTTCTTTATACTGTCTTTTTTAAAATCTGATTATTATTTTTGGTTAGTTTTTTCAATTTTGGATCTTGTATATGGCATATGCTATTTCTATCCAAGGAGCCTTAATGGAGAAAGTTATCCAGCATGCTTTAAAAGTGAGAAAAAAGGATTTTTAAAAAATTTCTGTTAATCAGAACAGATGGATATTACAGTTTCCTTTAGAGGGAGGCTCTGAAGCCATCACGGACCTTATTTGAAATTCAAACAGGAAAACATGATTCACATTTGGTTGATTGTGGTAAATGCATATTCACTGTCTGTAACTAAGCTCAGCATTTAGGAAATAACATTGTTAAAGAAGATCAGAAATAGAACAAACGGCGCTCATTCCATTGCAAGGTTAAATTGATTTTTCCCTATTTTGTCACAGTATTCTGTTTCTATCCAGTCTTTTTAATTTCGGTACATTCTCAACTGCACCACAACTGACTTTGTTGCCACTGTTGGCATATTCAATTCAAACTCCTTTAATACTAGGCTTTGATCCTAAATTGTGTGCTGGCTAACAGGATGTACTTTTTCCATCTGCAGGGAGTAATCTCTCATAAGGACATTGTGCCCTTTGCTTAAGCAGTTCTTCTGAAACACTGCTAATTATTATGGGGCCAATTTGTACTGCCCTGAGTGAAGTCGATCTCTCTTGCACACACTGAAATGAGTATTTTAATATAGCTTTTACTGATATTTTCTTTAGTTACATTATAGCAATTCAGCTAAGTACATATTAAGCCATAAAGACAAACTACAAACAAGGCTTTAGGGATTCTCTTTTTGTTTTTCACATTAGTAACTTGATAAATAGCAACTTCAGCCAGGAACATTTAGAATACCAATTCACCTCTGAAGTGGATGAAAAGCCTTCAATTTATGACAGGATTTTTTTTTTCGTCTTATTTCTTAGCAGTAGAAGCCAGTGAGAGTATATTCTAAATAGAATCCACAGCCTTCAAGCTCCTATTTTTATCATTGTTACCCATGTGTTCCTATCTGTATTTTATTATGAAATGTCAATGCAGTAAGTAAAATCACAATTCAGTACAAAGTAGTCTGATAAACAGTAACTTTCCATCTCAATTAAATATTGTATTAGTTGGTACTTTACACAAATAATTATAGTGTATGGATTTCAAAATCTCAAAAGAATTGACTTTGTTTTTGACCAATATAGACAAATACTTCTATTTTTTTTTTCCCCCTTTGAGAGCAGCATTCTGGTAGGGCTGTGAGAAAACTGCGTCATTCCATTTTGACTTCTGTTTCGATGGGACAGTGTTTCATTTCAAGCTTCATTTCATTTTGAAACCTCTATTCCATTTTATTTTGTTGAAACTATTTCGCTGTTTTGATGCTGTTTTGACGTTTTGCCCATAACTTTGTCATTTCTTGCCTGATTTAGATAAAAGTTGCAGGCTTCAAAGAGGTAAGTGCAAGGATTTCTGGGAAACTTCACCTCAAGTTCTTGAAAGCAAAACTCATGTCACTTGTAAGTGTGACAGGATGGGGGGGAGGTGGGCAGTGAAAACAGCTTAGCCCCAGCTGAGGCCACAAAGGCTGTCAAGTTTCAAGGAGATAGGTGTGGGTGTTTCTGGGAAACTGCACCTCAAGCTGCTGACAAGCCAAACTCACGTCACATGTGTGTGTTAAGGCATGGAGGGAGGTGGAAACTGCAAGCATGGTAACCCCTGAGGAGGCCATAAAGCCTGCCAGTTTTCAAGGAGATAGATGCAGGGGTTTATGGAAAACTGCACCTCAGGCTGCTGACAAGCAAAACTTGTTACCTGTGTGTTAGGTGACACTGTGTGTTAAGGTGTGCACACACAGTTTAGTGTGCCCCAATAAGGTTTCCTCCTCCCCTACAGCCTCAGTTCTGTCCACCACTTTAAATGACAGCTGGTAATAACTTAGTAAGCAGCACAGTAGCACCAGCAGCATTGCAGGCAGCCAAACTGTCACAGCCTAGAGCCTTTCCTTTCCTTTCCTGCATATTTTTCTTTTCATAAAACATACCGTGAAATCTCAGAAAGGAGGTCTTAGTACACTGAATAAATCCCAGACTCCTACAGAGTAAGTCCAGAGCAGTGGTTTTCAACCTTTTATTTTTTATTTGAGGACCCCTAAAAAAATTCAAATGCAGGTGCAGACTCCTTTGGAAATTTCAACAGTTTAATAGGGTCACTAATGCATAGTTCTCTTAACCTTTCTATCACACTAGAAGCTCCTGTTCAGTAAGCTATCTATTACAATTCCATGTTTCTATTACAATTTCATGTCCCAGTATTGGAATCCTTGCTTTCCAAAATACAGTCTGTCCTCTTCCCACTCCCTCTGTCCCAGTATTGTGGCCTACATATTTTTCCTGGCAGAATGAATTTACATTTGGGGTGTGATGCTTGAGTGAGTGATCTAGAACACATCTGTCATTTATACTATTTCTACCATGTGTGTCATCTGTAAGCATCAGAAGAAATAATTTTCTGTCAAATGACTGAAAAAGAAAGAATAGTGTTAGGCTAAGATAACTCTTGTGTTCAGGAGTTTAAAAGAGATAGAAAAAGAGATAATCCCACTCCCAGCAGTCTGCCTGGAGCCTGCAGATTCTATGGGGCATTGTCTCACCACATGGTTGCCAGTCCCACACCATGCCCCTATGCTGGGTGCTGCAGGTAGCTGCCCAGGACTGGCAGCACAGGGACAGCTGTACAGTAGCCTGGAGAGCTGACACAGAAGTCCAAATGTCCTTTTCATTGCTGATGCCATACGCTCCTCCCCCCCAACTGGGGCCCCAGATGATTGCTGGTGATGACTGGCAACCTTGTGGTACTATGGAGTGAGGTAGAGGTGCAGTGGCATTTTTGATGGGGTGGGTGGTCCAACACCTACATGCATGAGGGGCTGTCAGGCCAGATGTGGGAGCATGGGCACAACTGGCCAGTGCAGCAGTGCTGCATAAAGGTCAAGGCTTTCATTTCTTACCACAGTTGTCAATTTAGGAGTGCCCATAAAACCATGCCCCTTATGTGGCAACTGACAGAGATCCTCATGCCTTGGGATCCAGGCTACAGCTGTGCTGTGTCCAGCAGCATGGGTGTCCTGCCCAAGCCTGCACCCTTGCTTGGCATCCTCAGTGATATATTGCTGGGGGAGGTCCCCTTGAGGCAGCAACAACCCATCCTGCCAAGCTCCCCAGCTCCAGCCTCTACCAGCAGTTTGGGGAGCCCAGGCCAGCATGTACCCCAACAATTCTGTAGCCTCAGCTGCAGCCATGAGGTGCAGCCAGCTATGTCACTGCCAGCTGTCAGCAGCACCTACTCCTTCCAGGGTAGGAGGCCCCTGCCCAGGCACCCACACACTGCACCTTACCATCTGAAGAGTCCACCAGGAGCTGCACACCATCGCCACCAGCCAGGACCAACTGGAGCCACTGGCCATGCCAGCCCTGGAGATATAGTAAGCCTCATACTGGGGGAAGGGACCTGCACACCCTGACCCTTGCCCCTGCTCCCAGACCCTGCCTCTAGCTTCTGCTCCTGCCTCTGCTTCCCCCTGACTCAGCCACACTCCACTGGTCCCTGGGTCCCCACCCACAACATACAGGGAGTCTGGAGGCAGTGAAAACTTTATTTAGCTTCTTGTGCCCCTGCAGCTAGGTGGTCATAGACCACTCGCACACCAAGGAATATGTCAGTACCAATGACTATCTCCTTCTTGTCTGTGAAGGGCAGGGATGTGCAGCACAGCCACAGGTAGCACTCCAGGTAGTGGCAGGGGTTGTGGGGCAGCCTGGGCTTGCCCCCAGCACTGTTGAAGCTCAGGGTCCCATGCCAAGTGTGCAGGTTCACCTGGGGCACCATAGCAATCAGCAGTAGCAGGGCATAGTGGGCCTTTGATCCATGCAAACTGATCCTTGCATAGCACCCAAGACATACACAGTAGGGGCATGCTCAGGGTACAGCACTGGCATGGGGGGTGGAGAGAGCTGGCACCAGAGCACCTGTCTAGAGAGGCCCTCTGTAGGGAGGATAGGGACACAGGCAGCTCCTCATCTCAGTTGTCTGAGAGCCCTAAACCCTCCCTCCCCCAACCCAGCCCAGGCTAGTGGCTGGTCTGTAGGAGGAGAAGGGGGCAGTGGGGTCTGGAGCTGTGGCAGCAGGTGCTAGCAGAAGCCAGGCCCATCCTGGCCTGTGAATGGAGATGGAGAAGCAGGCTACTTGCAACTAGCACCCAGCAGCCCAGTGGCCCTTGGGGAGTAAGCAGGAATGGGGGGCTCGGCCAGCAGTGGCCTAGGCCCAGGCCTGCCCACCCAACTTACCATGATCCCTGGGCACCTGTGCATACCCAGCCCTCGATCTGAGGCTGGACAGTGTACAGCCCTGGTACAGAACATCTTATCTCAGAAATGATACAAACACTCACAAATAGCTTCTTTCTTATGGCTCTTCAGGCCCTGAAATTGCATGTGGGGGAAAGACCACAGTTGACAGTCAGTATGTAGGTTTAGGGTTCCTGCTGTCCCACAGCTGGGGCCCTGAAGATGTTCCACTTTCATCAGAAGAGGACCCAGGGTAGGATTCACCTCCTGGACCAGATGCTGATGGTGTCACAGAACCATCTGGGAGACGCATAGGCCTGGCGGGCAGAGGACCTGGCTTGCCAGAACAGGTGGTGGGTGGAGGACATGGATGGCCAGGATAGGTGATGGATGGAGGACATTGCCTGTGAGGATGTGCAGCAGGCAGAGGACATGGTGCATGAGGACACATGGGACTGGGTAGACCAGGAGTTCCAGGCACAATTCCTGGCACTGGAGCACCAGTGGGTAGAGGCTCTGTGGGAACAGTGTACGGTAATGGGCAGGACAGTAAAAGGCCATGAAGGACAACTGCCAGGTGCTGGACAGCATATTAGCCCTGACAGTTGCCTTTGTGCTGCTTGCTTCCTAGCTCTTTACCCTAGCCCTGCCTCCCCCCCTTGGCAGCCACCTGCCACCCAACAGCAGGCCCACCCATGGGCCTGGGTGGAGGTCCAGAGCTGCCTCCACCATCCAGGTGCCCCTGCCCTGCCCTGTACCCCACCCCTGCCTTGAGTACTCTGCCACCCAGCTGCCACTCCTGGGCTTAGGCCCACTGCTCACCCTGGCTTCATGCAGGAGCAGAGGCAGAGATGCCTACAGTGGGGGCAGGACCACACACCAGCCCTCCTGGCCCTGGACAGTGGCTGAGAAGGGGAGCTGCCTGTGCCAGGGAACCACTGGCCACTGTTGCTTTTTGCCAAGCCCCTCACCCATTGGGCTTGCTTCAGCCTGCACACTGACAGAGGAATGGCCATTGACTGGGATGCTGGCCACCTTCCCTGGGCTCTTCCATCTAGGTGCCTACATTCCACAGCCCCTCACCCTGGGATGGTACACACACAACCTTGTAAATACATTGTATGGGGAAGAGGGTGCTATATTGTTGGTGGGTGGTAGAGGGGCTCTGTTGTTGGGGAGGAAGGGGAAACGGGGTGTCTGTTTGATGTGAGGGGAACAAAATGGTTGTTCTTTTGAGATGTGTCTGCAATGAACATGGTGCTAGGGGTGGGCAGTACACCGTGGGACCATGGGCAGCTGTCCAGGTGGACTACAATGGGGAGTTCAGTAGGAGGTGGTCAGCCAGCAACTCTCACACCTGGAACTCTGGCCCCCACTGGTGGGTTTGTGGTTCACTCAGGGCCACAGCTATTTCAGCCACTGCAGCTGGAGTTCCCACTGCCAGGCATCCTCTGCCTGCCATGCCTCCTCTACTCAGGCCTTGCAAAACATCTTCCCCTAGGTCTCACAGATGTCAAGGATGTTGTCCTTGGTGAACTTGATGCGGGCGGTGAAGGTGTGCCAGCATCCTTTCAGGTGGATGAAGGTACACTCCACCAGGGTGCTGGTCCAGCCCAGACGCTGATTAAAGTAGGCCTAGAGGGGTCCAGCTGGCTGGTGTAGGGCCACATGAGCCAGGACAGAAATGGATAGGTGGGGTCCCTGATGAGGGATGGGATCACCATGGTGTCCAGATGCAGGTCTGGCACCCTCAGAGCACAGCTCTTTCTTTTCACCAGCCCTGGCAGAATGGAACTACAAAACATGTGGGTGTAATGGGTGTACTGGGTACTGCCTGCCCAGCCAACACTCATGTTTATGGAGGTCAAGGACAGCCTGGAGCACAATGGAGTGAAATCCCCTACAGCTGTACTAGGGGCAATCATCATGGGGTGGGCAGGTTATGGGAATGTGGGTTCCATCTAGGGCCCTGATCCACTGGGGGAATCCCAGGGCATGGAACCCCACCACTACCACCAGAGGGTTATTTACCCTGAGTGCCATGTGCCCCAGCATGTCCTGGAGGGCACCACACACCTCCAGGATGGCCTTCCTGGCAGTGATGAGATGGCCCACATAGTCAGCCTGAGCAGGGTGAGGTCCAGCCAGCTGTCCATGGGAAGGGGTTGCTGCATAGTGGTGTCCTGCCACTCTAGATGTGGGCAGAGCTGCCCCAGGAGGTCCCAGAAGCTGGCTCAGGTCACCCAGAATACTGGCCACTGCTTGTCATCCTAGGTCTGATGGATAACATGCAGACACCCAGAGGTGGTAGCACTAGAGGGCCAGGAGGGCAACAGCGGCCCTGATGGTGGTATCCATCAGCCCCTCATCTCTGTCTCTGCTGGGGTCTGGGCATCAGGATGTGGTCCAGATGGCAGCTATGCAGTGGCAGAGGTCCTGTGATGTGGCTGGGTATGCACTTGCTCCATCTGAGGGAGCTAGTAGGGATCAGATGGCCATGGGTGAACCAGTGGGTAGCGTGGTGGCCTAGCAGAGCCAGCATAGTTCCAGGGTATTGGGCATTGCTGCCAGGGGCAGGAGCTGGAGTAGCCATAGCACAGAGAAGCAGAGATGGTGACAGGAGAGCTGCTGCATGCTGCCCCTGTTCTGTGAACACTGCTCCTAGCCAGGGAAATGGCTGGCCAGGGAGCAGAGTGCAGGGGTGCCTTTTCAAGATGGCTGCTGGCTGCTGACAGTAAATCTGCTCCCACCTCCCTGCATGTGTAGGTGTCTGCCTGGGATCATCTACTCATGAGTAGTTTACTCACAAGTAAACTGATCTCGGATCAAAAGCATGTGTAGATGTGCCCAGTGATTCTCTGAACAAGCCATCTTAATTGTGTGAACAAACCATTCTCTTGTTATCCTTCCTTGAGGATGATTTTTCTTGTGCTTTAGAAAAAAGTTTCTAGAATTTTTTATGGCTGCCACAATTCATTTTTGTCCATGAAGATGTGAAGTTTCACTATCACTGTTGTTAATATCTCAAATCAATTAAACACAAACACAAAGTTCCACCTATTTTAATTTTGTCTTCTGCTGAGAGAAATTCAGAGACTGTACTAACACATAGGCCTTAGTTTTGCAAAATAACTGTTTTCCTTTATTCCTTTTAAAATAAATATTCCCTTTTATCTTGCTGGGATCCTCTGACCCCTGCTGACTTCCTGCCTCTGGGGCAGGAGGCTGGACTCGATCATCTTCCGAAGTCCCTTCCAGCCATAATGTCTATGAAATCTATGAAAATTTAGAGAAAATGAGTGAGGGCACACAAAGCCTTTCAGGATTAGGATGAGCAAAGTTTAAATAGAACTTTTAAGTTGTGCAATAGTAACAACAAACAGGGTGCAGACAGAAGTGACAATTTTTGCCCAATCTGACCACAGAAAGTGAACTATAGCTATGACCAAACACAAGTGCATGGATTCAGGCAGCTTAAAAAATGGGTGATCATGTGAAAATCTGAACCCTCATTGTATAAGGGTCAAATGAAGATGTCTGAGAACAGAGCATCTTCTGTAAGTTCTGTCTGCCTGCTTCCCAGGCTGTCACTGTTTCAGAATGGGGGGGGGGGTGGAGAGAAAAAGCAGCTGGGGCTTGGTCTGGGGAGTTTTCAGGTCCTGATGAAGGGTGGGGTGGGTGTATTGGAGCTGCCCTGAGGTAAGGAGGAGGTCTCCAATTCACCCACTCCACCCTCAAGTGCCAGCTGAAGAATCCCTAGAACTAGCCTCCTCTGCCCCCTTCCCTCTCTCCCATTCTGGTGACAGTCTATAAACTCACTAGGAGGGACCAGAAGGGTTTGGGAGAGACCTTGTTTCCCCTAGCACACCCTGGCATAGCAAGGAATAACGGCCACAAATTGTTGGAGAGGAGGTTTAGATTAGACATCTGTAAGAATTATTTCACAGTTATGGCAGCTAGGATCTGGAACCAACTTCCAAAGGAAGTGGTGCTGGCTCCTACCCTGGGGGTCTTTAAGAGGACGCTTGATGCTTACCTAGCTAGGATCATTTGAGCACAGTTTTTTCTCCTGCCCAGGCAGGGGGTCAGACTTGAAGATCTACAAGGTCCCTTCCTACCCTACTTCTATGATTCTATGATATGATTCTATGATTCTGAAAACTTTGCAGCCTCACAGGGAGGCAGGGCCATTGCTAAAGGAAACCATCTAGAAGCTCATTAGATATGCCTTCCCCCTAGAACTAACACTGAACTTCTCTTTGTCCCAGGGAGTTGTTGTAACTCAGAATGCTTCCTGCAAAGTGTTATCAGTTACAGAGAGGAGCTGCACTTCTGTCTGTGCTCCCAGTGTAAAAACTAATTCCTCATCAGAAATTTTGGCATCAGGATTTCAGTCCCCATTTATCTTCAAAGTATGTGACATTTGTTTAATTTGTTCTAAGGACATACGTATAATTTTTTTTAAAAACAACCTTTATTTACATTGCTATATATACACAAATTTCCTACTACTGGTAATGGGTAAATTATAGTTTTTTCTCATAATTTAAATTTTATTCAGGGGGTCAACTACCACTCTACAAGGGAAGTATAAAGTTGCAGATGATTCTTAACACTATGTTGTAAGATACATACAGAGAATTTAAAGTTTCCAGTGGCTTTATATTTTCACTGTTAGCCCTGATTCAAGGAGCAATTATACAACTGTGTAACTTGCAATTGATGGGACTGTTCAAGTAATAAAATAATCATATGTCTTAAAGCTCAGGTTTTAGCATGTTCCCCATGTCCATTCCTCAGAAAAAAAGTAAATGGTATGCTCAAGGAATTTTAGTGAAGAGATTTCAGATTTTATGAGTATGTACAGGTGTTTGGGAAGGTTAGGGAGAGGTTATATCACATGTAAAATGCCACCCCAATGTAACTTAGCTCAACCATTTACAGATCTTACACTTAGATCCCTAGTTAAGTTGATCTAAGTTCCAGGAATGTTAGATAGGTTAAAAACATGTCCAACCCAAAGTAATTTAACTGTACCTCAGATGTACACTAAGTAAGATCAGGTACATATAGTTCAATCTAATTGAACTTCTGTACACATTTAGAATGCAACCCAAGGGATGGGCAAACCAAACTGATGGTCCAAGCCCAGTGGTTGAGCATTTCCTAGTGCCTTGCCCCTGGCACCAGGCTCTTTTTACTGGTCCTTACCCATGGACAACCCCCCCTATGGACCAGCTTGTCCCCCCACCAAGTCTGCCAAATGCCCAAGTTCCTACAAGCCACTCCCAGTGCCAATTTTACCAATGTTTGCTGTTGCCAGGAGCTGATTGGGTTTGGGGTGGGTTTGTTGTACTGGGGTGGGAAAGTCAAGCATCTAAAAATAGCCCCTTATTGGGGAAACAGCCCCCCTGATCACACCAGCTCCCCTGTGGCGCTGCCATCCCACCCCTCCCTCCACCCTGACGTATCAGTCTGGCTCCTGGGACCAGTGAATGCCAGTAAAACCAGACTCAGGGTTTCACAGAATCAGGGAAAGTGGGGTTTTGGGGGGATTGGCAGAATCAGAAAGCCCCTGTGATCCTCAGATCCCCCCCCAAATTCCCTTGGATCCCACTAGCCCCCCAGTTTCCCCAAACCCTCCCACTAGCCTCCCCCATCCTGGCCACCTCTCTCTCTACCTTGTCTACCCTGCTTACCTTAGATCAGACTCCTGGGACCTACCGAACTACTAAATTAGATCAGGGGACCATTTTTAACCCAATCCCCACCCCCACAGCTTCTTCCTGGAATGTCTGTACAAAGCCTCAGTGTTAGATAGAGATATCTTATTTTCTCTTATTAGAGGACATTTTTGGTAAGCATAAAAAGTAGCCATGTTCTCCTACTGTGATTATGGATTTGCCTTGACAGGGATAAAATGTCCAGTTTTATTTTGCTTATTTAGAATAAGCTTAACCAATATTCACATTCTGCAGGCCAGGCAAGGTACCATAGTAGTGGCATCATTTTTATATTTTCTTTCTTTGGTATTTTCATTCTTTGGTATGGTTTCTTTGGTATTCTGATTTCTCTTCCACATTACTCAGGCAAGCTGTCTCAAGCTTTTTCTTCTCCATTTAAATTTTAGTATTAAAGCATCTTAGTATATCAAACATTTAACAACAGGAAAATTTATCATTGGAGTGAAAACTTGTAAATGGTCTTCATATTCTGTATGTTTCACCATTGATACACTTTTTATTGTAGCACATTTTTATTTTCGGGTTAGTGTAACAGAGATAGTTTCAGGCAAGGATGACCTGAGAATGTACCCTGCCAGGTGAAGGGAGTTACACAACAGGGGAAGGCAGGGGGATTAGTCCATCACATACAATATAAATCTTGTGGTGAGACAAAGGAGGAAAAAGAGAAGCCTCACATATGATCCAGAGGGAAGTTGGGACCTTGGGACTCTGGACTACTACAGGTTGGCTACAAGTCAAAATACTTCCCCAGGAACTACAAGTACTCCGGTGAGTGCTGGGACAGACTGCAGTGTTCTGGGAAATGGCTCTGCAGGGAACCCCTGAGATGTAGAGAGAGAGGATCTGGGACAGGGCTTGGGTGGCAGGAGCTAGATGGAGCTAGATAGCTCATCAAGACAACCAAGATGCCAAATCAGCAATTCAGATGGCAAAGGAGCAGTGGGTGCAGCTCCTAACATGAGACACAAAAGATGCGGAGAATGCACACAGCTCCTAAGTCTTTTAGCACCAGATATTATAGTGATTACAAAGTACCCCCCAGGCATCTGGCACCAAGTTTCTAGAATGCCCTCACTAATGAGGTAATTAGCAAGGATATTATTATGATACAGACTCCTGCTGTGCAAATAAAAGCTACTCTGCGAGAGTTTACTACCTGGGTGACATTAGTGATTTCTTGCTCTGATACCATCACTGAATCCCTCCCTTTTTTCCTCTTCTATTTAAGTCATGGCAGAAGAGTTCAAAGGGAGACGGAGCTAGAATTGACCCCTCTTTCACAGTTAGGAACATAATTCTATTGTATCATTGTTAATTAGGTACCACTATCCTCTTTAGAAATGAAAAGGTGGCTAGGCTTCTTCAACATCTTGCTGGAAAAAAATGTGTAGACAATATGAAATTATAAGAGTGCCTGTTGGAACATGAACCAACATATCAGCTTAATGTATTCCTGAACACCTGCAGGCAGAACTGAAATTAAGTAACAGCTATTTTTTGCTTCAGCTTTTCACTGATAACTGTAGAATATGAAAAATACAGAGATATTAAAATATACAGCTTTTAACTGGGATGTTCAGCGAAATTGTTTTATATATCCTTCAAGCATAAGAATTCTACTTTACTGAGGAGAGAGATGTTTTATATCAGCACAGTTTCAGATTAGTAAATATAAATTACTTGGTGGTAGTGGACAACCTGGTACACCAGTTCTTACAAGAAGCTAAGAAAATATATTACAAAAAAATTACTCTTGTCAAGTTTGCCAACAGGCTATAGTAAGAAAGCTGTTATATATTCTCCCTCATATATTGAGTTTTTTAATTTATTAGATAAAGCACTATACCACTTTGTATTTAAGGGCCTGTGTATTTTTTGTAGTTAATCTTCATGTCCAAATGTCACACTTACACCTAGGCACCTCGATCAGGACCAAGATGTAAAAATCTTATTTCATTTCTGTATAACTGCCGCGCGGCATTCTCACATTTATGTGACCTTGTAGTCTTGGCTGTTAATCAAAATGAAAGCTTTGTAGTTTTCCATGCTTGTACCAAGCTACACATGTGCATTTTATAAGTTTCTTTTCTTATCTGTAAGTGTCATACCTGCAGAAACGAAGCTTATGTAGAAAATCTACCTAGTAACTATTGTGTAAAAGAAACTATCCTATCCCTGTATGCTTAGCTTATATCATAGTTAGTGTCATAGAGGCAGTCCAACCAACATCTATAAAGAGGCAAAGAAGCAGGAAACAGCAGAGACGACGACTGGACAACCCTTCAGGACTGATCACCCTGTAAGCCGGTCCTCAGCCTCCTCGCCTGGGCGTATCCCAGCGAAAACCAAGGCCTCGAAAATCCAACAATCGACAGCGATTCACCGTGTTACAGTTTTATTATTTTTCATCCTGTTCATGAGCTGTTGACTAGCCGTAGGACTAACTAGTGGGCAGCCACACCTATCATTGGACTAGTTCCAGTGGTGGAAAGCAAGGGCTTACTAGTGAACCCTGTGGGCCAACAGACCCCCTTTTTATCCGGCATACTGTAACTGAAGAAACATTGGAGACTCCACTTCTTGACTGCCTCTCTTCATAGCTTAGACAGCATATCTACGCTTCTGTACTTATATTTACCACAACTTCGTTCCAGATGGTCTCCCCTCTTATTCGTAAGAGTGTGAGGCCAGGTGAGTGAATAAAACAAATTTTTACTTCACTTTATATCTACTCCGTAATAACTTCTACTACTAACATCCCATCTCAATGAGCTGTTGACCAGTTCTGGGACCTAAGGAGTCAGCAGCCGCACCTATCATTGGACTAGTTCCAGCGGTGGAAAGCAAGGGCTTGCTCCGGAACCCCGTGAACAAACAGACATCCTATAGACTTATTACAGAAAACTAACAACTTACTCTAACTCATCTACTTGTGCCAACTCGGCAAACCTCAAAGGCGGTTATAAAGCTACCTCCAATCCCGCCCCACAAGCTGCGTGCTCACACAGCTCCATAAAGCCCGTGGCTCCCCAAGCGGTGCCGGAACCGCTAGCCCGGCATTCCACCACACAAGAAAGATTTTTGCCAGCACAGTGAAGAACTTTTCTTTGTGGACTTAGCTAATATGGCTCATTTAACTCTATGCCTGAGAGAAATCTGTAATTGGCAAGCCATTTTAATCAAATGAATACTTCCAGAAATGATGTAACATCTAGTATTGAGGTGTAAAGCTACATAAATATTTGTGTATTCTCAGTAGAGAAATAAATTATGTCTGGAATAGCAAGTCTGCTTTTATTTCTATATCATCCCTTAATACTACTTTTTTATTTTTAGAACCAGCCTATAGACTGCTACCTGCAAATTATGACATTTACCTTAACTCCAACTGATTACATGATCAGTAATCCCCTTTGGAACCCCTCCTTCAGAATAGTGCACTTGAGGTGCTTAGTATCCTGTTTAGCTATCACTTCTCTCATCTAAGATGGTTTTCAACAAAAACTTCCTTACTATCTGGTTGAAAACTGTCTTAAATAAATTGGCAAGAAATACGTCTTTTATCATGGTGTGCTTGATTTCACACACTAACTGGCCCAGTGAAGAGAAGGAGCAAATCTGTGGGTATACAGAGGGAAATATAGAGAAAGGGCATAAGACAATTAATGGGTATTACTGGGCATGTCTGCATGTGCAATTAATGTTCCTGAATTTTCTGCACAGAAAATTCAGGTGCATCAAACTGCAGCCCTGCACACATCTGAAAATGCGCCTATTTGGAGCAAATTTGCTCCTGATGGGACCAGTTCATTCCAGGGCTGCTCCTGCCCTGCTCTGGCCCCTACAGCAGCTAGGGGGAGCTCTAGGCTCCATGAGATGCCACCATGCTCCCTGCCAGCCCAGGGCTGGTATGAGGGGCAGGGGAGAGCTAGCCTGGCAGCCAGGACAACATGTCCCAGCCATGTGGAGATCAACATGCCTGCTGAGCTCCACATGGCTGGAAGACAACATTCCACAGAGCCTGGATAGCTCTCCCTACCCCCTGTGGACCTCTGCTGCCTAAGATGACTGGGAGCAATTTGCTCCCTGTCAGCATCTACACATCTGCTTTGGTGCATTAGTTTAATGTGCTGATTTCTACTACCTGTATGTACAGGTACTAAAAAATGGCACATTACAATAATCTACTGCTCAATAATTGCTGTACACATATAGACAGTGACACTTTACTGCTCATTAGCTTAGTCTAATGAACAGTAAAGCATCTCATTTAGATGCACCCACTGAATGGTAAATAATCATCAGTGATTTGTGAGGGACAGGGAAAGTGGTAAGCATACGAGAGATAGTTATGATGCAAGTGACAATAAATGATCAAATAAATTTCAGCATTATAATCAGTTCTGACAGGTGATAGATACAATTAACTGATGGAAGGAATACTGACCAGGAAGCATTGGTTCTCCCTATCTGCTTTCTAGACATTTAATGTGTTTAACTTTTCTACTTCAAAGGATAACACATAATATACTTTGTTAGTTTTTGATGGGTCCCGAAGATCTGATGTGGGTACAGTGACAGCATTCAGGTTCAGAAATGAGTGCTGCCAAAAGTCTTTCTCAACACATTCCCTGGTAGTATTAGCGTATATCAGTCAAGTCTGTTATCTGCAACTGCAAATGATTGCCCAGATTGAGTTGTAGACACAAAATCAGAAACCACAATTTGTAAGCTTGTCTTGTCTGCCAAATCCAATGAACAACCACAGGAATAGATCTGATTCCCTAACCACAGCACTTATATCTGATCCTGGTCCCAAACTGCGACTAACTACAATGAGAGCAGGACTGGAACCTTAACAAATCTAGGAAATGTTAGCCAAATCCCCACAAGGGATTGTGTAATCCCTTTCTCCTATTAATGAAAATTATTGGAGAATTTTATGCTATTAATTAAAATTATTGGTGAAGGCAAAGGCTTTGTTCCTTTGGGCAAAAAAATGAAAGAACCCATAGGAAAGTCCTTTAGGTAGTATACTGGGATGAGTGAGCAGTAACAAGAAATTCTCATATTTAGAGGACTTTAAATTTGTATTATTTTTTTTATATGGAAACAAAAGACACTTATTTTGGAAGGGTCAAACTGTAAACATTTAAAACTCTTGTCTGACCTTATATCCTGCACTCAGTTTTTTGGTCATTATGTTGACTAGATTTCTTATGTATTCAGCTAATGCTCCTGAACTGCTGCTCCTGAGTTTACAAGCTCTTGAGTTTTTTGGGTTTTTTTCAGAAAAGCCATGAAGCACGGGTAACATACTAATGAAATATTTTGACACTGCTCCATCAAATATTTAACCACTTGCAATTTTGTTTTAGACACTACTTATTCCAGCAGCTCTGCTTTAATTGTTTAGGGCTCAGTTCCCTCAAAATGAAGTGGCATTCTCCTGACCTACTTTTAGTGGCATCTTTTCCAAAGTGTGAATGGGAGACACAGGAATTGGGACAACTGTAAGCAGCTTTCTTCAAAGCTTGAAGAAACTATAACAACAATATCTATTTTATTTAGATATGTAATGATACTATAGACCTAACCAGTTTTCAAAACACAGTTTTTAATTTTTTGTCTGCAGCTTTACTATGTGACATGCTGAAAAGGCAACATTTACATAGCACTAGGGGTAAAAAGATAGATTTGGGAGGCATAACACTTACTAGTAATGGAAACTCACATAATGTTTTGATAGGACCCAATTCTTGGGATTAGATTGCAGGATTGTAACCCCAGGGTGTGGAGTCAGGTTAAGAATTCTGTATACATTTTCTCACTGACTCGTGTCTTTATCGCCTCCAGCTACTCATAGTTAGACATAAGGAAGAACTTCTTTACTGTCTGAGCTTTACTGATGATTACCACATAAATAAGTGTATTCTTTGGGCTGGGCAACATCAGAGGTGGGTTCAGACTCTGAGTATTTCCTCATTCTAATTTTGTTCTTAATCTACTAAACTCTGTGACTTTGGGTAAGGTAAGGATGCATAAGCCACAACCTCATTCTAATTCAGAATGGAAATTGCTTGCTGCCTGTCTTCACCACGTAAAAAGCAGCTGCCAGCCAAATTGCTTGGTTACCCACATTTCAAGAATAGTTCAAACAGATGGCATTAAATACTTCATGTGAAAGAATGGTACCAGTATATGCCATTTTGGAGAGAATTGAAGATTGTAATGAAATCTGGTCTTCTTTTCTATTATGTGTTCTTGCACGACGGAGAAATGCTTGTGTATGGAGTTTTATTTGAGTCTGATGGTGACGTTAATATCCTGGGAGCCTTGATAGAATTCCAATCTGTTTTTCTCACAATTTTCTACCTCACCTTTGTGTGTTCTGTCAGGGGTGTGCCTATGAAACCTAAAGATATAGAAAGGTTTTCATTCCATTTTCTTTTCAAGCTTATTTTGTAAAGATTACTCTGAAGAGAAAAGATTTGAGTGAAAGGAAGGTCTTTCTTCTCTATAAAGTAAATATCAAAAGTAATACTATGTGCTTTTATAAAATAATTATTAAATACCATTTATATTATGCTCATATAAACAGCAGTGCAACCTTTTGAGAGAGGCTGAACAGCTATAAGTCCTTTAAAGTGAATGGGAGTTGCAGGTACTCTGTCACTGTTAATTTCATGATTATGCTATAGAAAAAAAAAATTAATCTCTTTTGAAGTCTTTATTTGGTACCATCACAGCTGCATGAAAATAAATTTGTAGTGGGGAAAGTAGCCTACTAAAAAAATTGAAGGAGGATATAAATATGTTCAATATACATCTAGTGAAAATGAAAAGTATAGTGTTTGAAAAGCAGGAAGAGAAGATAAACAGTGACCAGTGCTATATACAAATATGTTGGAAGGAATTTGGACTAATGTAAATGTTAATTATATATTTATAATTAATAAGCTAATGCAAGGAATTTAATTCGTCTACAACTTGTGCGGGATAAACTGTATTTTGAAAATGTGTAAGTCTCTCTCTCTCTCTCTCTCTTTCTTTTCTGGCATTAGTCCCAGAAACTATTAACAACACAAGACAAAGAATGGAAGAGACTTCCTGAACCATAGTGTGAGTACCCACATGTGGGTGTGTGCTTTTGCCATGGTACAACTAACAGTGGAACATATTTGTGCCACTGCTTTGTGCCCCAGGGCTCACCTGTGCATGCACACTCTGACATACACCAAATTGTCCTAGGTGGAGTAGGGGAGGCTGGAGCCAACACCTGTGCTGGCCCCAGCAGCCTTACCTGGGGTACTGCAACCTTCCAGGGCAGCAGTGGTGCCAATCCAGTTGTACAGAGCCTGGCCAGAAGCCAGACTGTGGCTCTGGATGGCCAGGCTTCATTTCTAGTGGCACACGCTGCTGCTGCATGTGACATACCACTTTTTTTTTTGGCAATGTGTTTTTTTTTGTTTTGTTTTGTTTTGGGGGTTTTTTTGACACTGGGATTTCTCATTGTTAAATTTTGGCATGGTTGCATGTGCACCATATGGAACTTCAAACAGCCTTGTTACTGTTAGGAGGGGGTCTAGACTCTATAGGCACATCCCATCACAGGCAACCATGTTGCATGAAATTATCCAGCTGCATCTTAAAACAAGATAGGACTCTTACCTTCATTTTTCCCATTGGAAAGCTGTTCAAACTTTTAGTCACATTACCCTTGTTGTTGGAAAGGATTCCATTTATGCTTGTATAATTAAATAGGATCTGAAGGATTATGAAGCAACCTTTTCTGCAACGCCCCTCAACCAACAGGAATTAGAATATTAATACCATAGTGCTTGAGAGAGGATGGGTTGATGACCCCGTAGCAGTTCTACACAACCCATGTGGCATACGTATGAGCTGTTCACTCACATAGTTGATACTGTTTTCACACAGCATAATAACGAGAAGATAATCTTCTGTAGGTATGTGTGTCTATGTACTTCTGTGGGCTCTATTCATACATGCTTCATGTTTTTTTCTATTTTCTGAGAAAAGTAACCAGAAGGGCAACATAACACTCCCTATTATCCAGTAAACCTATGTGGTAACTTAGGATGGAGGCCCAGTTAATTTACAGAACTACTACATTTGATAGCATGACTGAGCTTTTATGTAATGGCACACAAGCTGTGAAACTGCCTTTGACAGAGACATGTTACGTAAGTAAGATACTTTCAGAGTGAAGAGAAAAAGAAAATGATCAAAGGTGGCTTTATTAGCATTTGAACCACACACAGACCAAGATCACCATGAAATTCTGCATCTTGTCACAGAATTGATATAAGTGGTGATGCTCACTGATATGATATCGTGGTTGTGGTGATTATTTTTGGATCACTTATAGGTGCAAAGTTTTAGTTTAGGGACTGACAGTCAGACCATCTTGTAAAAACTTTAGACTGTCTTTGGTTTAGTTTAACTTTGTCCTGGTGTATGTGTTTCTTTTGAGACCAAAATCTAATTATCAAGTGATACATGTGCAGCATGAAGTATTTTCCTAAAGAGCTGATGTGGGTTAAAGATGCATTGTCTGCTTAGAATGTGTGCCAGTAGTCCTTTACTCTCAGCTGGTGAATTAGGCCGTAGTGGATACTGGTTCTGAATATAATCTTGGAGCAGTGTTTGTATGTGTCCATGCATGCACATAGATGCATCAGGGAGTTGATATATGTCAGGTCTGAGAACAAAGACCATAAGCTTAATGTGAACATGCTCATAAACACTGGCCATTTCTTTTACAATTTGTTTTCATCAACTCGAATCTCCATGTCAGAAAGGGAAAAAATCATAGACAAAAGAGCTCTAACTGGGAATCTGTTCTTTTTTGGGAATCTGTTCTCCATATAATGCCTCTTAATTCTTGAATTGGATTTAGATTAAATTGGTTTATCAGTACTTTTCTAATCTGACCTGTGATGCACCAAACTGCATTCTTTAGCTGGCTGACTTTGGTGTAGAACTGTGAAGAATAAGAATAAACCTTCTGTCCAGGAGATAAACCTGGTTATGTCTCTCCATGGTGCTAAATATTTTCTTCCTCCATAAGTAATTTAATTTGATAGAGAAAGAGAAATGAGTTTGATATATAGCAGGGGTCAGCAGCCTCTTGCCAGCATGGCCTGGAGCTTATGATCTGATCACTGCTGTGGCCCAAAACTCTCTACCCTATTCATATGGGCAGATCTAGGATTAAAGCGAGTATAGTACACCACCCCTTGGACCATGGTTGGGCATGGTCTGGCATGGAGGTAAGGTATGGTAGGAGCCCTCGGGCCAGCGAGGGACACTGGCAGGGAGTAGATGCAGGAAATGTGGACTTTTCTATACCCCCACAGACCCAGGCATAGGGTGGAGCTTCAGATCTACTCTTCTCCTATCATGGGACATAGTGACTAGAGGGGAGGCTGCAGGGAGCAACTGCAAAGAGTACTGGACTCATCTGGGTACAATGGCAGTGGTGGATTCTTCCTCCTTAAACCTACTCCCTATTCATCTCCTTCCCTGACACCCCCTGCCAGTGTCCATCACTAGCCAGGAATAGGTGCTGGAAGGAACAGCCCACCCTGTCTACAGCTGAGCCTGACATCCTGTGTAGCCTGTCTCTGAATCCTGCAGCTGGAGTGGGGCAGGAGCTGCTCTGAGCTTCCCTTGAGCCTGCATCAACTCTGGACAGTGATGGCAACAGTGAGTGGGTTCCTCCTTTCAGTGCCTTCTCCCAGCCCCTGGGAACATGGGAAGGAGCAGGCAGGGAACCGAAGCAGAAGGAAGAAACCCACTTACTGCTGCTCTGTCCCCACCAAGTTCAGCACCCTGCACAGCCACTACCCATGACTGCAGAGGAGCAGTAGTGGGTCTAGAGAACCAGGTTCTTTGGGACATTGTAGCAGTAGACAAGTTGCCCCTTCCTGTGTCTGATCCTTGCCCAGCTCCCCAGAATCTCCGCACTGGCCTGGAATTTCCAGCTTCAGGGTAAGTTTGCACAAGACACTCACCTCAGCCAGAGACTGGAAGGGGGTTGTAACTTCTCCACTGCATTCCTTTGGATCAACACCTCCAACACCTAAGCATCTGGCTGCCAGATTCCCAGGCCTTCCACAGCAAGGGGAAAAGCTCAGACACTGCAGAGAAGTGGGTTCAGAATGGAGGGGCAGCCCAGCACTGACTGATTTTGCAGACTGTAGGTTGCTGACACGTGGTCTAAAGCATGAGGCAGGTTATCGGCATGTCTATTCCTCAGTCTACATCCCTGTATCCAAGTTATAAGAACCCAGACATATGTCCAGTACATGCTATCTCATCTTCTTTAGACCAGGAATCAAATAGCTGTTAAAAAGATCAATCAAATCAGTAATAGGTACTAGTATTGGATCTGGACTACAAATTTTATATACCAAATTTCTGACATAGCATAGTTCTTGCTTTGATTCTAAGTATGTTCATCAGATCAACTAGTCAATGAGCTGAATCTGATTTCATGTTATAACAAACAGCAGAAAAGGCCCTAGAAATACTTTAGCCAAGCAAACCTTACGTCTCAAAATTTAAACTCATTCTTGCAGACATACCCTTCCAAGATTTTTAGGCATCTGTTGTAAAGAAAAGTGCAGCACTATATTAACAGTAGTTATGCTTCCTTTATACTTAAACTGAGGGCATACTGTCAAAGATACATGAGAATTTAAAAGTGTGGGGGGTTTTTTTAATTTAAATTTTTATTGCATCTAATTCATGTTGACACTTTGTGTTTCATCAACATTACTTCTGTTGTCTTGGGAATTTATAATAAAAAGTGGTAGAATTTTATCATCAGCTTAAATGCCACCTTTTCTGGAACATTTCCAATGTGTCTCTTTTGAGAATGCTCATGGGATGCAACAGGGGTGCCTTTGATATAAGTTTAAAAAAAAACTTGTTTAAAGTTTGATGTTACTATATAGCAATGGTAGCTATATAGTACCTTATATAATGTATATAGTACATTAGAAATTAATGCGTCATTGAATGCAATAAATGAGCTCCAGAGACAATTCAACCTTAAGAAACTCACATGCTATGATAATGAGCCTGGCATACATATCTGGTTAGATCTTCAGTGACTGGAATGTAATTGAGCTGAATTGTGAGCAATTCCCACTGCTGGTTATTTAAAGTGTATAATCAATTGGTTGAACTGAAATTAGTTGCATCAGGGAAAATGAGTACACCAAGAGTAACTATTTAATCTTCTCTGTAAAAGATGAGGAATTGTAAAATTAAACCTTTTTACTTCCTGCTAGAACAGGATGAGAGTCAGTCTCTTCACAAGATAAAAAGAATGACAACTAATATATATATATATATATATATATATAGTATATTGTTATTCTAGTTGTCAACTAATATATATATTAGTTGTCATAGTTGTCACTATATATATATATATATATATATATAGTGCTATTAGCTATTATATATAACTAAACCACTAATAATATATATATATAATAAAATCAGCATTTATCACTCATAGATATAGATATAATTGTCTATATATGTGTTATATAAAATAGCATTTCTGTAGAAGGAGGGAAGGCTCCTCTGCAGTAGCATAGTTTTGCTCTCAAGGTAAAATTTAGGGTGAACTACGTGCATCTACACATGCATATTAATGTGCTGAAATAAACTCTAGTGCTTATTTCACTGGAGTTTGTTGCTCCCGGGTGCACATTTGTGTGTGAGCCTGGGATTGCAGCACATTGAACTGAGTTCCAAGCAACCCTGGCTAGCAGGGATCCTGAGGGGTGAGCCTGCAGACCTGTAACTGTTCCCTCTGGCTCAGAGGGAGTAAATACAAATACTATCCTTCTGCATAGAAAACTAGTTAATTCCAGCCTTACAGAGGGACATGTGTAGACATGCAATGTTAACTGCACAGCTAATTAATCTACTGTGCAGTAAAAGTTTCATGTAGATGTGCCCACTGAGGAATAACATATACCCATGTTCAAAATTGAATTTTATCCATAAAGGTTATTATTCATTTAAAGGTCCAATCATGTTGTTATTGAATTCAGCAACACAACTCTTCTTGACTTCAATGGTGTAGAGCCCAAGGCTACATACAGAAATTACTCATGAACTGGTATAACTGATTGGCAACCAGTCTAAATCTGTAGCAGGACTGAAGTTCAGTTCACACAGACTGATTTGAAAAGACTGGAACCCAATTTAAGATAGATCTGGATAGATGTAGTATCAGATTTAATCAGTTTGGGTTAGACCAGTCTACTGAATTCTGTTCCAGATCCCCTCCCTGCTCAAGATACTTCTCAGTCCTCTAGCATCTCAGGATGCTTTGCAGCCCCCCACTAATTCCATGTCCCCCCTGCAGGGTGGGTCACTAGCCTCCAGCAGTGCTCCTCTGCTCTGGCAGAGCCAGGCTGACCATGCCCACAGGCTGTCGCAGAACCAAGGCAGCAAAGCCTATGCTCCCCACCTTGCAGACTGCCTGTACCTGTTAGCCCAGGGCAGCAGGGGGGAAGGTGGGGGAACACCTTCAGCTCCCCCTGAGCTGGGGTCTGCCCAACTGAGGGAACTCCAGGCAACGGGAAAACCCCCACAGTGTGGATGGGCTGGGCTGCCAAGACCTGCCTATCATGAGTCTGACTTGTGGAGAAGTCCAGACCCTCTGCCCTGGTCCTGATTTCCGCCCCACTCCCGCCTGCCATGAGTTAGTGCTACTCGGTGTGTGTAGATGAAACAAGAGGCATGTGTGCATGACACTTTAAAGTGGGCTAAATGTTTTTGCACTGCTTTAATGGTGTCAGTGTTTGCATGCCTCGGCAGTGCATTGTACATTCATTCCAGCCATTATAGGATATTCAGCAGCATAATATGCCTTAAATGACTTGGGGCACAGCAAACTAAAACTCCTTTGAAGAGTTTTAGTTTGCTTCCCCTACTTCATGCAACTCCATGGCTCTGCAGGAGGCCCTGCAGGCAGCCTGGCAGTAGCCCAAGGAACCAGGCTCTGCCAAAGAAAAGTGGTGAGCTTGATCTCCCCCCTCCTCCCCACCTCCCCTCAGGAGCTCGCCTGCTTGCCTGAGCTGTGTGGGGGTCCAGAGCTCAACCTGGATGCCTGCAGGCAGGTACCACCTGGGGGCACCCACTGCTGCCATGGAGGGAAGCACCAGCCCCACTCCCCCTGTAGCCTAGGGACTGCTCCGCCCACCAGCAGCTCACCCTTCCCTCCCTACCTGAGAGGCAGGTAAGTCAGCAGGGTGTATGATGTGGAGGTTTAATCAGCCCTAAATTGAAGTGGTGTTTTTCAAAACCCACCACTTCAATTTAGGGCCCCTGTTACATCTACACACATTCCCTGACCTGCAAGGGAGGCTTCTGGGGCTGGGGAGCCCAGCCCAGCTAGGGAAGGGGGATACCCCTATGGTGTGGGGATCTTCCCCAGCTGGGCAGACCCCATCTCAGGGAAGGCTAGGGCTGGGCATGGGGGGTTCCATTCCCCTCTATCCTGCCATCCACCACCACTGGGTAGGGAGAGATTGTGTCCTGGCTTCCTCCACCCTGTGATTATACAGCAAGGGGTTGGGGGCATGTGCTGGGCAGCCAATCAGGGATGGCCCCTGCACAGTTGGGCTTGTCTGTTCTTGACAATGGCTGGCAGGCTCAGAGGTTTTCAGTAGATCTTCCAGTCTTCTGGCCATGGCCAATGCAGGCATGTGTTTGCCTTCCCCAACTGAAAAGTGACACTGAGTTCTGTTTGCTACACAGTTGAGAGAAACCTGCAAAGACCAGATCAATTTCTCCTTGAGATTTTTTACTGTCTGAACTTAGCCTAAATGTTCAATGTTATTTACAATAGTGTAACTTGTGAGCCTGTAAATGGAGTAGAGAGGACTTCTATTCAATAAATTAACATCCTTCCAAAATCCAGTAATAAGTAGAGAGTAGATGAGGAGTAAAGTATATATCTAATGTTGCACTTAAAGAAAAGTCATAAGAAATGCATTTTCTGCATATTCATAACTTTTTAAATAATACCTTTTGCAAAGATTTGTGGCCTTGTACATGTGGCTGTAGATGTAGTTTGGGAAGAGAACTAAACCATGTACAATACTAGAGCTGGACATGAAAACAATTTGCAAGCAATCAATCACTTGATGCTAAAGGGCAGAAGAATAATTTCTCCATGGTAACTTAATGCACTCTTTATGATCCTTAATGGAAGTACTATCAAACATCGTTATTTCATTTGACCAGTTAGTCTCCTTTTTTTCATTGCCATCTGTTCTATTAGAAGAACAAATGAATCCAACTATTAGTATTAAAGAGACAATCTTTAATTCAATTCACTTGAATAAAGTATTGAACTACCCAAGGTCAATTCATAAGGCCAGGTTTTCAAATTTTCTTCAAACTAATTTTCCTTAACATTAACTCAGTTGTGCCCAGGTGTCTGTCAGTGCATATTCATTTAAGCTTAATGACTTGCATTAAAAAACAATAAGTTCTGCCATAATATATATCTTTAAGAACATCTCTTCCTGATGTCAGAAGAAAACATCCAAGAGGGATGACTTAGTAATTAACAACTCATTAAATCACATTTACATGTATCATGCTTTTTCCCAAAATATACCTCAAACACCCCATAAACTTGTCTTTGAACAAGCATAACTCCAATCTACTTTCCATTTATAATGCAAAATTAGCACCAGAATTAGCACCAGTTATTTGTCTCTATCTCAGTCTTAACAATTTTTTTCGCCCCTCCACTTTCATCCAAGTCTCACTTGCTATCCCACTTGGTAATTTTCTTGTCATAGTCGAAGTTAGAGATACCAAATAAAATATATAATTGACCAGGGGTTGGCAACCCCTGGCACTTGTGCCAAGCATGGCATGTGAGGCCATTTTCTTTGGCATGCGTTGGGGCTGGGGAGGCAGCAGCTCTTTGCAGCCTCCCAGCTGCATCTGGCACCAAGTCTGGGTAGCTCAGGGGTGGGAAAAATATGGCCCATGGGCCAAATCTGGCCCATGAAACCATTCTATCTGGCCTGCAGGGCCCCTAATTTTTTTTTTAATTAATATTTATCTGTCTTTGGTTCCTGTCAAAAATGACAGGTCCCAGGGGCAGTAGGACCCAGGGGAAGTCTGGCAGGCTCTCAAAACAGCAAGGCTCACCCAGCCCCACTCCACTAGCTGGAAACCCCAGCAGGAGCTTCTGGGCTGGGGCCATGTGGCTGCAACAGCACCAGAGCCTCAGGTAAGTGAGGAGGGCAGGGAAGGAGCCCAGGGAAAAGTGGCCCCTCCCCTGCCCTTTGCTGGTGCTCCCTGCTGCAGCTGCTGACAGTCTGTGTGGGGCTGTCCTGAGCAGGCACAGGCAGCCTCACATGGGTTGTGAGTGGCTAGAGCATTGGGTGCCAGCCATAGGGCAGGGGAGGGGCCGTGCTCAGAACCAGCTTGTAAACCCCCTCTCTCCTGCAGCCATTCTGGGCCCTTTGCCAGCTCCAGGATCACCTGTCAGGGTTGCATGCAGAGGCAGCAGCTGTGGCCCCCCCACCACTTGCTGTGTCAGGTAGTGTTTGCTGCTGCTGCTTACTCAGACATTGCATCCTGGGCAGCCCAAAGGCAACAGTGGCAAACTCCCCCCAGCATGGCAAGTGGGGGGTGCAGCTATTGCCACCGTGGCACAGCCCTGACAGACAAGCTCGGAGCCAGCATAGAGCCCAGGCTGTCAGCAGGGGTGGGTTACAAGCTGGTGCTGAGCATGGGAAAAGCAGCCCCTCCCTGACCCAGTGCACCATCCTTCAGCTGCTTGCAGCCCATGTGGGACTGCCTGTGCCTGCTCTGGACCTTTCCATACAGCCTGTGAGCAGCTGCAGCAAGAAGTATCAGCCACAGGGCAGGAGAGGGGCCACTTTTTTCCCTGCACTTAGCACTAGCTCATTACCTGCCACAGAGGAGGGAGTTGGGGCTGCATGCTGCCCCCGGCCTGTACTGTGGGGCTCAGGGGAAACTGGGAGTGAGTGCGTGCATGGGACCCACACTGGTGTTCCAGGGCCAGCATGGGCAGGACCCAGAACAGGGAGGCAGGAGTACAGGGGTCCTGGGAGGCAGGGGCTCTATGGATTAGGGCCAGCTCCCCCCTCTTCCTGTTGGTGCAGCTAAACCCAGCTCCACAGACCCCTGCCAGCCTGTGCCCTGCTCTGGGCCCCACCACCACTGGCCCTGATACTTTGGTTTCAAGGCATTGGGATATTGGTCTTAAGGTGGTGACCGGGGGCAGGGCATCTGTGAAGGGGTGGGGCTACCCATGCAGCCCCTGACAGCTTGCCAAAACTGGGTAAGCAGCCCTCTGCCCAAAATAAATGGCCACCCCTGGGGTAGCTGCTGCCAGCTGGGAGCCAGGGCAGCTCCCAGCAGGCATCTGGGATGCTGCAAGCTCTGCTGGGAGCAGCCTAGGCTCCATGGCTATCAGCAGCTACCCAGAGCCAGGGCCAGCTACAGCTGGGAGGCTACAAACAGCTGTGGGCCCTGGCCCTGGCCCTGGCCCCAGCCCCAACAGGCACAGTGCTTGCACCTGCTGCCTCCCAGAGTGTGGAGATGGGAGACAGCTGGGGTTGGGGTAGGAGGGCATCAGCTGTTTGTAGCCTCCTGGCTGCAGCTGGACCCACTTCTGGGTAGCAGTTGATGGCCACAGAGCCTGAGCTGCTGCCATGGAATTCCTGCTGCTAGCAGCCTGGGCTCCGTGGCCATCAGCAGCTACCCAGAACCTGGGCCAGCTGCAAACATCTGCTGCCTCTCCACCCTGGCCCTGTCCCCAGCCGGTTTCCAGACCTGGCCCCAGGCTCCAGGGAGGCAATACATACTGGCAATGCTCCCTGCTGTGCTGCCCTTGCTGCTTCTGCAAAACAGTGTTGGAACCCAGTGCAGCAGGGCACAGCATGGGGTGTAGAAAGCTGCCTCTCCCTGTTGCCATGCCACACTTTCCCTGCAGGCCAGGGCAGCAATGAGGGGGCACAACCCTGCACTGCTGCCCACACTGCTCCCATGCACACTGGGGAAGTGTGGCAGGGCAACAGACAGCTGGGAGCAGACAGCTTTCTGTGCCCTCCCACTGTGCCCTGCTGTGCCGGGTTCCAACGCTGATTTGCAGAAGTGGTGAGAACAGCACAGCGGAGAGCATTGCTGTTATGTGCTGCCTCCCCAGAGCCCAAGTCCAGGTCTGGAGCTGGGAGGCAGCCGGGGCCAGGGCCGGGGCTGGGGGTGAAGAGGTAGCAGATATTTGCTGCTGGCCCAGGGTGGGGGTCAGGGGCTTTGGGTGGGGGCAAAGGGCAGCAGCGGTGGGGGTAAGGGTGGGAAGCTAGGGTCATGAGCATGGGTAGGGGCAGGGGCAGAATGGCTGGGGGGCAAGGGGCACAAGGAGGGCATCCTGCCATGTACTCCCTGGTCTCATTTTGTTTTTCTGTATACCGGCACTCCAACACCTTCCAAAGTAGGCATTATGGGGTTTCTCAGCACTCCGGCCAAAAAACATTGCTTACCCCTGTAATAGACTATCTAAGTGGAATAAATACAACTACCTTGTACACACTCAATAAAAAAAAAAAATTCTTTCCCTGTTCAAAGTGCTTTTTATTCTAAGAATATAATGTGTTTATGCCATTTTGCATTAATTTGTATTATGCTAGATAGAAACATGATGCAAGGTAACCCAATGTAATATGACAAAGCACAGAGAAAATTAAAAACAAGATCAGGTCTAATCTATTTATATGGGTTTCTAATTAAAAGTAGAATAAGCAAACAGAAGCAAAGGGACTAGCAAAGTGTGTGTAGCCTTTATAAAGGAGCCTGTTATCAGAATTTGGAAAGTATGAAGTCTCTAAAGATAATCTATGTAAAAGTACTTCTGTATTCCAAATCTCTCTCCAAAGAGTTCTAACTTTTTATTATGTAGCTAAGTGGTTCCCATGAAACTAAACTCCTATTCTAATGCAGAATTGTCAAAAGAATAGATTTTAATAGAACACAATAATGCTAAAAAGCAAGCCTTCAACAGCTGTTCCTCACACCTATTCTTGGAGAACATATTTTACAATTATATCAATAAATTTAAGATAAAGGTGATTTATTTTAGTATATGTGCACTTTTTGTACTGTGCCATATGTATAGTTGATGTGTTCTTAGTGAAAGAGATCCTTACAGAAGAGGGTTTTTTGTTGTTGGTTCCCCCCCTCCCCCGACATAGCACACTCCTAATAAAACAATTAATGGCAGAGAAGTATTTCACTTGTCATATTTTATTACTGAGTTACCTATGTGGACTAAATAGAATATGCTTTCAAAACAATGAATCGCAGCACAAAACATTTAAAATTGTAAGAGTTTTGTTTACTTTCAAATTATAAAGTTCTTTGTTATTGACAGGATGTTTCCTTACACTTTAAATTAGTGACAGTGGATGAATATTTTTATTTATTTACTTCATTCACAAGAAACTTTGTTACTTTCAGACCAGTATTTCACTTGTGGATTTTTCTAGGTTACTGAATGTTTGAGAAGTCATGAACAGGGAAGCGATGGTGAAACAAACACCTGCCTTCCCCACCACTCCTAATATGCGCTATAGCTGAGTAGTCATTAATTTATAGCCTTTTGGAAGGTGAGAGACTATTTCAATTCCCCCCCCAATAACACTCATCTGAAAAAAGGACTCCAGAGATGATCCTGAGAACTATATTGAGCCTCACTTATATTCCTGGCAGATTGATAGAATCTGTAATAAAGCATAAAATCAGCAGAATAAATATGATGTGCTGGGGAAGAGTAAACTTGGTTTTTGTAAAGAGGAAAGTCTGTCTTGCCTATCTGCTGGAACCCCCTTGACCATGTGTTTATTAACATGCTCAAAGAACTCCATCTGATATATATACACATATATACATTAAAAAAACTTTTAAGAAGGTTTGTCACTGGCAACATTTTTACGCAAACAGAGAAAAAGAAAAAGAATTGTCATGGGATTAGAGGGGAAGTTCTTTCATGGTCTGAAAGTTGATTAAAAGATATTAAACAAATGATAGGGTTAAATGGTAATTTTTTCAGCATGGAACAAGGTCAATAGTGAGGCTTCTCAGGGATCTATACTGGGCCCAATTTTGTTCTGGGCCCAAGAAAAGGGAGTGTATAGTGAAATCATGGTGTGCAGACCAGACTAAATTATTTTTGGTAGTCAGATCATAATATAATGGGATTGGGAGGAGCTGCTTAAAGATTTAAGAAAGGTAGGTGAATGGGCAAAAAAGTGACAGATGGTAAGAGCAAAGTAAATCTCATGGGGACAAATATACATACACAGTGCTAGGCACTTACCTAGCTATTATGACTCAGGGAAGAAATGTTGGAATAACTTTTGTACTTTTCTAAGAACTGTCTCAATGTATAGTAGTAACAGAAAAGCCAATAAAATGTTGAATATCACTAAGAGGGGAACTGAAAACAAAACATCATACCACTGTATAATCCACTGTGCACTCATATGTTGAATACTGTGTGCAGTCTCACCTTTCCCATCTCCAAGTGCCTGGATTAAGAAAGGTACAGAGAGGAGTAACAATATTGATCAGGGATATGGAACAGCTGCCATGCCAGGAAAAATTGCCAGGAAAAATTTAAAATTTAAATTTTAAAAGGATAGTACTCTTTAGTATGGAAAGAAGAAAACTGAGGGGCGGTATTATAGAAATCAATAAAACCATGAAGAATATGGATAGTGAATAGGGAGCTGTTGTTCCTCAAGTCCCAGAATAGAAGAACTAAGGGTAGCCTTTTTGAAATTATCAGGGAGAAGCTTTAAAAGAAGCAAGATGAAGTACTTATTTACACAGTGAGAGCATCTATATGTTGCCCTATAGCCGGGGTGGACAACCTGAGGTTCCAGAGCCATATGCTGCTCTTCAGAAGTTAATATGCATCTCCTTGAATCTTTGCACAAGCAGATGGTGACCAGCTTCCAAATGGAAGTTGATAGTTCCAAATGGAAGCTAGTCACTGTGTACTTGTGGAAAGATTCAAGGAGATGCATATTAACTTCTGAAGAGCCTTATGTGGCTCCAGAGCCACAGATTGGCCACCCCTGCCCTATGGTGACATCATTACTGTGCCATGCTTTAGTACATCCTTAAAAAAACAAGATTGTAGACTAATCAGCTCCACAGTAAAGCATTGGTTTTAGGGCATGGTAAATTAATTGACTCCATAGTAAGATAGTATTGTTGGGGACAATGCTAGCTTATGGCAAAGTGATTTACTGAGCTGAAATGCAAGTGTAGATGGTTACCATGGGCATAAATTGCACCTGGTCAGCCCAGCCAACTGGGTCTCTGTTCTACCCTGGCTCAAATTGCTGTTATCCAGGCTGCACATGTAGACTTTATGCCCAGGAGCAGTTTACTCCAGCTCAAACTGCTCATGAGTTTGTCACATTAATTGCATATGTACATGCACCCAAAATGAATTGTATACAATGATTGGGCTAGATGTACAATAGGCATGATTCCCTATGGCAATTTTTATGTTCTTATAATGTGGATGGAGGAGGTATTTGAACTCAGGTTTTGTCATATTCCAGTTAAATGTGTGGTATATGGAATATTCCTTTTAAGGGGCCAGCAGTGTGATGATGCAATCTCTCCCCCTGATGCCCTGTGGGTGTGGTTTGTGATGGTGAGTAGTTCTAGTTCTCCCTGAAAGCTGTCAGCATGTGAGTTGCTGAATCCTTTTCCTAATAAACAGGGATCTGGGTTTTCCAGTTCCCACAGAAAAAAAGGAAAAGTACGGATTCCCTGTTTTTATTGGAGAAAATGTGGAATTCCCTTTTTAGCAAAGAAATCCACAGATTTTCTGATTTTGCAAAAAGCTCTTGCAGGCTGGAACAAGCCTGCAAGAGCTGATTGTGGAAAGGGCAGGAAATCCATAGTTCTACCCGGAGGAGGAGGGAGACAGGGAAGGGCAGGGCCTGAGCCTCTGAGTCAGCCAAGGCTGGGCTCAGGCTCAGACTTGCTCTTCACCCTGGAACCTAGAGGTAAGTGGGGCTTTGGCCAAAACCAAAGGGATTAATGAGCAACTTGTAACAAAAAATTGCTTCTTGAAAGCGTCTAGCAATGGCATATAGTTAATATTTAGCGAAGGCAAAGCTTGCAAAATTGTTTCCTGCAGACGTATCCTGTCTGTGATGTGCATAACTGTAATGTTAAAATTAACTGTCTGTACCAATCATAAGACTAACATGGGCTCCAAGAAGCAGAAGTAAACAACAAAACTGCAAACCTTAGCTGACCTAACAGTTTTTGCTTAAAGGTCAGTAAAAATGACAAACCTGACCACAAGGTATAATTAACACACTTTAAAAAAATTCCAAAAGGAAGTAACTAAGTGGGTTGAACTTAGGCAGGGAAACATGCTCATCTCAGACCCCAAAGTGATGTGGTGTGATTTTGCTTATTGGGTAAACCCAAGTTTAGGCAGTAACCTATTATAATAATTTCGAACACCTTTTAACCCCATAGGGTAACAGCGGTAGGGTAAAATTGTGAGTAGCTCTAAAGCCAACAGATTAGCACAGGAAAAGATATAAAGGAACATGCACATCAGGTGACCAGTATGAAGGATGGAACAGAATGGTCATTGCTGTTCCAAGCCCAGACTCCAGAATCCCAGTGTGAGCAAGGACCAGATCCTGACTGAGGGACTTTCCCCAGTGCTCCGTCTGACAGCATCGATTGGGGATGCCCGACTTTACTGGATCAACTTAATGTGTACCTGGCACTGAGGGACTATCGACAAGTTGCCAGCCAAGTGGGAACTTTTTGTCAATTTGTCTGTCTGTTTTTATTATCACTACCAATTTTTTAGTTTTTTATTACTATATTGTCTGTTTTTTATTAGCTTAACCTTTTTATTAATGGTTATACATGTAAACCATATTTTGCTGCTAAAACATATTTTTGTTGCTATAAGTAAAATTTATCTTTACGGTTGTAAGTGAAACTTGTCTTTGCTTCTCTCCCAACTCTGCTTCCTCAATCCCAAACCAAACAGCTCAGTGGCTAATACAGTTGCAGTGCCCAGTCAACCTACAACTAAATTCATACACTAACAGTGCTCAGTTGGCCTGTGACAGGGCTTGGGGGCTGTGGGGCAGGGCTGGGGAAGGTGGCTGGGGTTGAAGGAGCAGGGGGTGCTGCTGGCCCCAGGTAGCACACTGCAGTCAGGTGCAGGCTACACAGCTCTGGCATGGCTCTGAAAGCAGCGGCAGTGCAGGGAGGTTTTGTGTGCAGCAGCCATCGCCCCAGCACACAGCGGCTGTTGCTGCTTACCTGTAGGGCCATGTCAGCGCTAATGGCCACTGTGTACAAAGCCTCCCTGCACCCCCACTGTGGAGCCACGCTCAGAGCTCTGTGGCTGGCTGCAGGATGGCAGCAGCTGTGGCTGCCATGTGGCGTGGGATGGTGGTGGGGATACTTGTGTGCCGTCCAGCCATCACCACACTGCTGCTGCCCCCTGTGGCTGGCACACAGCTCTGTGGCACCAATGGGAGGTTTTGCACACAGCAGCTGTCTCCGCTGGCATGGCCCTGCAGGTAAATGTCAGCGGCCACACGTGCGAGACCTCCCCTATTCATCATCTTGCACCACTGCTGCAGACCTGGTTGTGGAGTTGTGCAGTCATCCACAAGCCAGCCTCTCCCTCCCCTGGGCAACTAGATAGGTGGCATGCATGCCTTCCACCACTTACCCATAAATCCCCCTGCAGAGGGGCACTCGTGCCCTCAGCCCCCTGCCTTGCACCTGACTGAGGTGTGCCATCCAGGGACAAAGGGCATGGCTTCTCAGTGGCTCTTCATCCCCTGGCTCTGCTCCTGGGAGTGGACACAGGGGCATGCTCCCCCCATTCTTGATCTATCCCCACAGCACCTTCCCTTTCCTCTCCCCTTCCCCCCTGCCACACACACACACTTACCTGCTGGGGTGGAAATCTGTGTATGCCTCTGTGCCTGCATATCTGTAGGTCTGGGGGGCTGTTGTCATGGGCATCAAGTGGGCTGTTGAAGCTGTGGGGGGGAGTGTGGGGCACCAGCAGACCTGGGAGAGGGGCTGCAGGGGGGGCCTTTAATTTTTATCATGGATTTGGGGGTTTTAATCAGAGAATTTGCAATTTTTAATCAGAGAAAACCAGGGTCCCTGCTAATAAAGATAAAGGTGTTTACCACTCCACTGGTCTCTGCTGAATGGTGACTCAAGGAGAGAACCCCAAAGGCTTGGATGACCTATCACTTGGTGGAGTCACAAGCATCCTGATTAAGGGAGTTACATCTTTCATTAAAAGAAAAAAAAAATTAGCATTTCTAGCCTCCACCAGCATTATCCTTTACTAAAAAAACCTGGGGAGAATGGGAGAAGATGGGAACAAAAGCCTCCAGTTATACCTTGCAGTCACAGGCTGAGGAGGAGGCAGAGGATTGCAAAATTGCAGTCATAGATTTCATAGACATTAGGGCTGGAAGGGACCTCGGGAGATCATCGAGTCCAGCCCCCTGCCCAAAGGGCAGGAAGTCAGCTGGGTTCATAGGATCCTAAGCAAGATAAGCATCCAATTTACTCTTGAAGGTGTTCAATGTAGGTGCTTGAACCACCTCCGCTGGCACACTGTTCCAGACCTTGGGGGCTCGGACAGTAAAGAAATTCTTCCTTATGTCCAGCCTGAAACGGTCTTGCAGGAGTTTGTGACCGTTCGACCTCGTCATCCCTTGGCGCGCTCTGGTGAACCGACGTTCCCCCAGATCCTGGTGGTCACCCCTGATAAACTTATAGGTGGCCATCAGATCACCCCTGAGCCTACGCTTTTCCAGGCTAAAGAGTCCCATGGCTCTCAGCCTGTCATCGTAAGATCTGTTTTCCTGACCTCTGATCATGCGCGTGGCTCTCCTCTGGACTCTCTCAAGCTTCTCCACATCCTTTTTGAATTGTGGAGCCCAAAACTGGACACAGTACTCCAGCTGCGGCCTCACCAAGGTAGTAGAACATAGAGGGAGGCAAGAGGGCTTGCTTGAGGCCAGAGCTGACAGGGAAACCAAGAATAGGACCCAGGAGTCCCCACTCCCATGTACCATGGCCCTCTGTACACAGTTTCAATGCTGCTAGTCCAAAAACATAAATACAAATCCTGGGGGTTACTTCAGGATCAAGATGCTCAGTCAAAGCCTCCTGGATCTACAATGCTGGGGACTTGAGCTCCAGCTGTACAGCACCACCTCCAGCCCTAGGTGGGAAAGCAGGAGACATTCAGGGATTCACATTCCCATCCCTGGCCTCAGGGCTTTGCTGTCTGCTTACAGCTCTGGGGAAAACCCTGCCTCACCACCTGTGAGCACAGAGGACCCCGTGCAATGAACCAACTGCATTTTTATTGCATGAGGGAGAAGGCTAGAGTAGCAAGATTTACACAAGCCATGTGCTGCAAGATGGTTCTTTCAGTAGAAAGATTTGACGGAAGGGCAATGCTTCACTGCATTGCGGATAAAGCCCTAGATATTTACAATAACATGCAAGGGGTGTTTGCAGACCCTAATAACAAAACCCTTACAGAGGTGCTTGTAGCCTTCAAGAACTACTGTGAACACAGAAAAAACTCCTGTCTTTGAAAGGCATAAGTTCTGGTAACTCAGATACAATGATGATGCAAGCATAGATGATTTTGTCACAGAGCTCAGAAGCAGAGCACAGCATTGTGAATTTGGACCTGCTGAGGATGTTATTTTGAGGGACAAAATTGTCTTCAGCATAACTGACTGCAAACTCAAAGAAAGGCTTCTGGAAAATGCAACCCTAGGCAAGTTAAAGCCTGCCCTCAAAATGCTGGAAGCTGTAGGAATCATTACAAAGGTGACTAAGCCGACACCCTGGGTCAATAGTCTTGTAACCACACAAAAGAAGGATAGTCCGCTATAACTTTGTCTAGACCCAGGAGACTGCAACAAGACAGTGCTGAGGCAGCACTTTTTGATGCCCGCTGTAAAAGATGTGCAGAAGAGCTTGTCAGGTAAAAAGCCATTCACCATTCTTGATGAAAAGAACGGCTACTGGCAAGTCAAAGTGGACAAGGAATTGGCAAGAGTTGCATACCTTTAACACCCCATGGGGGCAGTACAACTCAATCACCTACCCTTTGGTGTTAAATTGGCTAGCAAAGTAGTCCAACAGAAGAATTGTTAGTGCTTTGGTGACATTCCAAGAATCCACATAATTGCAGATGAAATGCTCATTGCAGTGGCTACCAAAGAGGAGCTGGACACTATCCTGAAACAAGTCCTGGAGAGAGCACGTCTGAAAGCAATAAAGTTTAATGAGGACAGAATACAATTTTTAGTTGACTGCATTAGGTATATGGGCCATATCATCTCAAAAGATGGTGTTAAACCAGATGCTGACAAAGAGGAAGCCATCAACAGGATGCCCTTTCCAACAGATAGAAAAGGCCTTCAGAGACTCCTGCAAACCATTCAGTACTTGGCACAATACATTCCAAATGAGTCAAGCCTACGGCCCCGCTGAGAGTGCTTCTCAGGAATGACATTATCTGGCAATGGGGATCCAAACATCAGGCAGCCCTAGATAAGCTCAAACAAACCATCACAATGGCACCTGTGCTCAGGGACTTCAGCCCAGCAGAGAAGCTGGAAATCAAAGCTGACACATCCAAAGATGGCTTAGGAGCATGTCTGTTTCACCAGAATCAACCTATTGCATATGCTTCGAGGGCTCTAACACAATCAAAGAGAAATTTTATGCAGATTGAAAAAGAACTTCTGGCAATTGTATTCAGCATGACAAAGTTCCACCAATATATGTGTGGCACCTAGGTGCAGGTTCAGTCAGACCATAAATCCCTGGAAGGAATTTTGTGAAGTCTATAGGAAAGGCATGGCTACAGAGAATGCTGTTGCAGCTCCAAAAATATGACATCCAGATTCACTATACCAAAGGCAAAGACATGTTAGTGGCTGACACACTTTCTAGAGCCACAATGCTTACTCCTCCTCCTGAACCTGATCTTTGATGGAAATGGAGCCACTCAGTGACCAGTTACTCCAGCAGTTACAGAAGCATTCAAGGTCTGGCAAGGAACTACACGCCCTTGGAGTGAGCATCATAATGGATGACCAAGCAGGCCAAATGAAGTCAAACCTGAACTAAAGCCCTACTGGGCTCTCAGAGACCAAATCTAGATTCAGGATGATTTGCTTATGATTGGGCTGAAAATAATCATTCCAAGTGGTGCAAGGGCCAACATGTTAACATTGCTTCACTCACCCCATCAAGGCATATAAGGGTCAAAAAGGAAAACTTGATAACTCATGTATTGGTCTAAAATGAATGCTCACATCAAGCAATGGATTGCAAATTGTGCACCTTGTCAAGAGCTCCATCCCCGTAATCAGAAAGAGCCCATGATCTCACATGGGATTCCAGACCTGCCTTGGCTAAAACTGGCAGCAGATGTTTTTGACCTATAGGGACAGTCTTATTTGATCCTAGTCAACTATTACTCCAAGTACCCTGAAGTTTTGCACCTGCCAGACAAAACAGCTGGCATGGCAATAGGCAAAATGAAGTCTGTATTTGCTTGCCATGGCATACCTAAAGAAATTGTCTGTGATCACATGCCATTTTCAAGTTACATGATGAAACAATTTGTGACTGAATGGATTTCATAGATTTCATAGACATTAGAGCTGGAAGGGACCTCGGAAGATCATCAAGTCCAGCCCCCTGCCCAAAGGGCAGGAAGTCAGCTGGGGTCATAGGATCCCAGCAAGATAAGCATCCAATTTACTCTTGAAGGTGTTCAATGTAGGTGCTTGAACCACCTCCGCTGGCAGACTGTTCCAGACCTTGGGGGCTCGGACAGTAAAGAAATTCTTCCTTATGTCCAGCCTGAAACGGTCTTGCAGGAGTTTGTGACCGTTCAACCTCGTCATCCCTTGGCGCGCTCTGGTGAACAAAAGTTCCCCCAGATCCTGGTGGTCACCCCTGATAAACTTATAGGTGGCCATCAGATCACCCCTGAGCCTGCACTTTTCCAGGCTAAAGAGTCCCATGTCTCTCAGCCTATCATCGTAAGATCTGTTTTCCTGACCTCTGATCATGCGCGTGGCTCTCCTCTGGACTCTCTCAAGCTTCTCCACATCCTTTTTGAATTGTGGAGCCCAAAACTGGACGTGGTACTCCAGCTGCGGCCTCACCAAGGCCGAGTACAAGGAGAGAATGACGTCCCGGGATTTGCTCGAGAAGCATCTATGGATGCACACCAGCATTTTGGTCGCTTTACTAGCCGCAGCATCGCACTGGAGGCTCATGTTCATCTTGTGGTCAATGATGACCCCAAGTCTTTTTCTTCTGTAGTGCTAACCAACGTAGCACTGCCGAGCCTATAAGGGTGCTGCAGGTTTTTCCTCCCATTCTAGCCCAGGTTACCCACAATCCAATGGTCAGGCTGAACACACAGTTCAGACCATCAAATCAATGTTTAAGAAAACTTTGCAGGATGGCTCTGATCTATATCTGGCTTCACTCAATTTAACGAATGCACCCATTACTGGTCTTGAGTATGCACCATCGCAGCTTCTGATGGGGAGACTTTTGCACAGTACCCTCCCTGCTACAAAGGTGGTGCTAACTCCTAGTCTACCATCAACTGCTTAAGCACAAGTTTCAGAACATTCAAAGGCACCAAAGGTGTTGTCCCGTTGGGTCAGGCCAATGATCAGGATCTCAATATCACACTGCTAGATGGGAGGGCATGATGTACAATTGCACATACACAAAAATCAATTAGGTGTGCACACACGCTGTAGGTGCACACCCCCCCCACCTGGTGCGCATACATGCCCTACCAACTCAGGCACATACACATCCAAAGTTGCCAGGCTAGGTACATGCAGACCTATCACCAATTCAAGGACCTATATACCATACACACCAAAAGTTAAACAAAATTCAATTGTCAATACCCACACTCCCAATACACATACACAGATCACTAATTCGTATATCATACACATGATGACACACATATATATATATATATATACATATATGTATATTCACCAGTTCACACACAAACCACCCACATACACACAGGTGAGTTCCTAACTTGGATGGTATGGTGTGAGTACATGTGTGCTTAGGGTACTTACGATACTGGGGGGGAAGGTTAAGGTGAGAGAGAGAGTGAGTTAAAGTTGCTGGAACTGGGATTAGAACCAGTATACTAGAGAGAAGCTGGCTGAGGAACTGAGGCTTGGGGCTACTTTAGGTTAATTGACCTTAATTGATTAAAGAACAATGCCCAAAGCCTGCAGAACAGGGGAGTGATGCAGGAGAGAAGCCAGCACAGAAGCTGGGACTACAGCCAGAGCTATGGGGAAGCCAAAAGATAATTGGGGAATGGGAAATTGGGACTGGGGCTGCAGGGGAGCTAGGGAGGGTGGGGAGGGAATTGAAAGCTGGCTCAGGAAACCAGAGCTGTTGGAGAGGGACTGCTGGGGAGCTCATGAAGCTATGGGGGGAAGAGCTGCTATGGGGAGAAGGGATCCAGCTGCCTTGAAAATTGCAGGGCAGCCTAGAGAAGTTGTGGGGAAGTCAGTGGCAGGCCAGAGGACTGCGAGGGAGAGGGAGCAGCTAGAGAGGGTGTGGGAAAAGCCAGAGATCAGAGAGAGAGGGGGCAGGAAAAGTTGGGAAGAGAAGGCAGAGAGAGATAGGGAGTGGGGAGAAGTGGCAGGAGGCAGAAAGGAGCAGGGCCAGGAGGCTGAAAGCGGCATAAATGGTGGGAAGAAGGTTGTGGATGGCAGGAACAGGGCCAGGAAGCTAAAAGCATCAGAAATGACAGGAAGGAAGCAGTGGACAGCAGGAGTGGGACCGGAAGGCTAAAGGTGACAGAAAAGGAGATGGAAGTGAGATGAGATTGAGAAATGAAAGTGGGGTGGAGATGAAACTGAGAGAGAGAGAGAGATCAGAATTTAAAATAGGGAAGGGACCGGAGTTCAGTAAAACATGATCCAACTCAGGGGTTGCAAATGACAGTGGTTTTATTGAACAGGGGAGATGGTGACACAATATCTTATTGGTTCCTTTGTGTGTGCATGCATGCATGTACACACATACACACACACACAATGGCAGTTGGGGTTAAAGAGGCTTGGTGCAGGGGCTGAAGTCCAGGAGGAAAGAGATAGACAGTCCACATTGTAGGAGGAAGTGTGTGGATAATGTCTACCTGTCTCAGGCTGAAGGTTGATCCTCAATGGCCAGTCAGGGTCTCCTTCTGCACAGTGTTGTCCAGAGGGGGTCACCGGCAGGGCCTCTGGGGTGGATAGGCAGTGTGACATGGAGCTGGTCTGATCTGGATGGAAAGTGGTGTTCCTAAGGAGTCAGTGTTCATGGGGCAGACTACTACCTATGATCTTCTATGGGGAGGGTCAGTCCTGTTCCAGAGGGTTCCAGGTGTTCATACTGAGCACGTGCAGCCTTGGCACAATGGTTGGTTGCATCATCTTTTGTTTCTTGAATGCTGAGGGTGGTTTCAATGGCTGGGTCATTGGTTCAGGTATTGGTTTTGATGGTTCGGTCATTCAGAGAGAGCTATTTTTAGACCTACTGACACTGCCTCTCAAGCACTCTCATTCGTCCCCATTCATTCAGGAACCAAGTTACATAGGAGGGGTAGGTATGAGTCATAGGTTACAACATACTTACACAGCTGGTCATGGAGACAAGATGGAGACTTGACAAACAAAATGGAAACTTGACCTGACTTATGCTAATTTACATATGTAGACCTAAATCATATATATCAATAAAACAGTAATATAGAGCAGTAAAAATCAATATAAACATAGTTATACAATATAAAGAAGGAGAAAAAACCCCAAAAAATATAACCTGTTACCAAAATAAAAATGTTGAAGCTTATCCTATGTCTTAGCTCACTTATACTTATCTATAGGGAATAGAGAGGGAGAGAGAAAGTCAGAAATAGTTGGGGAAGGGAAGGGAATGCATATATATATATACCATAAACTGGGTGTTATGTTACAAAAAGAGCACTATGACCTCATGGCTGCATTCTTGCCACATCTACGAGAGGGGGAGAAAGTAAGGTTGAGCACCAGCATCTGTTATGGCAAAAAGGGATGAACTGTGCTCCTATGTAGTAACCGCCCCCCCAGTGGTAATGTCTACAGGAGAAACAGAAGACACTTAAGGAAGGCAGTTGGGAAGCAGGAGCGGAGGGAGCAGGGTGCATGTGTGCCACACATGTACCCACCTTACCTTGGCGGTGAAGGCAGCAGCTGCAGAGGAGACAGCAGTGGGGGCAGCAACAGCTGATTTCCCCCTAAGATTAGTGGGGCAGAGGGTACAGTGCAGCTGAAGCGGATCTGGAGGCGAAGCCCTCTGGAGCCCTTTTAGCTCACCCAACAGGGAGCTGCACGCAGGCTGCGCGAGAACAGGCATGCTCTGTAAGGGCGTGCCGGCATTTGCACCGGTGTTTGCGTAAGATGGGCGTGAGGTAGCTGCACAGAGTGGCACCTCCAGTGAGCAAAAGCAGCAGGCACAGTTCTGCAGACATGGTGCAGACGTGGAGCCCAGCTGCCAGGGGCTCTGCCTGGGCACGGCTGCCTGCCATGGGCTCTTCTGAGGCCTCCACCCAGATGGAGCACATGGTGGAGTCAGTGGCCCCTTGCCCCCCTGTCTGTGGGGGGGGCTCAGTGGGGTCCTAGGGGGGTGGGGCCTGGTGGTTCCCTTGCCTGCCCCTCCTGTGCACAACTTAGGGCCGTGGAGGAGCAGGTGAGGGATCTCCAGGCTGAGGGGGATCAGAGATGCAGAGGATGAAGTTGATGCCTATTTCTGTTCTCTGCAGGCCCGTTCGCCCACTGTACAGCCCCCACAGGAGACGCGTCCAACGCAGGAGTGGCAGAAGGTGTCCAAATCCAGATCTGCTAGGCGTAGAGTGGTGGAAGCTTCCCAGGTTCACCTGGGGAACAGATTTGATGCCCTGGCAGCTGTGATGGAGAAAGACAGTGAAATTGCCTCCGATGGGGACAATGCCACTCCCCACATGGTAAAGAATGGGCAGAGTCCAAACACCAGCAGGAAGAAATGCTGGGTCTTTGTCATTGGAGACTCCATCCTACGAGGACTGGAAGGTCCCATCTGTCGACCTGACCCCATGACGTGACAGGTCTGCTTCGTGCCTGGGGCTCGGGTTAGAGACATCATGGAGAGGATCCCAGCCTACATCCGACCTGCAGACCAGTACCCCATGGTTATCTTTCACGTGGGGATGAATGACATGGCCAGGGGCAACCCTGACCACATTATGAAGGATTTCAACACTCTGGGGGACAAGCTTAAGGAGACGGGAGCACAGGTGGTATTCTCCTCTCTTCTTCCAGTGAGTAGGCGGGGACAGTGAGATGAAGCCTGCATTGGTGAGGTCAACTGGTGCTTACGCAGTTGGTGATGCCAGGCAGGCCTTGGGTTCCTTGATAATGACCCATGCTTTTAGGCGGGGGGCTTGCTGGGGTGGGATGGGCTTCACCTGTCTCCTAAAGGCAAGCGTGTCTTCTCTTCCAGGTTGACTTATCTCGTATGGTGAGCTTTAAACTAGCATCGCCGGGGGAGGGGACCACAGGAAGACGAGGAGACACCACCCAAGCAAGACAGGTAACAAATGCTAGGAGTGCCCAGGTAAGAAACAGGGGTCCAAACAGTCTCCCAAATCAGGGGGTGGCACACGGAGCTAGGCACGGCCTTAAATGCCTATATACCCATACTCGTAGTATGGGGAATAAGCAGGAGGAATTCGCCCTCAGAATAGCCTGTTCAGACCCAGACATAATAGGGCTTACAGAAACTTGGTAGGATTCATCCCATGACTGGGCAGTTAGCATTAGGGGCTTTACAGGCGGGATAGAGAAGGAAAGAAAGGTGGAGGTGTGGCACTCTATGTCAAATAGCAATACACATCCTCTGCCAGCAAAACAGGGTCAGAGGGGCAAGCTGAAGTGCTCTGTGTCAAGATACAAGGGAGCCGTGGGGAGAGGGATCTAATGGTGGGGATCATAGAATCATAGAAGTAAGGTCAGAAGGGACCTTGTAGATCTTTAAGTCCAACCCCCCGCCTGGGCGGGAGAAAAAACTGGACTCAAATGAGTCTAGGCAGGTAGGCATCAAGCCTCTTCTTCAAGATCCCCAGGGTAGGAGCCAGCACCACTTTTCTTGGAAGTTGGTTCCAGCTCCTTGGCACCCTAACTGTGAAGTAGTTCTACTTCTACTGCTACTTCACAAGAGAAGGCGGAGGGGGGACCTGGTGACAGTCTATAAACTCACTAGAGGGAACCAGAAGGGAAGTGGTGCTCTGGCTCCATGATCCTGAAATGTTCCATGTTAAAGTAGCACCTGATGAACATCCAACTATTTAAGAGGGAGCTCCCAGGGTAAAGAAGGGATATGTGGTATATGGAATGTACCTTTAAGGGACCAGCAGTGGGATGATCCACTCTCTCCCCTTGATGCCATGTGGGTGTGGTTTGTGGAGGTGTGTAGTTGTACTTCTCCCTGCAAGCTGTGAGCATGTTAGTTGCTGAATCCTGTTCCTAATAAAGACAAAGCTGTTTACCATCCCACCAGTCTCTGCTGAATGGTGACTCAAGGACAGAACCCCAAAGGCATGGAGGTCTGTGTGAACACCCCATCCCTAGAACTCACTGGCATAGAGTAAACACTATAAAATGCCCAAACCCTGTACTCTAATGCTTCCTTAGTCTTGGTTTGTGAATAGTACTTAAATACCTATCTGACTCTGACCTTCACTTTAATAAAATTGTTATACAATTGTGTGTGTATAGGCCATTTTATCTGGATGATAAACTGTAGATATGCATACACCATAAGTTAGGCACAATAACTAGGCAACGGGCTAGATTTTAAAGGTAATCAGTCACCTAGAAGAGTTGCCAAAAGGAATATAGATGCATATGTGCATCTTTAGGCTACTTAAATACCATTACAATCTTTCTTCAAGTAACTACCAAAGGTTTTGAATGCCAGTAGTAGGTATGTCATATTTGTGTATGTTACTTTACAAATCAGAAGCTCTGCTTCACAGGTTTTTCTCCATGCTAATAAAAACAAACAATCACTACCCAACTGCCTATTACAGGGGCAGGCAATTATTCTGGGTGGAGGGCCACTTACTGAGGTTTGGTGAGCTGTTGAGGGCTGCATGTGTAGCCCTGGTCCTTGACAGATGCCCCACCCCCTGGCCACCATCTTGGGACCGGAAGTCCCACCCCTAACCCCTGACTTTTGCCACTGGAAATCCCTCCCCTTGTCCCCTGGAAATACTCCTTTCGGGAGGGGGGAATTGACATCTTAGAACCAGAAAAAAAGAAACCATACACTGAAAGTCAAACACCTACTATAACATATTTTAATTACAAAAAATATTTTTGTTATGATTTGTGTTTGTGTACTATATATAGAGAGGATTGCATAATAACTCAAAAATAAATTCTTAGTCTTTTATATTGTGTGGGGGTGGTTGGGTGTGTGTGTGTGTGTGGTAGGGTAGGGTGTGGGGGAGTTTGTGAGAGGTCTGGCTGTGTGTGGTGGGGTCATAGGGTATGTTGGGAGGTTGTGTGGCATTTGTGCCATATGGGTGTGTGGCCCTGGAACACACTGGTATCTGGAACCAAACTGTCCTGTCCTGCAGTCAATGCTGGCAACACTCTGTGTGTGTGTGTGTGTGTGTGTGTGTGTGTGTGTGTGTTTGGTTTGTGGGGTATGCTGAAGGGTGGAATGGGTCTGGGCTCCCCCCACATAACCCATGGAGCAGCAGGTGGGAGTGCTGGTGCCTGGTTCTGACCACCACTGCAAGTCACAGCAAGCTACATAGCCCCTGCTGGCTGTTTGTTTCCCCAGCACGCCTTGCACTGACAGGGCACAGGAGGGAAGCCCCAGGCACCAGAGCCATTGCTTTCTCCACCCCATCCAGGCACCAGCCCTGAGCAGAGTGCCTCCAGCCCCAGCTGCTGCTGCTGCTTCCCCCACTACCTGCCAGGGCTGTGCTCTGTGGGGTGGACTGTGGGAAGGGTCTCCATACCCCTCCTCCCTCACACCCACACCCTGCCTACCCAAGCTCCCACTGCTGCCGCTCCCATGGGTGAGGACTCTGAGCTGCAGCCAGCCCCAGCCCTAGCCCCACACTGTGCTCTCATCTAGCTGCAGACCCATCCCCACCTGCAGCTTCCCTACCTGCTGCCCAGAGGGAGCTGGATGCCGGGTAAGCCTATGGTAGCAGCTCCAGCCCATGCAAGCAAGGCCAGCCCTTCCTCCCATGAAGGTGGGAGTGAGGTATAATATATGATATGTATGGGATGGGTGTAAGCACCTCATTTCTACCCTTGGGAGCAGAAGGGCTGGATGGGGCACATTCATTTGCGGGTATTGCAGGACAAATAAAAATGCCTGGTGGGCCAGATCCAGCCTATTAGCTGTATTTTGCCCACCCCTGGCCTATTAGAACATCAGATTATTTTCCACTGCATTTACAGAGGAAATTAGGTCTTATTAGGTCAGTTTTTAGCCTGGGCATATTGACTAGCTCTACTATGAAGGTACTTAAATCCACGATAAACTGAGTTGATTTATAAAGAATTATCTATACAGCAGAGGTAGTGAAAAAGAAGATGAATAGATTCAGCTTTCTGATAATTTTGATAAATGTAAGTGAGGTAAGGTAAATATATATCTTCTAAAAATTCTAATAATCTATTAATTTGGAGGCTTGTATGACACTATAATACAGAGTAAAAAAGAAAGTAATGACCAATACTGCATTTCTTAGACTAGAGTAGAGAGAGCTACGTTGTCTACTCAGTTCTTTGGGAAACTAAACTAGGTTTTAAGTTAAAATGAAATAAGTCTTAGTTTTCTTTATAAATTTGGCAGATTTGGGTTTTCCCCCATCCTACAATTCCCTCTGTATTTATTCTCCAAATCTTGTCCTACATGTATTTTTGTCAGTATATTTTTTCATCTGTTTACAGAATTATTCACTTGTATGCTTGCCTCAAAGATTCCAATTTTTTTTCCCACTGAAAAAACTTTAACAGACTTGTAAAGCATGGGAAATTAACATCCTTCTGGCACCTTCCATAATTCACACTTTTCCTCAGAATTGCTTAAATTTCACATTAGCAAATCCAAATAGAGGGTGTGTATACACACACACACACACATATACACACACACACATACATACACTATATACACATATACACACATATATATTCTCAGGTCCAATTGCACAAGATGTAGTTAACAGAGAAAGAGAAATAAGAAAGAGAGAGGAAAAGAGCTGTTCAGCAAATAAGTGCCATGGACTTAGAAAACGAGGACCAGAAAACTAAATTGGACATACTACTAAATGGGCACACACACACACACACACACACACACACAGAGGATTCTATTTTCCTCCTGCTCTTCTATTTAAAAAAGTAAGTTGTTGGATTTTTTTAAAGGCAGTGATACCACAGTTTCCACACGTATGAATGGAAAGAGCAGGAGTCAGTAAAATTAGGACGTAAATAGCTTGCCTAAAATGCACTCTATGCTTTTGGATTACATTTGGGTTGGAAATAACTGGATTTTACTAATGATTTGCTCTGATTTTTAGACAAATCAGTTAAGCTCTGAACCTGATTTCCTCCTGTTGAAACATCAGGTTCAGAATATGAGTAATACTTTCCTATCCCCCCAAAAATAATATTTATAAAGTGCAATGTTTTTGGTCTACAGTAGAATCATAGATCAAATTTTATTTCTACTTTATCACTGTTTAAATATGGATCCTTGGGCCCATGCTTAGTCTTATATTCAAGGACATTGTACCTATCATGAGTGACAAGGAAATCACTCTAGAGATTTGAACTTCTGCTTGTTTGTTTTTCTATTGATCTTGGTTACTTCAGTATCCCATCTGCTTTCCTTAGCCCTCCAGACAGATCCCATCCATTCAGTTAGCCTGATGTTGCTACAGGTTTTGGTTTTTGTTTGTGGGGAGGGTATATGTGATTTATGATTTCTTTGTTTTTACCAGTGATTGACATTCAAGTTCCTAAAACTTATTCTGAGGGGAAATGCATTTTGCTTATTTTGAATATAAATGTAGCATTGATCAGCTTCTATGATAGTTATGTTTGTGCCTTCGGCACCTGATTGTACTTATTGCAACTTCTCAGTGCCCTGACTCTTCAGTCACATAAAATACTCCTAGAAACCCACTATGTACTGTTCATTTATTTGCTGAATCATAGCCATACTTGTCTACTTCAGCTCCATCCATCTTATTTTAACTCTGTTGTCCAACTGCCCTTATACTGAATTTTCAAACAGCGAACCTTAGGATTTTTCCCTTCATTACTCACTGCTCTAAATCTCAAAAGTATTTCCTGTAGGATACTGATTCAAACACTTATAACATTTTCTGTTGTAGATGCAAATGTAGCACTTTCAACAAAATAATTCCTGTAATTGTTTAACATAACAATTTAGATGTCTTACCTCCAAAGTAAAATAATTGACAGATTCAAAGACTGCATTCCTCCTAAGCTTGTTTGACAGCTCACCGGACAATCCCTAATGTTTAGCAGCTCCCATATATGGAAATATATCCATTCCTTATTACTCAAGGTAAATGAACAATTCATAATAATTTGTTCCTTTTTGGTCACTGAAAAATAAACATGACCTAGTGAACACAAGACTATTATTTGTCTTTTACTGTAGTTAGCCTGCATGTGGCAGGTATGCCATAGTTCACCTCTTTGTTGATTTTCAGCTGTCTTTTAGGAAACACTGTCCATTTACTATAGCCATATTACTAAACAGCTGGAAAATATTTTTTTTCTAACACGTGGAAGAGAAAATTATTGCACAGCAGGGGTTAAATAAATTTTCTGCCAGAGGAATAGATAATTGAGGGGCACAGTGCTGGTTATTAGGTTCAACAGAGGAATGGGGCCCTAAATTATACCTCGTTAGAGGTAGAAACCACATGAATTGTTTCAATAGAAAGAGATGACATGGAGTTATGGAAGAGATATTGTACACTTTGTATTTTCAACTGTAGCAGGTAACTTATCCTGGAAGGTTCAATAATTGTAGAATAGAACTGTAGAATAATAGCTGAAGAAATTCTTAAATTATTTTAGATAATGTTGTCTTCCACAAAGATTTTTATACTTTTTGTTAGCGTGACCGTTTAGGGTACCGTGGGGTCCCCTGGTTCTCGCCTGCCATGACTTTGATCTTGTTAAGAAAATGGGGAGGCAAGTGATGATATGATAAATAGACCACGCTTGGTCTATTTTATAATCTCAGTGCTTTTTCTTCCCTCTTATTTTACAGGAAACCAGTTGGGAGGCAGCAGCTTATCAGGATTGTCCCTGGACTCATCCTCATACTCTACTGAGGACCCCCAACCCCTCAACAGGGACAGTAAGTGCGACAGTGCGCTTCACCTGTTTGAGATGGTGTTGAATATTTAGAGTCCACAGGGTCCCCTCTGCATCCTCTGCCCTGCAAAAGGCGATCTCCGAGCTTCTCAGTCTTGCCTGAGTCCTCTTAGTGATGTATGCCCACATGTCACAACTGCTTCAGGTCTCTTATAGCCACATATGTCACAAATGTCAGTTCTGTGCCAACAGAATCAGTTAGTCTCTCAGGTGCTGCCCTACCCTACTTTCTGCTTTATTTCAGACTAACATGGCTGTTCACCTTCCTGCTTATGTCACTTAAAAAATCGAGTTTTAAGTAACTTAAAATATGGCATATAGTCTCCCAAATCTCAGAGGCAGAAGGGTAATTTCAGGTTTTGATGGTTTTTCTGGAGACTTTATTACCATCTTTCAGTCACCTCAAACATCTGACCTCAAGTTAATCCTAGTTTTCTGATGCAGGACCATTTTACAGCTGAAGAAACAATAAGCCAAACAGGACTTTTTCTATCAGAGACATCAATTCAATTTCTTTCTGATTCTGTCTATTAATACCCAATCACCATAATATTGATGTTCTTTAGCTGAGCTACCGAAACATGTTTGGGCTAGTCTATAGGTATTTGAAAGTATTAAAAGCAGATAAAGATGGTGAATCATTCAATGCTACTAGCGGGGAACCAATAAAGATTGATCAGATGCTACTGAGAGAAGAAATTGATGCTGCATATCCGAGACTTGCCTAACAAAGAAGATACTTGCACAGCATAAGCTGTTACAATATAAGTTTTATTTTTAAAGTAAAACTGTCAGGCCATGAGATTGGTAACTGTGAGTGGTATGGAATGGACAAGAGAAGTTGAGCAGGGTAGTCTGATCTTACTTTTAAGGGAGCCCTTGTGGGTAAGATAGCAATGAGAGTCTTTCCTGGCTGATGTGTAGACTGAGGTTGGCATATGGAATAATTTGCAATCTGGAAAATAACTGTGGCTGCTTTTTAATGCAGCAACCATTTTTAGATCTATGTTTTACAGAAGGTAGAATTGCCAGTTAAACTGTAAGCATAGATTTTATGCCACCCCCCCTCATTGGCAGTAGCATTCATTTTTTGTTGTATGGTGGTATTTCTTTGTTTTCTTTCATTGTTTTTTGACAGAACTTTGAGTTGTACTTTCCAACTATAAAATACAATGGAAAATTTTAATAAGTCAGTTGTTCAAATATTTAATGTATTTCTGCCATGTAGATGCTGGGCATAGCTTTTTGCTACATTTTTTATTCAAACTTTATACAAAAGCTTCTATCAAGTATTAAAATCCGTAAAGCCAGTCATGGATAATCTCCACCTCTATTAAAATCTTGATAACTGTATTACAAGATGTAACCTGTTTTTGTAGTTCTTTGTATCTGGCCTATGCTTGCTTAATATACTCTTTTTTTTGAAACACCACAAATAACTTTTGGTTTTCTTAAGTGGTTATGATTATTGTAGACTATAAATTCCATATAAAAATCAGCTAGCTTTGCAAGGACGTATTTTGTAACAGGAGTTAAATATAGTTAGGCCATAAAATTCATAAAATGATAGGAGCCAAACTGCAGGTAGTCAAATCAGACAATACTCCACAATTTACCCAGTAGGTACAATGAAAGGCTCGTGTCCTGCAGGACAAAAATCCTGCCTCCATTGAATTTACTGGCAACTCTGTCTTTGACTTCCATGAGCTCAGGTTTTCACCATAAAATGACAGTAGCAGATGCCTTATAGGTTAGTCCACATGATGCAACTGAGAAAAGACTTTGGTCCAATGAAAAATATTATTGTGCCTATAGGTGTAAACTGGGGAGTGTTGTCTGTTGCTGCTGTCTCTGTTTGACACCCATGATTGTATTCATTTTAGAGTCTAACTGTATATTACTCTTGTTGAAGAATCCTAGGTGATTTTTGTGGGGAATGAAGCACTGATGGGGAAGCTAAGTGCCAAACAAAACAAAAGAAAGTAAAGAAAGAGATTCTGAATTCATGCATTTAAATGAAGAGAACAGGATTCTAGAATAAAAAGCAACCAGCAATGCATACAGAGGTATTTAGAAACAGCTTCAAGTATTTGCTACCAGAATATTTAGTATATCCAAACATATTTGATACCCATTTTGGTTCTTCATGATTCCCTAAGACTTTTTAAAAATGTGACTGTCAGCAATAAAGACATTATAGCAAGACATCCCCAAGGGTAAACTGAATACAAATTCCCCAGAGCCTATAAATCTATTTGAAGGTGTTAAATTAATCACTAGTATGCCTGTCAGATTTCAAGGGAAGTGATAAGTAAATCAGTAGTTCTGTGAAATATGGACTTTTGCCTATCAAACTTGATCTTTCTCCCTGCTCTTCAACCTTTCTGAACCTAAAGTCTAATAAAACAGTTGTATACAGAGACTAATGTAATGCAGACCTCTCCTTGGTATGCTAGTGGTCTATACAATGTTGAAGTGTGTCACCTATTTGAGGATCAACTTAAAAGCAGGATGTTGGAAAACAAACATAATGTAGCAACACTCATGTTGATAAGTTGAGTTTCCTGTTGTAAGGAAACAAAAGATTTATGGGGAAACTGTGACATCATACTTGCATAATCTATTTTTTTTTAAGTATTTAAATAAGTTTCCCTTGGATGGGGTTTAAGTAATTTTTTTTAAGAACTGAGGCCATGTGTAGATGAAATGAGAGGCATTTGTGCGTGACACTTTAAAGCAGGATAAGTGCTTTTGCACCACTTCAATGGTGTCAGTGTTTGCACACCTCGGCAGCATATTGCACAGTAATTCTAGGCGCTGTAGGAAATTCGGTGATGCAATGCATCTTAAATGACTTGGGGGTGAGGCAAACTGAAACTCCTTTGAGGAGTTTTAGTTTGCTGCCCCTATAGCTGTGGAGTGAAACACCAAGCTCCGTGCAGCTCCGTGGCTCTGCAGGAAGCCCTGCAAGCATCCTGGCAGCAGCCTGGAAAAGCAGGCTCTGCCCAAGAAAAGCAGCAAGCCTGATCTCCCCCACCCCATCTCCAGAGCCTTCTACGTGCCTGAGCTGCACAGGGGCCCCTGGGACTGCCTAAGCCAGGTGCCTGCAGGCAGGTACCACCTGGCAGGGGCCACTGCTGCTGCAGAGGGAAGCACTAGCCCCCCACCCCGGCAGCCCAGGGGCCACTCTGCCCACCTGCAGCTTGCCCTCCCCTCCCCACAGAGGCAGGTAAGTCAGTGGGGTGTGTGTATGACACTGGGGTTTAATCAACCCTAAATTGAAGAGGTGTTTTTTAAAACCTACCATTTCAATTTAGGTCCCCCATTTCATCTACATGCAGACAGTAACAAATGATCAAGTTGAAACCCAATTGAGGAAAGTGATATGGCTCAAGATTTGCACCTGATTTTGTCAGAAGTTTTTAGAGAGAAAATAAAATTTGTAAACCATAAGCATCAAGCATAAACCCAAATATTGCTTCTCTTCCTGGGCAAAAGAGCTTTCTACAAGAAGGCTAAAAATGTTCTATGCAGGAAGTGTGCTTTCATGAGCTAGTTCAAGATCAGAATGAATACCTGCATGCACTTAAGGACTACAACTTTACCTCCTGCTCCCCTGCCAGGCACATTTTTTTGACTTTGCCTTCTCCAAATAAATATATAACAACATGAATATTCAATAAACTAACCAAAACAAGACCCTATGGCACAGTCAACATGCAATCAGATTAAACACTGAATTTGCAGAATACTTGAGATCTAGACACCTTGGGGAAAAAGAGCCGAGATGTTGACAACCAAACTATGTCAGCCCTTGACCAATGTCCCTGAACTTGAAGAAAGCCTATGTATGAAAATCACTATGTCAGCTACAACATCACAATATAGCTCCTTAACTATAGTTCCAGCTCATCTTCTGTGAGACAGTAGGAGGTGAGGAATATTCATGCTCACATTGTTTCCTTTCCCCCCTCCCCTCAGTGGTCCATTGCTTTTATTAGCTGTAAGCCATACTACTTTCTTCATATTTTTTAAGTTTGGGTTATGAAAGTGTGGCAGTACATGTAATCACCTTTACAACCTGTATTAGGTGGCATAAAAAAGTAAGTTCTCAAATTTAAATTGACTTAAATATTATTGGATTAAAAAACTATTAGAGAATGTCCAGAGTTGAAAAGTCCAGAAATATGTAAAATTGTCTTCTGTAGTTACTGGTATGATAGAACTGTTAAATTTCTGGCAGTCAAAAGTGTTTTCTTAGTGTTTATTCTGTCATTGCTAGGGGAGTGGAAAATGTTACCTATACCACAAGAACAGAATTGTAAGAAAGAGAGAGGGCTCTGAGGTGGTGGCAGCCATACTAGAGATTAAGTTAACACCTTCACTTTAGATTAACTGAGCACTGAGCAAGCTGGGCACTGACTTGAGGGGACAAAAAAAAAAGGCTGTTGCTGCAGCTGTGCAATTGCAATTGCAGTGGCAACAGCAACTGGAATTAGCCTCTGCCTCTGTGTGTGGCAGCTGCCCCAGGCACCCAGCACATCATTACAGCTCAGAAAAATAACTTGATTTTGGTCTGTGGTTAGAGTGGTTCCCAGGGAGCTGCTCTAATTAAAACACTACAGCGTCATGTGTATTAAGCCCCACACATGTTTAAAAATGGCTGCAGGATGCTTTAACTAAAACTAATTTGACAAGCTTTAGTTAAAGTGCCCCTGCCACCATTTTTAAACAAATGGGGGCTTAAAACATGTGATGCTGTGGCAATGCTAGAGCATTCTAATTAGAACACAGGGCAGGCTCAATTAATTAAGCCTGCTTCAATGCGTTCTACTTAGAATGCATCAGAGCATGTCTATAGGCAGCCATAGTGCTGAGGCTTTGCAAAAGTAACAATTGCAAATAAAAATTAAGAAAAATATACAATATTTAGCATGGCTAAATCTAGTCATATCACAGTGAAAAATTTGAAATAAGCTTCAACTCATTATTAGGTCAATAAATTAAATTGGAACTTATGTTCAGTGAAAGATCACAACACAGTTACAGGCTCAGCAGTGTTCTCTTGCTAGCACCACATATGAATGAGACCCAGATGTCATGACAGACAACAAAATGAACATGAGCCACCAATAAGATGCCATAGCTGGCAGAGCTAATCAAACACTGGCATGCATCTATAAAAGCATCTCAAGCAAGGCTAAGGATGTCATCCTCCCTCTCTACTTAGCCTTGATAAGACTGCATTGGAGTTCTGCATCCAGTTCTGGGCACTGCACTTCAGGAAGGATGTGGAGAAGCTTGAGAGAGTCTAAAAGAGGGTCATGCACATAATTAGAGGCCTAGAGACTAGGTCATAGGAGGAGAGGCTGAAAGATTTGGGACTGTTCAGCCTGGAGAAGAGAAGACTCAGAGGGGACTTGCTGGCAGCCTGTAAGTATATTAAGGGTATACACATCAGGGCCTGGGGAAGTCTCTGTTCACCAAGGCCCCCCAGGGGAGGACAAGAAATAATGGACACAAGTTGATTGAGTATTGCTTCAGGCTAGACATAAGGAAAAACTTCTTTACAAGTCAAGTACCAAGGGTTTGGAACCAGCTCCCCCCAGAGGTGGTATAGTCACCCAACCTGGAGATCTTCAAAAAGCATCTTGATGCCCATCTTCCTGGGGTCATCTGATCCCAGCAGTCTTTCCTGCCCAAGTGCAGGAGGGCTGGACCCAAATATCTGCAAGGTCCCTTCCAGCCCCTAACAAATATGAAACTATGAAATTTGGAGAATGAATATGATAGTAGCTAATACACTGCATATGTTCTGACTTCCCAGTGAGACCAAAACCATTTTCTGTCTTGCTCCAGTCTTCTTTTTTGGGGGACTTGTAACCAAATACCATAGAATTTAGCACTCAGTTAAGACACTTTGTAAGTTGTGAAATCCTTACCTTACGCCAGAAAAAACATATAGAAAGATAAAGCCAATTTTTTACTTTTAACTAACTTCTTGGTGTATATAGTTTTGCTTCTTTTAAAAAAAAGAAAATGTCCATGGATTGATGGACTTCTCTTAAGCAGAGAATTGGAACCAAACCATTCTAGAATTGTTTTCTCTTTTACCTTTGTTTTCTAGCTACAACTTTTATTGCACATTCTTCTGAAATGTCCCACCCAGTTCAGCCAATTAAGGTGGCCTGAATAAGGTCTGGGAGAATATTTGAAACCTTTGTGGGTGCCTATACGCATGCAGTGAGGCTGCTCTGATGCACTGCACTTACAGTACATCAGAGCAGACTTGATTTATCAAATCTCCTGGAGGGTGGGATTTACCAAGTTTCATCAGACTCCAGTGTCGCATGTACCAGTATCCCCATGCTGAAAAATTGTGGCAGGGACACTTTAACTAAAGATCATTCAATGAGCTTTAGTCAAAGTGCCCTCACCACCATTTTTCAGTGCAGGGACAGTGATATGCCTGATGCTCTGAGTGCTTTAATTAAAGCGGCCCTTGGAGCTGTTTTAATTAAAGACCCCTCCCCACCCCTACCACCTCCCAGAGCATGTGTATAAACACCCTGTATGCCTAACAACACTGAAATGACACTTTGTAATTTATGGACAGGAATTAAATAGATTGGGAAATTTACAGTTCCACAAAACTATGAAGATGATGGGTATTTCAACCCCCTGGATGAAGAGATACAAAGGACAACTTTCCTGTCCTGTAGAGGTTTCAAGGGAGAGGTGGACTGCTCTCTCCACTCCTGCTACCCCTAGTGTTGTTGGTAAAAGAGCCCCAGAACTTGCTAAGACTTTTGCAGTCCTGGGATGTATTACTTAACCCTAACTCTACCCCACCTGTACCCCATGCCTGCCTGCTTCATTGCTGTCCTGACTGGCAGAGCATCAGGTATAGAGGGAGGAAGAGTTTGGATTCGGGTAAGGCATTCCCTTCCACCTTTGGAACAGTACTGGGGAACTATTCAAAATGTGGAAAGCCACACCATTCAGGTTTGACAGGTGGTGCTACAAAACTTCTCCATTCACAGAAGTTGCTGATTAAAAGACTTAAGGGTTTTTTTTTTCTTTATAGAATGTTGTTGCAAGAAAACAACTTTGAACACCTGTGCACTGAATGTTTTTTGTACTAAGAAAAAGGAATATTTCCAGGTACATATGTAATGTCTACCCTTGGCCTTAGTGTGTTATGATCCTAGTATGATCCTCTGGGTTCTTTACTTTTCATTCCATGCAGAAAGAGCACACACCAACTGCAGAAACTTACTTAGCCTGACGAAGGGTTTTTGAACCCAAAAGCTTGCTTAATAACTGTTTTCCAACTATTTAAGTTGGTCTAATAAAAGATTTCAGAGTCACCCAAAGAACCTGTCTGCCTATGATCCTAGTATGACATTGTCTCCACAATAACACAGTGGAAATCTAAAGAGGTTTGGGAGGGAAAGTATTTATAATATAGATAAATAAGCTATGTAAATTATTTCATATGAAATTTTATACATTGTATATAGAGCAGATCTAACTTCCCCACTTCAGAGAGAAGATAGAAGAAAATCCATTGGTTAAAAAAAAAAATCTAAACTTTTCTGGGGCACATTTTCCCCATTCATATAGATGTTTTCTTTTTGTACCTTGGAAGTGCCTCAAAGGCTCAGAGGTAGATTTAGATGCTTAATTCATTTCCATTATTTGTAGGTTTCATTCTACAAGCAATAAAATAAACTCTGTAGTTTGTGAAATGATTTCATTATCATTTATCAGCAGTTTTCCATATATACAGAACACTTTGCAGTGCCACATTGTGAAACACTAAATAGAGGAGTGTTGGTTCCCAGCAGGTCTTTCATTTCTTGATTTGAAAAGAATGCATTTCCATGTTGTGTATAATACTCAGAGACATTAGGGCCACAATGGATCATTATGAATATAATGCGCTCTGATTTTTATGCCTAACAGAGACCATAGTACTCACTTAGCAAAATTCTACTGGAAGTCCATAACTTCTGACTAAGCTCTACCACCACTCTTAGAAGGAAATCCCAAGATGGTTTAAAATTTTCAAGTGTTGGAGCATTTACAACATACCCAGTTCAGTTCTGTTAATTAATAATCTTGTTATAAAATTGGTTTTGTATCTGTGATCTGAGTTTGCTTTGCTTAGCTTTTAGCCATGGACATATCTTTCTTGTCTAGGCTAAAAGCCCTCTGCTATCAATAATTTCTTTCTTTATGGAGATTCTAATAGATACTCTTGTACTTCTCTCACATGAACTAAACAGATTGTACTTTCTTATTTTAATAATTGCCTTCTTTTTTTCTCTCCTTTTTTCATTTGTTGTATGTAAAATGTGAATACCAGAAATAAATGTGTTGTTATAATAATGACCTCACCAATTTTGAGTAAAAAATAGCAGAACAATATACTTATATCTACCTGATATTTACCTGCTTATATGTAAAAGGATCATATTTGCTCTTTTAATAGTAGAGGCTTGTGTTCAATTGTACATCACTTTGTTTTGCAAAAAACAGTTCCTCTTATATTTCAAATGTGATCTACATAAATTATAACTACATGCATTACATCTAGCTATATGAAAAGTCTGATGAAGTGAACCAAGCTTCCTATTTAATCTAGATAGGTGTTTTATCCTTATTTACTGTTCCACTAATTTTGGTATCATACACTAATTTGATTTACAATTACTTATTTTCTTCCATTTGACATGGAATCATCTTAAGTTACCTATCAGCCTAGATAGCAATAGTTGCTATTTAAAAATAATTGAAGAAGAGAAAAGTCACAGGATCACAGTGTCATCTATTCAAACTCCATACACAGATGCAGGAATTGTTATCCCTGAACTGTAACTCCCATAAGCATCTTGTTCCATTGTTCAATTATTCTTACAGTTAGGGAGTTATGTCTATTTGTCCCCTGCCCTGATGTTTGTCCTAAATCTGTTTTATTGTAGCTTCAATATGTGCCCCCTCTCTCCTTATTTTATCCTCTTTCCTTCAAAGTAAACACCTATTTCATTCAGCAGCTTCTCACAGACCTTGCTTTCCAACCCCTCTATCATTTTCATTACTAATGTGTGGGCTTTCTTCAGTTTCTTTACATCCGTCTTAAAATGCAGTGCATAAAACTGGCTGTAGTATTCCAGCTGAGGCCTAACTGGCACAAAGTACAGTGGAGCTTGTTCATTAGTACATTTTTTGTTTTGTTTTGTTTTTTGCAACAGTATCTTGCTGTTCACTCAGTAGGTGCATCTACGTGTGCAATTAGCACAGAGCAATAAACTTTGGCACAGTCTGTGCTACAGTCAGCAGCTCCCGGGTGCAGTATATATACATGCACCTGGGACCACAACAGTTAGAGCCAGGGAGGAGCAGCTCTAGGTTGGTAGCAGCCTCATGGGGGGGTCAGTCCTGGGCTCTGGATCATAGAGTCAGGTGGTGGAGGGGCTAGCTGGGACACAAAGGTGTTACAGTATGGGGCTAGCCAGCAGGCATCCCCTGTAGTGTAGCACACTTGTGCCTTAGCCAGCCCAGGTCACTGTCTACACATGCATTGAGGCAGCTTAAATTACTCCACTGTAAGATAGTTAGTGTATGTCCTAGACAGTATTATCCCATGGGGGAGTTAATTTACTGCACCCTAATAAAGGTGCACATGTAGATTGTGTTACTTTACTGCAGAGGTAATTAGCCAACTCTACAGTAAAGTATGTGTAGATGCACCCAGTGTTTGTAATCCAACATCAGTGCTAATTGGGAGTGATAAATGGCATTTGTTCATTTCTTCCCTATATGTAGCATCTTAATATTACTTTGAACTTCATTTTATTGTCTATAAGCCCAGTTCTCAAATTTATCAGAATTACTTCAAATTTCAGTCTTATCCTCCAGCGTAGTTTCAACCCTCCAGTCCTTTGTCACCTGCAAATTTGATCAGTATGTTCTTCAATATTCCTTCCTAGATATTAATAAAAATACTTGAGAGCACTGAGCGCACAACAGACTTCTATAAAACCCAGCAGGAAAACTTCTGTCAGTCCCATTAATATGTACTCTAAGGTTATGCAAACAATTATGTAGCCACCTAAAAGGAATTCTCATCTTGTCCTCTATTCCCCAAGACTGGATCACAAAGTACCTATCAAATGCCCTACAACTTGTTAAGAGGCCTGTTCTATTTTCCTTGGGTTGGTTAGGTTAGTAAACACTGATAAAATGATTCTACTTACCATAATGTTTCATACAAGCTGGTTAGGATTTGGCACACCTCAGACAGAGAGCCTCTGGACCACACTGGGTAGCTCCATGGTAGCAGGATTTGGTACACAAAGGGCATATCTACACATGCAATTAATGTGCATTAATAAACTCTGGAGCTTATTGCTGCCTGGGCTGCCAGGGCACAAGCGGAGGAGCCACAGGAGACCTGCAGCCACTCAGCTATGTCTGCCTCCACCCAGCCAATCCAAATCTCTGAATCATCACCAAAACAGTCTCAAAATTCTGAAACAGATTTGGTTGCATCAAAACAGAACAGTGATCTGAAACACTGAAACGAAGCGCTATCCTCTGAAATGGCCAAATCTGAAACAAAAATGAAACAGCCATTTTCCACAGCCCTAACATTTACTGTCCACGTAATCAGTCAACTGTTCAGTAAACATCTCGTGTAGATTCACCCACAGAATAGAAATGAGCATATGTGTCACATATGCAACCAGCTCCTAGAAAGAGGTGCAGGTGCTGGTTGCCGGGGAAACTGCAGTTTGGTCAGCTGACTGGAAGGGAGCAGGGCCTGACCTTTATAAATGATCCAGGCTGAGGCCAGAGAGGCAGTTCTCTGCTAGCAGCTGAGGAAGAAGGAGCTCTGCTGGAGTAAGCAGAGTACAGAAGCCTGATGGCCTGAGCAGATTCTGCTTGAGGATACTGGGTGGAGGAAGCCCTGGTAGGGATTTGAATGATGGTTAGCCAGTTGGCGTAGAGTTTATGTTGTAGCCTGGGAGCTTAAGTTTTTCTGTTCGTAGTTTTATAAGACCAGAGGACCGGGTGAGGCTAATAGGGGTTGGAGGAGGCCTCACAGGGTCTCCATGGTAGTGTGGGGACCCCAGTGCCAGGGAGGGCACAGCATTCAGGGGTGCACTGACCTCAGCACTGAGAAGGGGCACAGAGAATTGGGGGCCAGGTAAAGCCAAGGATGCCTGAGCTCCACAGGAACTTATATCCCCAAGGAGGGGATTTGGGGCCAGGCATGGCTACAGCCACCTGGGTCCCAATCAAGAGCAGGCCTCAGAGCGGGCACGGTTGTGAGAGCAGGCCCACAGGGCACTCAAGACTCCAGGAGGGGATTCAGGTGCCAGGCATGGCTACAGCCACCTGAGCCCCAATTGTGAGAGGCCTCAGTGCAGGCACGGCCATGAGAGAGGCCAGGGAGCCATCCGCGGGAGGGTGCAGGCAATTGAGATGATCCCAGGGAACCCATGAGGGTGTGGGCAATTACGAGAGAAGCTGGAGGGCACCCACAAGGGTGCATATAGAATTGACCAAACAACATCCAATACATCTACAAGGCTTGGGGTGTGGTACAGGGGTGGTTGGAGCCATGTGTAGCCCCTAAGGCTTTAGTGCACGGAGCACAGACTTGGATACATCAGGGGTACCATGTCAAAGAGGACAAGAAGGCAGCCTCCCTTAACACTAATAACATCAAAGACGTGGCGGGTGAGATGGTGAGGGTGCATTGACACCGACTTGGCATGGTAGGGGGTGCTAGGAGAGATCACGGCAGTTCCTAGGACCCTGCCTCATGACAATATGTTACATTAAAATCCCTGGGCGTTGTATGGGATAGATACGCCAGCAGTGCCATTTTTTAAGGATTTTATTTTTTCAGTTTAAATTAGACATGTGGCTAATTCAACAATCATGTTTTACAGACCTCATTGGCCATAGTCTGATTAATTTATGTGGTACAATGGAACAAGAAATTAATTTACTGGTGCACAATTCAGCTTCCCACTAATCTTAAGGATCTGTGGAATTGTTTAGAAATAAATATTCTTTCCTATTCTGTTTAGTCCTTCATTGCTCATCTCTTATCCAATTCCATTTGTTCTCATTCTTGAGCCTAATACTCCCATTTGCATCCCTCTCTAGATTATAATTGCAGGAATCTCATTTTCTGCACATTTCTAAAGCATGGGACATGGCTGATATATATTGTGACATACAGAATTTTCATCGATTTCATAGACATTAGGTCTGGAAGGGACCTTGGAAGATCATCGAGTTCAGCCCCCTGCTCCAGGGGCAGGAAGTCAGCTGGGGTCAAAGGATCCCAGCAAGATAAATGCCCAAATGTGTATTAAAGGAGTCAAAAGTAGGTGTTTGGTCAATCGCTTACTGTTACATCGAGAAGAAATGCTGCTAGATAAATAGGCTAGGTACAGACACTCCAGAAGCCTGAGGTGGAATCTGTCTGACCTACATGGTTTTTTGTAGGTGATGTAGTTTAGATTGGTACCAAACAGGGGAAATCTTAGACTAGGTTCTGCCACTTTTAAACCTGTTTGTGTACCAAAATTCTGTTCTGTTATGAATATAAACAGGTTTTGTGTGTCAAAACTTCTGTTCTGTTGTGGGTATAGACCAGTGAAAGGAAACTGATCTATACCATAACAGACCAGAAGTTTTATACCAGTAGAAGTGTAATGTCTGTAAATGGCCATACACAAAGGAAGCATTTCTAAAGTCATATTACCTCAAACCAGTCAATATTTGGGGAGTTCAGATATGTTAGTATTTTATTCTAGCTTTTTCAGCAAGATAGTTTTACTTAGTTTCTGTAGAAATTAGCTACTCTAACCAAACTATTTCTAAATAAACTTTCCTGGATTTTATTAAGTTAAAAAAGAACAAATGGCATATATTAGTTTTGCTCATTAGAATTATAGAAAAGGAATAATACATTTAGCAAATATTTGGGGCTATATGAACTGTCTACCCATCCAAATGGAGAATATTTTCTGAGTTGGAGTTAAGCTATTATTTGTAGATTCATAGATGTTAGGGTCAGAAGGGACCTCAACAGATCATCGAGTCTGACCCCCTGCATGGGCAGGAAAGTGTGCTGGGTTCAGATGACCCTAGCCATAAGCATATCTAACCTCCTTTTGAAGACCCCAAAGGTAGGGGAGAGCACCACCTCCCTTGGGAACCCATTCCAGATTTTGGCCACTCCAACTGTGAGGAAGTTCTTCCTAATGTCCAGTCTAAATCTGCTCTCTGCTAGCTTATGGCCATTATTTCTTGTAACCCCCAAGGGCACCTTGGTGAGTAGAGCATCACCAACTCCTTTCTGCACCCCTGTGATGAATTTATAGGCAGCCACAAGGTCACCTCTCAACCTTCTCTTGTGGAGACTGAAGAGGTCCAGGTGCCCTAGTCTCTCTTCGTAGGGCTTGGCTTGCAAGCCCTTAACCATACAAGTGGCCCTTCTCTGGACCTTCTCCAGGTTATCCACATCCCTCTTAAAGTGTGGAGCCCAAAACTGGATGCAGTATTCCAACTGCGGTCTGACCAGTGCCTGATAGAGGGGAAGTATCACCTCCTTGGTTCTGTTTGTCATGCATCTGCTGATGGACGATAAAGTGGCTTTAGCTTTGCTGATGACTTCATCACACTGACGACTCATGTTCATCTTGGAGTCTGCTACGAGTCTGAGATTCCTTTATGCTTCCATGCTGCCTTAGCAGGTCATTTCCTAGGCAGTAGGTGTGTTGGATATTTTTCCTCCCTAGGTGCAGCACTTTGCATTTCCCCTTGTTAAATTGCATTCTATTGTTTTCTGCCCATTTGTCCAACCTATCCAGGTCTGCCTGTAGTTGTTCCCTGCCCTCCAGTGTGTCAACTTCCCCCCACAGTTTTGTATCATCCACAGACTTGGACAAAGTATACTTCACTCCCTCATCCAAGTCACTGATGAAGACATTGAAGAGTATCAATCCAAGGACCAAGCCCTGCGGGACCCCACTGCCCATGTTGCTCCAGGTTGATACCAACTTGTCCACACCACTCTCTGGGAATGACCCTCTAGCCAATTTGCCACCCACCGGACTGTGTAATCATCCAAGTCACAGCCTCTTAATTTGTTCACCAGTATGGGGTGAGATACCGTATCAAAGGCCTTCCTGAAGTCTAAGTAAGCAATATCTACCCCTACTCCTGTGTCCAGGTGCTTTTGTAACCTGGTTATAAAAAGAGACTAGATTTGTCAGGCGTGATCTACCTGCTACAAACCCATGCTGGTTTCCCCTCAGCATAATTTTTCCTGCTGGGCTTTCACATATATGAGCCTTAATAATCTTTTGAAAGACTTTACCAAGGATGGAGGTGAGACTGACTGACTGGCCTGTAGTTGATTGGATCCTCCTTCCTCCCCTTCCTGAAAATAGGGACCACATTTGCCCTTTTCCAGTCCTCCGGGACCTGGCCTGTGCACCATGAGTGCTCAAATATTCTTGCCAGTGGCTGTGCAATGACATCAGCCAGTGCTTTCCATACCCTCGGGTGGAGCTCATCTGGGCCTGCCTACTTAAACACATCCAGTCCTTCCAAGTGACTTTGCACTACCTCAGGGTCAACGCTTAGTGGACTGGCACCCTGCTGTTGTCTCTCTATGATCCTTTTGTGAGACTTGTCTTGCCTCCTATTTAGGAACACTGAGGCAAAGAACTCATTGAGGAATTCAGCCTTGTCCCCCCTGTCTGTCAGCAATTGCTTTTTGCCCATTCAGTAGTGGTCCTATACCACCCTGGGCCTTATAGTTTCATAGTTAGTAGGGTTGGAAGGGACCCGATCAGATCATCAAGTTCGACCTCCGCTCCCCGCCATGGCAGGAACAGTACTGGGGTCAAATGACCCCAACAAGGTATTCATCTAGCCTCCTCTTAAAGACCCCCCAGGGTAGGAGCCAGCATCGCTTCTCTTGGAAGTTGGTTCCAGATCCTAGCCACCCTGACTGTGAAGTAGCGCCTCCTGATATCTAACCTAAATCTACCCTCTGCCAGCTTGACCATTATTCCTGATCACTCCTGGTAGTGCTTGGGGGAACAGAGACTCCCCCAATGCCTGCTGGTCCCCTCTGACTAGTTTGTAACAGGCCACTAGATCCCCCTTCAGCCTTCTCTTGTGGAGGCTGAACAGGTTCAGGTCCCTTAGCCTATCCTTGTAGGGCCTGCCCTGCTGCCCCCTGATCATGCGAGTGGCCCTCCTCTGGACCCTCTCCATGTTGTCCACATCCCTCTTGAAATGCTGCACCCAGAACTGAATGTAGTACTCCAGCTGCAGCCTGACCAGTGCCGCATAGAGGGGGAGTATCACCTCCTTGGACCTGCTTGAGATGCATCTGTGGATGCATGACAAGGTGCAGTTGGCCTTCCTGACTGCATCCCTACACTGCCAGCCCATGTTCATCTTGGCATTAATGATGACTGCAAGATCCTTTTCTGCCTCTGCACTGATGAGAAGGAAGTTCCCCAGCCTGTAGGTATGGTGCTGGTTCTTCCTCCCCACGTGCTTCCCCTTGCATTTGTCGGTGTTGAATCCCATCCTGTTCTCATCCGCCCACCCTTGTAACCTGACTAGCTCTTATTGTAGCCTATTCCTACCTTCTAGCGTGCCTACATCCCCCCCACATCTTAGTGTCATCAGAAAATTTCAACAGGGTGCTTTTTACCCCCTCATCCAAGTCACTCATGAAGATGATGAACAGTGCGGGCCCAAGGACTGAGCCCAGCAGAACCCCACCGCCCACATACCTCCAGGTTGAAAATGACCCATCCACTACCACTCTCTGGGTACGGCCCTCCATCCAGTTGGCAACCCATTTGACTGTGTAGGTGTCGGCACCACAGTCCCCAAGTTTTTTAATGAGAATGGGGTGAGAGACAGTGTCAAAGCCCTTCCTAAAGTCCACTGCTACCCCTGCATCTAAGGATTTGGTGACCTGGTCATAGAAGGCCACCAGATTGGTTTGACAGGACCTGCCTCTAATGAACCCATGTTGGTTGCCGCTAAGCATAATCTCCCCTGCTGGCCCCTCATGGACATGTGCCAGAATAATTCTCTCAAAAAGCTTACCCAGGATTGAACTAAGACTAACTGGCCTATAGTTTCCCAGGTCTTCCTTCCTCTCCTTTTTGAAGATGGGAACCACATTGGCCCTCTTCCAGTCCTCTGACACCACACCAGAGCACCATGAGTGCTTGTTAAGCCATGCCAGGGATCCCGCAATGACCTCAGCTAATTCCCTCAGAACTCTAGGATGGAGATCATCCAGACCAGCTGATTTGAATACATCCAGTCCCTCCAGAAGTTCCCTAACTAGTTCCTCACTAACCCTTGGCCTAGGTACACCTCTCCTGGGATCTAAGAGGGGGGAATGGCTGTTCTGGTCCCTGCTTAAGAAAATGGAGGCAAAGAAGTCATTAAATAGGTTAGGTTTGTCATCTGGTATGACAACCAAATTTCCTAGCATGTCTTGCAGGGGCCCCACGTTACCTGGAACCTTTTTTTTTTGCCTTCTATGTATTTAGAAAAGGATTCCTGTTGTCCTTGATCTAGGAAGCTAGTCTCAGTTCCACCTCCGCTTTGGCCTTCCTGAATGCCCCCCTGAGTCCCTGAGTAACCGCAGTATAATCCTCCCTGGTGATGGCCCCTCCCTTCCATTGGACATGCGCCTCCCTTTTAGCTAGGAGACATTCCCAAATGCTTTTGGTGAGCCATGGGGGACTTTTGTGCCTTCCTGCCCCCTTTGATCCATGTTGGGATTAGTTCCCTTTGGGCTTGGAGGATTGTCTCCTTAAGGAGTGACCACTCTTTTTGGACACCTGGCTCCCCTCTCCTCTGGGACCTCAGTGCTTCCCTGACTATTCTCCTTAGCTCATTGAAGTCCACCTTCCTGAAATCTAGGGCTTCTGCCTTGCTATAGGACTTTGCCACCTTGTGCTGGATGATGAATTCCAGCAGGTGATGATCACTGTCACCCAGGTGGTCGAGCACCTGCAGCCCTCTCACCAGGTCATCACCGGTGGCCAGCACCATGTTCAACAAGGCATTTCCCCTGGTGGGGCTGTGCACCTCCTGGGTTAGATGGAGGTCCTGTAACTTGGCGAGGAACCTACGTGAGCGGTCAGACCTGATTGACTGCTCTTCCCAGAAGATGTCTGGAAAGTTCAGATCATGCATGAGGACCAAGTCCTTTGACCTAACTACCTCCAGGAGCTGACTTAAGAATTCCTGGTCCAGCTCTTCCTCTTGGCTGGGGGTCTGTAGTAGACCCCACCATTAAGTCTCTTTCCCCTTGACTGCCTTGTATTCCAACCCAGAGGACTTCAGAGTGCCCCTCCTCTGACTCTTTGCTAATTGTTGAGGATGTGTATTCCTCCTTAATGTAGAGTTCCACACCCCCACCTCTTCTTCCTGTCCTATCCCTCCTGTACAGCCTACAGCCCTTGATATTCACTGCCTAGTCATGCATTGGGTCCCACCACGTTTCAGTGAGCCCCACTATGTCTGGGTTGATGTCAGCTAGCAGGAGGGTTCCTTTTGCTTGTTTCCCATACTATGAGCATTTGTGTAGAGGCATTTGAGGCCTCCTGAGGATGTGTGCCCTGGGCCCTGTTACTTACCTGTGTATATGTTCCACTTGTCGGCTGGGCTGTACTTGTGGGTGCTGTTTGGTTTGGCAGTCCAAGGCTGTCTGCCTTTGTCTTCCGCTTCCCTCAATGAGCCTAGTTTAAAGCCAGCCGTAGGAGATCTGCCAACCTAGAAGAAAACACACACTTACCTTTAGGGGAAAGGTGGAGCCCATCCCATCCGAGCATGTCTCTTGTTCTGATGTGTGGGTTGTTGTCAAGGAAGCCAAAGCCCACCTCGAGACACCATTCCTGAAGCCGCCAGCTGGTCTCTGTGATGCACATCTCATGCTGTCTTCCACATTTCTCACTGGTAGGACAGAAGAGAAAAACACCTGTGCACCTACCTCCTTCAGCATGCCCCCCGGAGCGTGGTAGTCCGCCATCAGGTGATCAGGACTTCTCCTAGCCACATCATTAGTTCCCACATGGATTAGGACCATGTGGGTTGAATCACAGCCTGGATCATCCCCTTTATGTCCTGAATCTTTGCTCCGGGTAGGCAGTAGACCTTGTGTATTGAGGGGTCCAGGTGACAGATGGGGCCGCTGTACCTCTCAGGATCAAGTCACCTATGATGATCACTCAACACTTTCTCCTCCGGGACTGTTTAGCTCCTTCGGCCTGCTCGGAGCATGGAGTTGCCTCTTCTCTGGTTGCCTCTTCTCCTTCCTTCTCCTCCAGAGTTGCCAGGGCCTCAAACCTGTTCTCCAGCTGGAATGGAGGAAGTGGTACTGTTGTGTTGTGAGCAGCCCTGGTTCTGGAGGTAACCATCTACCACTCTGCAGTGGAGGGCACTTCCCAAAGGGATGCTTCCTTGGGTGTGTGGCCCTGTAGGGAAAGGAAATAGGCATCACTTTCATCCTCCACTTCCCTGATTCCCCTCAGCCTGCTAACCTCCTCCTGGAGCTCCCTCACTTGCGCCTCCAGGGCCCTAAGGCAGGCACCTGCAGGATAGGTGTGGGGGTCCCCAATCCCTGCCCCCCTAGGCCTTGCTGGACAACTCCCACAGGCCAGGGCTGGGGGGATGCCAGCCCCCCCATGGGCTCTGTCTGGGTGGAGGCCTCAGACAAGCCTCGGGTAGGCTAAGCCCCCCGGGCAGGGGCCCTGGCAGCACTCAGTGTCAACACCATTGTAGGAGTTGCTGCTTGTTTATAGCTTAGTGCCCTAGCAGGAGTCTCCCTCCTGGCCCTTCCTGCTCACCCGCTGGTGCAAACACTGACACAAATGCCAGTGCGCTCTGTTCGCGTGGTGCGGCCTCCTACTGGCTCAGCTAAGAGGAATCTGGGGGGCTTCCCCTCCGGATCCAGCTCAGCTGTGTCCGGTCCCTCTGCCCACTTACCTTAGGGGGATCAGCTGATGCTGCCCCCACTGCTGGCTCTGCTGCTGCTGCCCCCACCTCCACCTCAGGTCAGGTAAGGGGGCACACATGCATGCAGGACACACGTGTGCCTGGATGCCTCCTCTCCTCCCTGCTCCTGAGTGCCAGAGGCTATGTCAAACCGTGGCTTTTAAAGGCCGTGGTTTGAATTTCCTGCCACTGCCCCAACAGCCAATCATGCACTCCAGTCTTCCTGGAAGTGCCTGCCAGCAGTCCCACCCCCTATGCTCCCCTGCTGGACAGATCTGGTGCCTCCCAAGCCTGCTCCCTAAGGGTTAATGCTGGGGGTGCTCCCTCGCTTGGGGGGGACAGTCCCCTCTAACCCACACCCTTTTCGCATGCTCTGTTCGTGCAGCACAGCTCAGGAGTGCGGCTCCCTACCAACTCAGCTAAGAGGGACCCGGGGGACTTCCCATCCAGATCCAGCTCAGCTGTATCTGGTCCTTCTGCCCACTTACCTTAGGGGAATCAGCTGATGCTGCCCCTGCTGCTGGCTCTGCTGCTGCTGCTGTGTCCACCTCTGACTTATCAGGTAGGGGGGCACACATGCATGTGGGACATGCATGTGCCTGGATCCCTCCTCTCCTCCCTGCTCCTGGCCTTCCTTTTATTCCCCATATATCTGAAAAACAATTTTTTGTTATCCCTAACGGCTCCATGGTAGCTTTGGCCTTTCTAACTGTCTCCCTACAACTGCGAGCTGAGGAGGCATACTCCTCTTCAGTAATTTCTCTGCTTATATGCCCCCTGCTTTTTGCCCTTAGGCTGATCTGGATTTCTCTGGTTAACCAAGGAAGCCTCTTGGCCCCTTTTCCCCTGCATTGGGATCATCTCCCACTGTGGCTGAAGAATCACTTTCTTAAGGCACAGCCACTCTTCCTGGGCTCCCATCTCACCAAATCTCTTACTTTGCAGTGCGTCATTGACTAAACACCTGAGCTTGCTGAAGCCAGCCTTCCTAAAGCCTAGCACTTCCACCCTACTAGTTACCATAAGGTGTAGAGTGGGAAAGGTGAATTCTATTATTTGGTTGTCGCTGTCCCCCAGGTGACCACTGATCTGTAGGTCCCCTACCATGTCATCCCCTGTATCCAGTACCAGGTCCAATAAGGCATTCCCCCTAGTGGGACCATGTACCTCCTGCATCAGGTGGAAGTCCTTCACACAGGATAGGAACCTGTGTGAATGGTGGGAATTTGCTGTCTGCATCTCCCAGCAGATGTCAGGGTAGCTTAGGTCTCCCATGACTACCACTTGCCTAGTCTTTATGGTCTCTGAGAGCTGCCTCAGGAGTTCCAAATCTAGTTCTTCTGCTTGGTGTGGGGGTCTGTAGCAGACCTCTACCACCAAATCCCTTTCCCCTTGACTTCCAAGTATCTTAACCCACAATCCTTCTACTTTCTCCTCCTGCAATTCTATATTGATAAGGGTTGATGTATAATGCTCCTTAACATAGAGTGCAACCCCTCCCCCTCTCCTCCCTACTCTATCCTTTCTGTACAGCTTATAGCGCTCAATGTGTACCACTCAGTCATGGGTAGAGTCCCACCAGGTTTCTGTTAACCCCACTAAGTCATAAGTGTTTTCTGCAAGCAGGAGTGCTAGTTCATCCTGCTTGTTCCCCATGCTCCTAGCATTAGTGTATAGGCACTTGAGCCCTGTGACTGGCGTCTTTGTTGCCCCCTGGCTCTGATGCCCAATGGGCCCCTTAATTGCTTACCTGCTTATTTCTTACCTGTGCTGTACTGCTGCATGTCCCATGGATTGCAGGCTCCTGATGTTCTCCTTCTGCCTTCCCACCCCCTGTCTGAGCTAGTTTAAAGCCTGATGTAGGAGATCAGCCAACCTGTTGGAAAAAAAAAAATTACCTTTCGCTGAAAGGTAAAGTCCATAGTGTCCCAGGAAATCTCTTGCCAGGAAGTGTGGGTCATGGTCCAAGTTTATATTGTTGCTATAAAGTTGACAATAAATATGAAGGGGGCGGCGGTAATCAAAGACCTAGTGATTAATCCATTCCAAACAAATGTTTTTACAAGCTGCTAAGAATCCAGGCTTCCAAGGTTTGCACAGCTCTTTGGTAATTTTCATACCTTATTTTCACTCAGTTGTTATTAGAAAATAAAGAGCAATTACCAATTATGAATTGTTGCCTTGAAAACATTTGCCCTGCTGTTGCACTTTTCCATTTTGAAACACAGGGAAGTAATATTCAGGGAAATATCTAATATAGCAAAATGGTTCTGCAAAACTGTCAGGTACTAAGTACCCTCAAGTCTAGCATCTATAAACTGATGAAATAAAAGGTCATACAATTTCTCTGCACTCAACATTATGAAAGATCAGAACCTTCACTCCCATTAGTTTTCTAGCTATTCTAAGCCAACTGGATTCAGTGCATTATATAAGTTGTTGTTCTGGAATTTACATGGCTAGGCTGGAAGAGTTTTTGAACAAAGGTTGAGCAGAAAATCATGCTTGATCTTCTTCAGTAAATCTCCTGGGACTTTCAGGTTTGAGTTGCTATAAAGTGAAACTGATCTCAAGCTGACTTTATGCCATATATTTCTGGTCTTAAGGAAAGCCTTTAAATGACATTGTTCATAACATTAAAGGCACTTTTTATTATGTTAGAAAGTAGGTTGATATGTACAATAAAAAAGGATAACACTTTCATTTCCAAGAATGATTCACATTAAATGATTCACTATCAGTGTTCCAGAAAAAAAAATAGGTAGGTCGAATTTTCTTACTATAGAAATTATTAATAAAAATTTAAATTGTTAGTAATGTTAAATGTTCATAGTAACTGTGTCACTACATTAAAATTAGATAGAGATTTAAGAATAAAAAGTCCAATTATGTACATAGGTATCCAGGTTGTAATCATATTAGTCTAGAAGAAAAAGCAATCGGGGATCATGGTAGAGGTGATATCTTTTATTAGACCAAGATCTTTGCAAAAAAATTCTTTAATTGCAAGCCTGGGGGCACAAACACCCTTCATTTGGCATTGCAGAAAAGACTGTAAAAGTTGTCCTGGGTAGAAGTGATAATTCATATGTCATAGGATTTCACAGAGGAGTCAGTAGATAGAAAATGCCTCTGGGCAGGCGGTTCTTATCTGGTAAGGAGTCTCTCAGCTCTTCTGTGAGGCTATGTTGACTCCTTTGCAGTGGCATACTGATTGCGGGTGGTAAGGGGCCATGGTGCCTGGGAGCTAGCTGGAGAGGCTACGGTGCCTCCCACATTTTGTGTGTGGCTCACCCACCTGCCCTGTGGGTTGTGGCTTTCTTTGGCAATTCTGGCTGGAAATTCTGGTTGCCACCTTTCCCCCCTGCAGCAGGTGTACTGCACTGCTAATTCCTCCATGGAAGTTCCATGGGGCGGGAGGTGGGGCCCTGCACAGGCCAATTTGTGTTTGACCCCACACCTTGCTCGGAACATCCCTGGGGGGAGAGGCGGGCACAAATGCAATCATTGGCCATCAGGGACCATAGACCCACAGTATGCCACTGCTTCTTTGTGAAACCCTATAAAAATATGAGCTTTCATACCCATGACAACTTTTACAATCTTTTCTCTGATGCCTGATGAGGGGTGTTTGTCCCCAAAAGCTTGCAATTAAAGATTTTTTTCTTGCAAAAATCTAGTTGGACTAACAAAAGGCATCACTTCTACCACGAGCCCAGATTATGCACATATACACTAGAGAGATGGTTTTGCACTAAGTGGATTTCTATATGGTTTGGATGAAGCTATGGATCTACAATGTAATGAGAAACAGAACACAAATGTTAGGCCCAAGAAAAAAATACCTAAGGAGAATGCTCCATTTGTCATGTAGTCATCTTGGGGAGAGACAGAAGTTTATTTCCCATGCGATCAGCCCTCTGAAAGCATTCAACAGCTGTGTTGTGAAACATGTGCATGGCTACAGAGTGCTTTTAAAGTGACTGTTTGAGTGGCAAATCAACCCTCATCAAATAAGGGATAAGGTTTCACAGATTTCATAGACATCAGGGCTGGAAGGGACCTCGGGAGATCATCGAGTCCAGCCCCCTGCCCAAAAGGGCAGGAAGTCAGCTGGGGTCATAGGATCCCAGCAAGATCAGCATCCAATTTACTCTTGAAGGTGTTCAATGTGGGTGCTTGAACCACCTCCGCTGGCAGACTGTTCCAGACCTTGGGGGCTCGGACAGTAAAGAAATTCTTCCTTATGTCTACCCTGAAACGGTCCTGCAGGAGTTTGTGACCGTTCGACCTAGTCATCCCTTGGGGTGCTCTGGTGAACAAAAGTTCCCCCAGATCCTGGTGGTCACCCCTGATAAACTTATAGGTGGCCATCAGATCACCCCTGAGCCTGCGCTTTTCCAGGCTAAAGAGTCCCATGTCTCTCAGCCTATCATCGTAAGATCTGTTTTCCTGACCTCTGATCATGCGCGTGGCTCTCCTCTGGACTCCCTCAAGCTTCTCCACATCCTTTTTGAATTGTGGAGCCCAAAACTGGACGTGGTACTCCAGCTGCGGCCTCACCAAGGCCGAGTACAAGGGGAGAATGACGTCCCGGGATTTGCTCGAGAAGCATCTATGGATGCAAGCCAGCGTTTTGGTTGCTTTACTAGCCGCAGCATCGCATTGCAGGCTCATGTTCTTCTTGTGGTCAATGATGACCCCCAAGTCTCTTTCTTCTGTAGTGCTATCCAACGTAGCACTGCTGAGCCTATAAGGATGCTGCAGGTTTTTCCTCCCGAGGTGGAAAACCTTGCATTTTTTTGGTGTTAAACACCATCCGGTTCTCATCCGCCCATTTCCTGAGCTTGTCCAGGTCAGCCTGGATCAGCCGACTATCTTCTGGCATGGATGCTTTGCCCCAAAATTTGGTGTCATCGGCAAACTTGGCCAGTTCACTTCTGACTCCAATGTCCACATCATTAATGAAGATGTTGAACAGTATGGGTCCAAGGACAGAACCTTGAGGGACCCCACTGGTCACAGGGCACCACGATGAGCAACTGCCATCAATTACAGCCCTCTGGGTCTGACCACAGAGCCAATTTCCCAGCCAGTGGATCGTGGTGGAGCCAAGGCCGCTACTGACCAGTTTGGCCAAGAGGTGATCATGGGATACCAGATCAAAAGCTTTTTTGAAGTCAAGATATATGACATCAATCTCTTCTCCCTTGTCCAGGTGATAGGGCACCCGGTCATAGAAGGAAATGAGATTGGTCAAACAAGACCTACCCACAACAAACCCATGCTGGCTATCCCTTAGAATGTTAGCCTGGGCCAGTCCCTCAAGGATGGCCTCCTTAATAAACTTTTCTAAGATCTTCCCCAGGATAGAAGTCAGGCTAATGGGCCTGTAGTTAGCCGAATCCACTCTCCTCCCTTTCTTGAAGATCGGCACTACATTGGCCTTCTTCCAGTCTTCAGGCACTACACCAGAGCGCCAGGAGTTTTCAAAGATCCATGCCAGGGGCTGAGCTATGATGCTCGCCAGCTCCTTGAATACCCTGGGTAGCAGATTGTCAGGGCCGGCTGACTTGAAGGTATCCAGCTTCTCAAGATGTTCCTTCATGAGGTCAGCATTTATGGAGGGTAGGGGATCCCCATCACCTGGATCTCCCTGTCCCATAGCAGGCATGGGCGTCCTATGGGACAGATGAAAGACTGACACAAAGTACCTATTTAATAGGTTGGCTTTTTCCTGGGCATCAGTTGTCAGTTGCCCCATCTGGTTTAGCAGGGGTCCAATGTTGCCCTTGCTTTTCCTCCAGCTTCTTACATATTTGAAAAAGGACTTTTTGTTGTCCTTGATGCTTGAAGCTAGTTGGAGTTCAGTTGCAGCCTTGGCTGCACTTCGAAGGCATCCACTTCGGAGCACCTTGGGGAACTTGTGTTCTCTCGGATTAATTTGTGGTATAACCTGGGCTGGACTGATGCAGCTCAGCTCTGCCCCCTGAGTTGTCTGTAGGAAGGGAAAGGGGGAGGGGGGAAGAAAAGAAAATATGCAACCTTACTACTAATATTATCTCTCCTTTCCCCCTTGTTCTAGAATACCATTTATTGTTCCTTAGCATTCTCACCCCAATATCTGAATTTACAACCCTCAGTTTCTCAGTACCACCAGTGCTATACAGGGTTATTTACAGCTCTTAATCCTCAAAGTGTTTAACTCAGTTCTTTCTAGCTCTTCTTTTTATGTCTTTTTTATTTCATAGTACCATTCACAGTCATTGTGTTTTTAGTTGTGTTGACCTTGCTCAATCCCAGATCATTTAAATTTGATGCTTACCTTCCCAATTAAAAAACTCCAACTGGCATCTTTAGTTATCTCCTCAGGACCTCTGATGTATCTTGACTTCTAATAGTGATGCCTGTGGCCCAAACAGGAAGACCATATTCAGAATATTGAGGTTTTGTTTTCTTGTTAGGAAGATAAACAAGTTATAGTAAGCAAAGGCAGGAATTTTTGTGGGTGATATCATGTATTGTCTATTAAGGCTGTGCAAAATTTCATTGAGTGTTTCATTTCAAAGATGTTTTGATGCATTTTGAGCTCCCAGCAGTGACACTGAAATTAAACAAAAATCTTTGAAACAAAACAGGGGCACACAAAATATTTCAAAAGTTTTGAAAAATTTTGAGTTTTAAAGCCGGGCATACTTGACTTTAATGCTGGTCCCAGGTGGCAGCTAGAAAACTTCCTGTGCTCCCTCATGCCATCCAGCGCACAGATCCAGGGACCCACACTCCTTAGAGGGCTGTGCTGGACTCCTCCCAGTGGCAGCAGCAATTTTCCCTGACACTGGGCATGTGCTTCACCCACAGTCCATTCCAAATGGCAGAGGAAGCCTCCTCCAATCTGGTGCACAGGAGGGCTGTTGAGGTATGCCAGACTTACAGTTTCATAGTTTCATAGTAGCTAGAGTCGGAAGGGACCTAGGTAGATCATCTAGTCCGACCCCCTGCCTTAGCAGGAAAGAGCACCGGGGTCAGATGACCCCGGCAAGGTGCTCATCTAACTTCCTTTTAAAAATCCCCAGGCTAGGAGCCTGCACCACTTCCCCTGGAAGCTGGTTCCAGGCCCTAGCCACCCTGACTGTGAAGTAGCGCCTCCTAATATCTAATCTAAACTTACCCTCCGCCAGTTTGTGACCGTTATTCCTGGTCACTCCTGGCAGCGCACGGGGGAACAGGGACTCCCCCAATACCTGCTGATCCCCCCTGACCAGTTTGTAGCAGGCCACAAGGTCCCCCCTTAGCCTTCTCTTGTGGAGGCTAAACAGGTTCAGGTCCCGTAGCCTCTCCTCATAAGGCCTGCCCTGCTGACCCCTGATCATACGAGTGGCCCTCCTCTGAACTCTTTCCATATTGTCCACGTCCCTCTTGAAGTGTGGCGCCCAGAACTGGACGCAGTACTCCAGCTGCGGCCTGACCAGTGCCGCATAGAGGGGGAGGATCACCTCCCTGGACCTGCTCGAGATGCATCTGTGGATGCATGACAGGGTACGATTGGCCTTCTTGACTGCCTCCCCACACTGCCGGCCCATGTTCATCGTGGAGTCAATGACGACTCCAAGATCCTTTTCCGTCTCCGTGCTGGCAAGAGGGGAGTTCCCCAACCTGTAAGTGTGGTGCCGGTTCTTCCTCCCCATGTGCAACACCTTGCACTTATCAGTGTTAAACCCCATCCTATTCTCATCCGCCCACCGTTGCAACCTGTCAAGGTCAGCTTGTAGCCTATTGCACCCTTCTAGTGCACCCACATCCCCCCACATCTTAGTGTCATCAGCAAACTTGAACAGGGTGCTTTCTACCCCCTCATCCAAGTCACTGATGAAGATGTTGAACAGTGCAGGCCCGAGGACCGAGCCCTGCGGAACCCCACTGCCCACATCCTTCCAGGTCGAGAAGAACCCATCCACTACCACCCTCTGGGTGCGGCCCTCCAACCAGTTGGCGACCCATTTGACCGTGTGGGCATCGACACCACAGTCTCCCAGCTTTTTGATGAGGACAGGGTGAGAGACAGTGTCGAAAGCCTTCCGGAAGTCCAAAAAGACTACATCCACAGCAACCCCTGCGTCTAATGATTTGGTGACCTGATCGTAAAAGGCCACCAGGTTGGTCTGACAAGACCTGCCACTGATAAACCCATGTTGGTTGCCCCTGAGCATGCATTCCCCCGCAAGGCCCTCCTGGATGTGTGCCAGGATAATTTTTTCAAAGAGCTTACCTGGGATTGAGGTCAGACTAACTGGCCTGTAATTTCCCGGGTCCTCTTTTTTTCCCTTTTTGAAGATAGGGACCACATTGGCCCTCTTCCAGTCCTCCGGCACCTCGCCAGAGCACCACGAGTGCTCATAGAGCCGTGCCAGGGGTCCCGCAATGACCTCAGCCAGTTCCTGTAGAACCCTAGGGTGAAGATCGTCCGGACCAGCGGACTTGAACACGTCCAGCCTCTCCAGAAGTACCCTAACTAACTCCTCGCTAACCCTTGGCCCAGGCGTGTCTCTCTCGGGGCCCGAGGGGGGCCCAGCAGGGAGGTGGCTGAACTGGTCCCTACTTAGGAAGACAGAGGCAAAGAAATCGTTAAATATGTTAGCTTTGTCATCTGGCGTGATGACTAAGTTGCCCATCGTGTCCTGCAGGGGCCCCACATTACCCGGGACCCTCTTTTTACCCCCTATGTATTTGAAGAAGGACTTCTTATTGTCCTTAATCCGGGAAGCTAGTCCTATCTCCAACTCTGCCTTGGCCCTCCTGACTGCCCCCCTACATCCTCGGGCGACTATAACATAGTCCTTCTTGGCGATGACCCCATCTCTCCATTGGGTATATGCCTCCCTTTTAGCAAGGAGACATTCCCGGATGCTCTTAGTGAGCCATGGGGGTTTATGTGCCCTCCTGCTCCCTTTGACCCTTGTTGGGATTACCTCCCTTTGGGCATGGAGGATCGTCTCCTTAAGGAGCAACCACTCACCTTCGACATCTGATTCCCTTCCCCTCTGGGTCCTCAGCGCTTCCCCAACTATCCTCCTTAGCTTGTTGAAGTCAGCCCTCCTAAAGTCTAGGGCTGTTGCCTTGCTGCAGCCCTTTGCCACCTTACGCTGGATGGTGAATTCCAGCAAGCGATGATCACTGTCTCCCAGGTGGCCCATCACCCGCAGCCCCCTCACCAGGTCATCACCCATGGCCAGCACTAGGTCCAACAAGGCGTCTCCCCTGGTGGGACTGTGCACCTCCTGGGTTAGATGGAGGTCCTGCAGTCTGGCTAAGAACCGACGTGAGCGATCAGACTTGGCTGACTGCTCCTCCCAGCAGATGTCTGGGAAGTTCAGGTCCCCCATGATGACCACATCCTTAGCCCTCACTGCCTCTGTAAGCTGACCTAAGAATTCCTGGTCGAGCTCTTCTCCCTGGTTGGGAGGTCTATAGTAGACTCCCACCGTTAAGTCTCTCTCCCCTGGACTGCCTTTTACTCTAACCCAGAGCACCTCAGAGTGCCCCCCCTCTACCCCCATGCTAATTAACGAGGAAGTATATTCCTCCTTGATGTAGAGTGCTACTCCTCCACCTTTCCTTCCTATCCTGTCCTTCCTGTATAGCCTATAGCCCTTGACACTCACCGCCCAGTCATGCGATGAGTCCCACCACGTTTCTGTGATCCCTACTATGTCAGGGCTGGTGACAGCTAGGAGGAGGGCGAGTTCCTCCTGCTTCTTCCCCATACTTCGAGCATTCGTGTAGAGGCATTTGAGGCCTTCAGCGGTTGTGCCCACTGACCCCCTAGTCTCAGCAATGCCCCGTCCCCCATCACTTACCTGTTTCTCCCTTTTGACCATTGGTCTGGGCTCGCTGGCTGTTGCTGGGCCTGGTATCTCATCGTCTCCTCCGCCCTCATCTTCCCCCTTCCCCTTCCCCAGATTCCTCCCAAGGGTGTGAGCTCCAAGATCTGTGTGCTGAATTAGAGGAGGCTGCCACTGCCACCTGGGACTAGAGGCAGCACCTATCTTCCCCAGTGGTGGCCACAGACTGTGCCCAGCACTGGTCCCAGGCAGCAGCCTCCTCTCATCTGGCACATAGATCCAGGGGCTTGCACCCCTGGGAGGAGTCTGGCACAAGCCAGCAGCCCTCTTGGGGGTACGAACACCTGGATCTGTGCACCAGATGAGAGGAGGCTGTCGCTGCTAGCAAATGTCAGGAGTTGTATTTTGAACAGTTTGAAGTGTAGTTTCCCAGAAACCTCTGCATCTTTTGCCTTGATATTTGGCAGGCTTCATGCCCTCAGAAGAGGTTACTTTCTCTGCAATTTTCATCCAAACCAGGCAATAAATTACAAAGTTTTAGGCATTTTCATAATTACCCATTATAGCCTATGGGTGAAACTTCAAAATGTGTCAAAACAGTGAAACAGTTTCAGCTAAACAAAACAGGACAGTGCTTTGAAATTAAATGAAATGACAAAATGAAACACTGTCCCTTTTGAATAAGCAAAATTATGCTGTTTTGCACAGCGCTATTGTCTATCTCAGCCATGCAGTTGGTCCACAGCCAAGCTTTTGGGTATCATGGTATTGCAATCCAATCAACGCCTCAGCCCTACATTTGCCATCACTTTGCAGGAAAACATGGTTAGTTCTTGCTCAGCCCTTCATCATGGCCCAGGCATTTAGGTGATTGTTTCTAAAGCTCTTTTATGCTATAAAGCATCTAAATTGTTTCTTTCAATTAACCAGAATGAACTGTAGCTAGAATACCCACTAGCTTCAATTTGCTTATTTTTGAAGTAATATAATACATATTCTTTTATTTTAATATCTTTATCTTTTTAAACAAACCAGAGATTATTTGTTTGTTTTTTTATTGTAAGCAGTCTGAGACTCTTTGAAGAAGGCACCATTTAAATCTAATAAATAAAATGACATAGTTGGCCTAACTGATACAGGGTGGGATTCTACACATGACTGGGCAGTGAGAATTGAGGGATACACATTGTATAGGCAAGACAGAGTAGGAAAAAAAGGCAAGGGTGTAGCACTCCATGTTAAGGAGAAGTACACATAGCTTTCCTATGTTAAGGAGATGGGAGTTCAAGAAGAGTGGTTGCTTCTCAAGGAAGCGATCCTCAATGCACAAGCTAAATCTATTCCAACATGGAGGAAAGGCAGCAAGAAGGCACAGCAGCCCTCCTGGCTCTCCAGGGACCTAGTGGACCTCCTACAGCTAAAAAGGAAAGCCTACAGAGGATGGGATTCACCTCCAAGGAGGATTATTCTGCACTGGTCTGGTCCTGCAGGGAGAAAACCAGGAAAGCCAAGGCTGCAACTGAACTCCAACTAGCTTCAAGCATCAAGGACAACAAAAAGTCCTTTTTCAGATATGTGGGGAGCCAGAGGAAAAGCAAGGGCAACATTGGACCCCTGCTAAACCAGATGGGGCAACTGACAACTGATGCCCAGGAAAAAGCCAACCTATTAAATAGGTACTTTGCATCAGTCTTTCATCAGTCCCATTGGACACCCATGCCTGCTATGGGACAGGGAGATCCAGGTGATGGGGATCCCCTACCCTCCATAAACGCTGACCTCGTGAAGGAACATCTTGAGAAGCTGGATACCTTCAAGTCAGCCGGCCCTGACAATCTGCACACCAGGGTACTCAAGGAGCTGGCGAGCATCATAGCCCAGCCCCTGGCACAGATCTTTGAAAACTCCTGGCGCTTTGGTGTAGTGCCTGAAGACTGGAAGAAGGCCAATGTAGTGCCGATCTTCAAGAAAGGGAGGAGAGTGGATCCGGCTAACTACAAGCCCATTAGCTTGACTTCTATCCTAGGGAAGATCTTAGAAAAGTTTATTAAGGAGGCCATCCTTGATGGACTGGCCCAGGCTAACATCCTAAGGAATAGCCAGCACGGATTTGTTGTGGGTAGGTCTTGTTTGACCAATCTCATTTCCTTCTATGACCAGGTGACCTATCACCTGGACGAGGGAGAAGAGATTGATGTCATATATCTTGACTTCAAAAAAGCTTTTGATCTGGTATCCCATGATCATCTCTTGGCCAAACTGGCCACTTGTGACCTTGGTCCACCACGATCCACTGGCTGGGAAATTGGCTCTGTGGTCAGACCCAGAGGGTTGTAATTGATGGCAGTCACTCATCGTGGTGCCCTGTGACCAGTGGGGTCCCTCAAGGCTCTGTCCTGGGACCCATACTGTTCAACATCTTCATTAATGATATGGACATTGGAGTCAGGAGTGGACTGGCCAAGTTCGCCGATGACACCAAATTTTGGGGCAAAGCATCCACGCCAGAAGATAGGCGGGTTATCCAGGCTGACCTGGACAAGCTCAGCAAATGGGCAGATGAGAACCTCATGGTGTTTAACACCGAAAAATGCAAGGTTCTCCATCTCGGGAGGAAAAACCTGCAGCATCCTTATAGGCTCGGCAGTGCTACATTGGATAGCACTACAGAAGAAAGAGATTTGGGGGTCATCATTGACCACAAGATGAACATGAGCCTCCAACGCGATGCTGCAGCTAGTAAAGCGACTAAAACGCTGGCGTGCATCCATAGATGCTTCTCGAGCAAATTCCAGGACGTCATTCTCCCCTTGTACTCGGCCTTGGTGAGGCCGCAGCTGGAGTACCGCGTCCAGTTTTGGGCTCCACAATTCAAAAAGGATGTGGAGAAGCTTGAGAGAGTCCAGAGGAGAGCCATGCACATGATCAGAGGTCAGGAAAACAGATCTTATGATGATAGGCTGAGAGACATGGGACTTTTTAGCCTGGAAAAGCGTAGGCTCAGGGGTGATCTGATGGCCACCTATAAGTTTATCAGGGGTGACCACCAGGATCTGGGGGAACTTTTGTTCACCAGAGCGCCCCAAGGGATGACTAGGTCAAATGGTCACAAACTCCTGCAAGACCATTTCAGGCTGGACATAAGGAAGAATTTCTTTACTGTCCGAGCCCCCAAGGTCTGGAACAGTCTGCCAGCGGAGGTGGTTCAAGCACCCACATTGAACACCTTCAAGAGTAAATTGGATGCTTATCTTGCTGGGATCGTATGACCCCAGCTGACTTCCTGTCCTTTGGGCAGGGGCCTGGACTTGATCTCCCGAGGTCCTTTCCAGCCCTGATGTCTATGAAATCTATGAAATCTAAGACTTCCATCATCAAGGCAGGGGTAGAGGAGGGGAATACTGAGGCATTGTGGGTCAGGATCTGGGGGGACAGGGGCAGAGGAATATAACTTGGTAGTGGGGGTCTACTACAGACCTCCTCATCAGGAAGATGAGCTAGATGAGGTATTTTCCAGGCAGCTCTCAGAGGCCATTCAAGCAAGGGAGGCGGTGGTCATGGGGGATCTAAATTACCCAGACATTTGCTGGGAGAAGAAGATGGCCAAAACAAACCACTGATATAGGTTCTTATACTGCATGCAGGACCTCCACCTAACCCAGGTGGTGTCCAGTCTCACCAGAGATAATGCCTTGCTAGACCTGGTCTTAGCAACAGCGGATAATCTTGTGGGGAACCTGTGAGTACACAGTAACCTGGGAGATAGTGACCATCACTTGGTAGAGTTCACTATCCAGCAAAGGTGAGAAAAAAATCCAGTGAAGCTAAAGTGTTAGACTTCAGAAGAGCTAACTTTAGTAAATTTAGAAGGCTAGTCATTGAGGTGGTGGGACTCAAGAGCATTGAGCAAATGGGGGTCCAGGGGGATTGGAGGGTTTTCATTGGAGTGATCCTTAGGGCACAAAAGGAGTCTATTCCCTTATTCAGGAAAGGGGTTAAGGGGACAAAAATCCCCCTTGGCTGAACAAGGAACTCCAGGAAAGACTGGGAACAAAGAAAGATTTTATAGGCAGTGGAAGCAGGGGGCAGCCACCAAGGAGTCATACACCTCCCTGGCACACTATTGCTGGAAATCAGTTACACAGGCCAAGGCAGGACTGGAGCTTAGGCTGGCTTCAACAATCAAAGACAATAAAAAGTCCTTCTAAAGATACATAGTGAGCAAAAGGAAGGCACAGAGTAACATAGGCCTACTGCAGAACAAATTCGGACAGTTGGTGGTTGACACAGGGAAAAAGGCGGAGCTCTTCAATGAGTTCTTTGCTTCAGTATTCCTAAGTACTGACCAAGACAATTCCCCCATTTTGAACATAGATAGGTGTCCAAAAGGCATCAGATCACCAAAGGTTAGTTCTGACTTAGTTCAGGAACACTTGGAGGGTCTGGGTGGGTACAAGTCAGCCGGCCCAGATGTCCTCCATACACAGGTGCTGAAGGAATTGGCCAGTGTCATAGATGAGCCTCTGGCATGGCTGTTTGAGCACCCATGGTACTCCAGCCAAGTCCCTGAGGATTGGAAAAGGGCGAATGTGGTGCCCACTTTTAAGAAGGGGAGAAGGGATGAGTCGGGTAACTTTAGGCCAGTCAGTTTTACCTTTATCCTTGGGAAAATACTGGAAAAAAAATCAAAGAGCACAATTGTGAAGGCCCAGCAGGGGAAATGATGCCCAAAGGAAATCAGCATGGGTTCATCACAGGTAGATCCTGCCTGACAAACCTGATAGCCTTTTATAACCAGGTTACACACTGCCTTTACACAGGAGCTGAGGCTGATGTCATCTACCTGGACTTTAAGAAGACTTTCAACATAGTTTTGCATCCTATTCTCATAAGGAAGCTAGCAGGCTGTGGAGTGAATGCTTATGCAGTCAGGCGGGTGGCCAACTGGCTTAGGGACTGCACCCAGAGAGTGGTGGTGGACAGGTCATTCTCAGCCTGGTGGAAGGTGGGCAGTGGGGTCCCGCAGAGTTTGGTCCTTGGTGTTATTTAATATCTTCATGAGCAATTTGGACAAGGGTCTGGAAAGCACCCTCTCCAAGTTCACAGATGTTACCAAGTTATAGGGCAAAGTTAATACACTGGAGGACAGGGAGCAGATACAGGCTGGTCTAGTTAGGTTGGGTCAATGGCCAGAATGAAATAGTTTATCAAGGGAGAAGAACAGGAAATTGGAGATGCGCTATTTACCAGGGCACCCTAGGAGTAACTTGGAATAATGGGTGCAAACTAGTGGTGCGTAGATTCAGGTTGGACATTAGGAAGAAACTTTTTACAGTAAGGCTGGCCAGAATCTGGAATGGGCTTCCAAGGGAGGTGACACTATCACCTAACTAGGAGGTTTTCAAGAGGAGGCTTGATAGACACCTGGCTAGAGCCATCTGACCTCAGTCCTCTTTCCTGTCAGGGGCAAGGCGTCAGACGCAATGATCCTCTGTGGTCAGGGGCAAGGAGTCAGACACAATGATCCTCTGTGGTCCCTTCCGACTCTACAATCTATGAATCTATGAAAAATTGTGACTCTGTCGAGTGTTTCTCCTCTTGAAATGTATTTTTATTTCTTCGTTCTCTTCAACCAAAACAATTTGCCAAAATCTACATGCATTTGTGAAATGTTTAAATCAGCCATAATACACATTTTTCAATGAAATTTGGGGTGAAAAAATGTCACCCAGCTCTAAACTTTTCTTGCCAATTCCTCTCCTCTACTTTAATTATCACTATTGTTTGTAAGCTCTGTTTTTAAACCCAGTAACTAGGGATAACTTTTATTCATTTTCTCTGGATTCTCAGGTTGCCTTGTCTTCTATTTTACCTTTCAAGATGCATCCTTTTTCTTTTTAACTTAACAATGAAAATCTTCAAGTACTCTTTTTTTGTACTACGTAAGCCAATTTAAATCTTCTGACCATAGTGCCAACATGTTTGACTAACCACTAAATCCTTTTACTCCTTTTACATTAAATTCAAATTGCAGCATAATTTCACCCCTCCCTACTTAGGCATTCATTGAACTTCTTCGTCTCCAGAGATGTGCCCACCCATTTATAATCTTATATGGGATTTGGTCGCTTGCATCACAGCAGCTTCCAATGGCCCCTTTAGGGATTAGATCCTTGTTGTTCTAGACCAGTACTTTTCAACTTGTGGTCTATGGAGCCCTGGAGGTCCACAGAGTATCTAAGTAGTCCACAAAAGATGACTATGATCAATCAAAAGTATATGAATACTTACAATTCAAAGGGGTCTGCACCTCCATTCAAAAAGTTTTAAGGGTCTGAAGATGAACAGTGTTTCCAATCTTTTTTCTAAACAACATGGAAAGGTATTGCAGGTCATCTATGTTAGTTACAGCATGAGGTGCAGTGTTGCACAGTATTTCAAACAATATAGTATTAAAAAAGACTGTGTGATAAGTATATTTAACCCTTTTATTTTTATAAAAGATGCATTGATCAAGAAATATATGTAAAAAAAAAATCTAAAGAATATTCTAATGAAAGGTTTTGATTCATGTTCTAAAAGTCCATAATTGCCTAGAAGGGGAAGTGTTTAAATATTGCTGTATTTATTAGGAAAAAGAAAGATAATTCCTTACAAAGGTTGAGATATGCAGTTAACTTGTAAATACTTACCTAAGCATATTACACCTGCTCTGAAGTCTTCATGATATCTCTTTGTTACTTTTCAAATCTGAAACACTTTCCCCCCTCCTTTTAGCCCTTAAGTGCCTGTCAGGTACTAATCTAATATTTAATTTAATCCTAGACCACCCTTCTACTGGTAATATTGTATTTGTTTTTTCAAAGGAAGTATCATAGACATTCTATCAGCTACAGAAATGTTAATTATCTTTTCATTGACATGATATCATGATACATTTCTACAGAATCTTACTATCATTTTACAGGAAACCTTCACATGGATTCACAGAGAAGCTCTGTGTGTGTGTGTGCGTGTGTGTGTGTGCGCGCGCGCACTGCTTCTCTGTTTTCTAAAAAACTACTCAACTTAGCCAAAGCAAGAGAATTTTACAATATATAGCCTGTACTTTGAAACACCTACTACTACTAAAAGTTTCATAGATTTCATAGACATTAGGGCTGGAAGGGACCTCAAAAGATCATCGAGTCCAGCCCCCTACCCCAGGGGCAGGAAGTCAGCAGGGATCATAGGATCCCAGCAAGATAAACATCCAGATGTCTCTTGAAGGTATTCAGAGTAGGTGCTTGAACCACCTTCGGGGGCAATCTATTCCAAACTTTTGGGGCTCGGACAGTAAAGAAGTTATATATCTTCAATATTTTATTTGAGTGTGCAGTAGCATAACTAAACCCTGGGTGACATCTTTTTTGGGAGGAAGAGGGGAAGGGCTGGAAATTGCCACAAATGTAGTGGCAGCTAATCATGCCACTGCAATGGGCACCACCTGGAGTGTCTCATAGCTGCCCAGCTATGCCTTTGTATGTGTAGAAATTGTCTAGTCCATTTTTGCAGAAAGACCTATTCAGTTCTCATTCACCCTGTATCTCCTAAACGTAGATCATCTTGAATGCACTAACACTTCCTATTCTCCAACTTCAGAAGATTTCAGAGCCGCAGTCCCAATAGATTTTTATCAAGCCTACTAAGACTATTGTGAGATGGTAATGCTTTTGTTCAAAACTGGGTAGATGCTAAGGACTTTATGTTGTGTTTTTCCAAATCCATTATCCAGTCTTTACTGTTTTCTGTTGTTCTATGAATAATTAGACTTACTCTAACTAAAACTGAGATCAAAACAACACTGTTCTTTGGGAAAGCTCTGAATCCAAATTTAATAAAATGCTTGCTCTCCCCAGCTCTGAATCTTCAATAACTTGTATCAATATTTTTTTTGACACTGAAGAGAAATTCTGGCATTTCTGTGTACTGCGAAACATAAACATGTTTCCCCCAATAATAATTATTGATAGCCACACATTTATTCTGTCAATGGTATAGATAATGTTGGTGTAGAACTTGGTACTGAAGTACAATCACAAAGTACTCTACAATTATGTTCTATTGCTTTTGCAGGGCTTCTTTGTTCTGCCTGTGTAGAATCTGATTGCCAGTCTGAAGAGTAAATCTCATTAGCATTTTGCAGCATACATTTCTCAAGACCAGGGTGTCTAGTTATTCCTACCTCTGATTTTGTCTGGGAGCTCTTGACAAGATCTGAAGAAGTTTACAAGGTCTCCTATATGTCCTAGTACACATCTGCTTGGATGACTCCATTTGAGTCAGCTGCTACAAGTCCTGTTTAAATAAATAAGAATTTTTAATTCCTAAAGGAGAACTTAAAGGTCATTTGTGGTAACAGCTGTGCCCTTTCTCTGGTACACTTTTAGCAACTGCTCATCCACTTTGTTTTCTTTTCACCAGTTTGCAGAATGATTTCATAAAGCATTCACATATTTTCTTTTATTCCTTCAACATTAGGCATACTGTATGCTTGTTTTCTTAGCCAGTGATTATTCTCAAACATGTAAACAACTTTCTAATTGCTCATTCTGTCTCTCAGCCAGCTTGAAAACTTAGTTTTCATAGCTAGCCCTGTAGTCCAGCTCATATTCATCATCATATTCTTTTCTTCTCCATGTATTATTCAAATCCTCAGAAGCTGAATATACTCTTTTGTACCTAATCCAACTAAACAATCCCTAGTAGTAAGAGGATCATAATCTATATCTATATAGCTATACATATACACACACACATACATATACATATACACATACACATACACACACATTTTATTCTCATACTGATTCAGATTTTGGGGTAGAAATTTTCAAAGGTACAAATTTGAGTTAGGCATTTAAATTCCATTGAAATTCTCCCTAATTGTGAGCAACTTTTTGTTTCTTTTCTGGGGAGTGTGAAGATAGGATAAAAGTCACCTCCATTTGTTGATTCTTACGGTATGTTTTTCAAATTTCCTAATAAAGTTGGCATTATGAGCACATGCTTCTGTCATTGTAAGTATTAAGATCAAGTTGTGTTATTATATTTAACTTTTGAGATAGTGAACCCATGACAATCTTGACACAAGTCATTAGATCATGTTCACAAAAACATGTTCTAACTGCAAGATCTGTGCAGAAAAATCAAATCATATCAGAAATGTAAAGGTTCCTTCTTGAGACATCCTATTTTTTCAGTAAAGTTAAAAGTTTCCATAGGAAAACAGAATGTTTCAATGTGTGTGTATAAATTGCTTTGTTTTGTCAATGCCGCAAAACTTAAAAGATGCAGAACAAAATAGCTTAAAATGTTCTGGTACAGGAAAATATTCATAAGGAAATGAACAGCTTTGGAAGTCTTGACTTGGTACCTTTCAAAAGAGAATTTTCACACTGAGATTTGAACCATAGTAAGCAAGGCACTGTGGGCTTTTCTACATATGCTTCACAGTGTGGGTGGAGGGGGTTCTTTACTAGGAGTGGCTCTTGGGAGTCAATCTAATTAAAGTTCACACCGTGTCTCATGTATTCAGTGTCCCATGCTTCAAAATGGTGTTGGGGGTGTTTTAACCAAGGCTTGTTCAACAAGCTTTAGGTAAAGCACCCCTGCTATCTATCACTTTGAAGCACCAGGATGCTGAATACACACAATGCAGAGGCTGCTGGAATGTGCTAACTAGAATTAATTAATTGAGTCTGCTCCAACATGTGCCAACTAGTACACATCATAGCAGGTGTCTGACATGTATGAAGGTACCCTTTGTTTTGAACTGCATTACATAACACAGTAGGAGGCAGGAGTGCACCAAAGGAGATCTTGGGGGGCTGATATCAATAGCTGATTTTTAAGGAGGCATACTGGCTGATACTGATCCTATTTCTGATATAGCTGCATGCAGGTGCTAAGTTTGTGGTGGATGGGGAAGAGAAGAAATGTGGGGGGGGCAGATCAAGACCCCCTTGGTGAGGGAGGGAGTGCTGCACAGCCAGGGCAGGGAAGGTGTGGGACAGAGCCGTGACTTATCTGGGGGCATAGGGCACAGTTCCTGTTGCTGCACACACCCTGGGAGGGCACAGAGGGGAGTGTGTGCTCCAGGATCTGTGTAGGGCAAAGTGAGATGCCAGCACCCGCTGGGGTTGGGGCTGCACTAGGCTCTTCCTGGTGCATGGGAGCTGCACTTGGGCTTGTGGGGCTGCATTCGAGCCTGCTCTCCTGGTGCATGGGAGCTGCGATCAAAGCTGTGCTTGGGGCAGGTGGCAGCAAAGCTGGGAGGAGGCTATAGGGGGGTGCAGCCACCCCAAATTTCATCATAGTCCCCCCATAGCCCTTTTCCCACTGCCACCACCTGCCCCAAGCACAGTGTTGAGCACAGCTCCCACCCACCAGGAGCACAACCTTAAGCGTGCCCCGCAGGCTGGAATGTAGTCCCTATGCATCGGGAAAGCCTGGCACAGCTCCAGCTCCAGGCTGCAGCTACAGCTCCCCCCCACAGATTTGGGGCCACACACCCCCATGCCCTGAGGTGTGCACAGTGGCTGGAGCTGCCCCCCTACCTTATGCCCCCCCTGGACAAGCCATGGCTCCGCCCCACACTTGCCCTGCCCTGGCTGGGCAGCGGCTACCCCAAGCCCTGCCCCACTCCCACCCTCACCAAGGGGGGCATTGATCCACTTGGGATCCCCCCCATGACCCTTCTCTCCACCTTTCCCTTCCACCAGAACAGACTTACCAGCTGGACACAGCTTTCCAAGCTGCCAGTTGGTGCTCCTTATTGTCTACATGCTGTGCTGTGGGTATGCATACATACAGGCATTTATTGGTCAAATAAATTATCGGCCACACCAGGCCAATTTCTGATACAATCAATTTTCTTTAGATTGGTGCTGATCTGATATTGGACCAACGTATCAGTGTGCCTCTAGTATGAAGATGTGAAGGCTTTTTAAACTGCTACTTGCAACATAAAATGAAACTTTAAAAAAAAAAAAAAAAAGGGAATAGATTCCCAGCCTAAACTTTTTTGATAAATTAAGGTAAACAAAAAACAATTTTAACACTGCTTTGCTTTAATAAGCAGCATTTGAACTAAACACAAAATAGTAATCGTCTCCAACAGATAGCCAGTTGTCTTTACCATTGCAGCACATCATAACTTAATTTTGCAGAAAGCATTATGGATGCTTGTATTTGTATTTTGACCTTTCTTGCACAATATTCAGTAAGTAGCCTTGCACAAAGCAAAATATGTTAGGGGTTTTTTTTGGCTGGGGTTGCATCAACTTGATGGGGAGTGGGGTAGAGAGAAAGGTTGACTTTCTGGTTTTGTTTTTTCTTTTGTCACCCATTTTAAATACACAATACACTGATCTTTCCATACTTCCAGGTATGGAAGAAAAAGTCACAGCTGTTCCCTGAATTTTTTCAGTGGCCATTTTTTCCCTAGAAAAGATTTGAACCTTACAAATAACAGGAAATGTCAGTTTTTCATTACTTCATGTTAGTTAATGTTTCCATCTTCTCTCAATAAAAACACAAACAAAATAAGTGTGGTGGAGATGGGAAAGAAAAGGAAATGTCAAGATACTCTATTTTCACATTTTGAAGAAGAAAAACAGAAATGTTTTTAATTTCAAGTCACTTTTAATATCTTAATTGTAACAAGTTTTCATTTAGGAATTTCCACCAAAAGTCATCTCTAGAGCAGCAATAAAAAGAATGCAAGACAATAAATTATTTATAATTCCAATTTTACAGAAGATGCTTGTGGACAAATTCATGGATGATAGATCCATTAATAGCTATCAGACAGAACAGCCAAGGAAGAATCTTCTGACATCCCTAAACTAATGATGGTGGATGTCACAGAGGTTATGAAAGGGAATAGATCAGTCTTGATAAACCCTGTTCATATGTTCTCCTTCTAAAGCATCTATTACTACCACCACCAGAGACAGTGTTCTGGGCTATTTGGATTATTGGCATGCTGTTTTGTTCTGACTTTCACACTTTCTAAAGGTATTTTCCTTTACCCACATGTTCCATAGGATACAATTCTGTCTGTTATTAGATATGGCTGTGCAAATTAGAAGTCAAATTAGTTTAATCTCTGTTTTCATATTAAATACAACAGTTACTATATTTGTACCAATATTTTCTATTGAAGAGGACTGTAGAAGTAATTGGCTTACTTGACTAGAAAAACAGACAAAGACCAGACGTGCTGATACTGCTTAATTCAAATGTTCTGAGATAAGGAATCTCCATTCCTGCATTCCTTGGGTTATCTTGATATCTTGCCCTATGCATAGATAGTTTCTTTAAGTAAACTTTCTAAGTTTCTGTGTAATTTACTATTGTTTTGTTTCTCCAAGGTGTATTTTTTTTTCTCTTTCTCTGTCTTAAGTATAACAATGCTTGTAAACTTATAGAATTCGAGAAAACCTTTGAAACAGACAAGTGAGTGATTCCCTTGCTGTATGGAATTCTCCCTGTGATCACAGTATAGCCTTAAATAAAGAAAAGCTGGCTCTGTCAGTTCTGATTCAACCACAATGCGAAGTTTGATTTCTTCCACAGGACACTGCTGTATTAAGCACTTTACAAGCAAGCATAAATATAGATCTTACATTAAAGATGTGGTACACAAAGATAACTTTATGCATTTTTAATAATAGAGAGACTAAGGAAAGGAATACTTAAAACTGGTAATATTACCTATAGGAAATAGTTCACTTTAACTGTAACTATTACTTGTTTTAGTGTACTCATTTAAGTCCCATTTGTTCTCCTTTTCTCATTTAAGTCAATTGCATAACTATGTGACTTTAGCACATGCACTTGCAGCAGCTCAAATAGAAGCAGTTCAAATTTGAGCCAGAGCTTTTTTCCTCAGCGCGCATGCTTGGACATGCATTTTGTTGGGGAGCAAATTGTGCCACTTGGGGCAAAATAACCCTACCTGGCTCCTACCAGATGTGCAGCCAGGGGGAACTAGAGCCTGGGGCCAGCATCTGTGCTGTCTCCAGCATACAAAAATCTGTCCAGGCAAGTAGCTAAGGGCTACTAGCTCTCAGAAGCTCTGGGGCACAGCCAGTTGGTACCTGGGGACACTATCCTTTGTGTCAGCTGGACTGATGAAGCCGCCCCGAGAGTTTCCTGAACCCTCTACCCACTGCAGCAGACTAACAGTGGGGGCTGCTGCCTGGCTGTGACCTGCTGTGCACCTGCCAGTCCCAGATGGGGACTGCACAGCCAATAGAGGCAACTGCCCCTCTGGGCCAGCTGCCAGTGGGCTGTGGCTGCAGGGTTGGCCTCCGTATGGCAGTACTGCAAGGTGTGCCCCCTGCCTGGCCATCTGGGCAGCTATTGCCTGAAAGATGTTCTGGGTATGGTGGCCTGCTTTGAACTCTCCAAGCCTGTCCTCCTGGCTCCAACTGACCAGGAGGTCAGCCACAGCCAGCTGGGTCCAAGGTACTAGCTCTGAGCAGGCAGGGTCCTAGTGGGAATTCTGGCGCTCCCTATTGGAAAACTAAAAAAAATCCCTGATAAAAAAAAAATCCCAAAGTCACTCTGTAAAATACCCCAAAATCCACATTGCTCCACAAGTAAAAGAAAAGACCACTGTAAAGAGAGAGAGAAAGAGAGATAGAGACAGACAGACAGAGACAGAGATCAGTTGGACAATGTATTATTGATATATCTACAGTGTGAAAGCATCTCTCTTATCATAATAATAAAGTGAACTCTAAATACATTTCATTATAGATTTCATAGACATTAGGGCTGGAAGGGACCTCGGAGATCATCGAGTCCAGCCACCTGCCCAAAGGGCAGGAAGTCAGCTGGGGTCATAGCATCCCAGCAAGATAAGCATCCAATTTACTCTTGAAGGTGTTCAGTGTAGGTGCTTGAACCACCTCCGCTGGCAGACTGTTCCAGACCTTGGGAGCTCGGACAGTAAAGAAATTCTTCCTTTTGTCCAGCCTAAAACGGTCTTGCACGAGTTTGTGACCGTTCAACCTCGTCATCCCTTGGGGCGCTCTGGTGAAGAGATGTTCCCCCAGATGCTGGTGGTCACCCCTGCTAAACTTATAGGTGGCCATCAGATCACCCCTGAGCCTGCGCTTTTCCAGGCTAAAGACTCCCGTGATCTGTTTTCCTGACCTCTGATCATGCGCGTGGCTCTCCTCTGAACTCTCTCAAGCTTCTCCATATCCTTTTTGAATTGTGGAGCCCAAAACTGGACACGGTACTCCAGCTGCGGCCTCACCAAGGCCGAGTACAAGGGGAGAATGATGTCCCGGGATTTGCTCGAGAAGCATCTATGGATGCAAGCCAGCATTTTGGTTGCTTTACTAGCCGCAGCATCACACTGCAGGCTCATGTTCATCCTGTGGTCAATGATGACCCCCAAATCTCTTTCTTCTGTAGTGCTATCCAATGTAGCACTGCCGAGCCTATAAGGATGCTGCAGGTTTTTCCTCCCGAGATGGAGAACCTTGCATTTTTCGGTGTTAAACACCATGATGTTCTCATCTGCCCATTTGCTGAGCTTGTCCAGGTCAGCCTGGATAACCCGCCTATCTTCTGGCGTGGATGCTTTGCCCCAAAATTTGGTGTCATCGGCGAACTTGGCCAGTCCACTCCTGACTCCAATGTCCATATCATTAATGAAGATGTTGAACAGTATGGGTCCCAGGACAGAGCCTTGAGGGACCCCACTGGTCACAGGGCAACACGATGAGTGACTGCCATCAATTACAACCCTCTGGGTCTGACCACAGAGCCAATTTCCCAGCCAGTGGATCGTGGTGGACCAAGGTCACAAGTGGCCAGTTTGGCCAAGAGATGATCGTGGGATACCAGATCAAAAGCTTTTTTGAAGTCAAGATATATGACATCAATCTCTTCTCCCTCGTCCAGGTGATAGGTCACCTGGTCATAGAAGGAAATGAGATTGGTCAAACAAGACCTACCCACAACAAACCCGTGCTGGCTGTCCCTTAGAATGTTAGCCTGGGCCAGTCCCTCAAGGATGGCCTCCTTAATAAACTTTTCTAAGATCTTCCCCAGGATAGAAGTCAGGCTAATGGGCCTGTAGTTAGCTGTATCCATTCTCCTCCTTTTCTTGAAGATCGGCACCACACTGGCCCTCTTCCAGTCTTCGGGCACTACACCAGAGTGCCAGGAGTTTTCAAAGATCCTTGCCAGGGGCTGGGCTATGACACTCGCCAGCTCCCTGAGTACAATGAGGTGCAGATTGTCAGGGCCAGCTGACTTGAAGGTATCCAGCTTTTCAAGGTGTTCCTTCACGAGGTCAGCATTGATGGAGGGTAGGGGATCCCCCTCACCCAGATTTCCCTGTCCCATAGCAGGCATGGGCATCCCGTGTGACTGATGAAAGACTGATGCAAAGTACCTATTTAATAGGTTGGCTCTTTCCTGGGTGTCAGTTGTCAGTTGCCCCATCTGGTTTAGCAGGAGTCCAACGTTGCCCTTGCTTTTGCTTCGGTTCCCCACATGTCTGAAAAAGGACTTTTTGTTGTCCTTGATGCCTGAAGCTAGTTGGAGTTCAGTTGCAGCCTTGGCTTTCCTGGTTTGCTCCCTGCAGGACCGGACCAGCGTGGAGTAATCCTCTTTGGAGGTGAATCCCATCCTTCATCCTTTGTAGGCTTTCCTTTTAAGCCACAGGAGGTCCGCTAGGTCCCTGGAGAGCCAGGGGGGCTGCTGTGTCTTCTTGCTGCCTTTCCTCTGTGTTGGAATAGATTTAGCTTGTGCATTGAGGATCACTTCCTTGAGGAGCAACCACTCTTCTTGAACTCTGATCACCCTGGGGTCACGGTCCCTGAGGGCCTGACCGACTAGCCTCTTGAGCTTGTCAAAGTCGGCTTTTCTGAAGTCAAGGACTTCTGTGTTGCTGACTGACTTGCCAGCTTTACGGCGGATGGTTAAGGTGATCAGCTCATGGTCGCTGTCACCCAGCTTGCCATCGATCACTAGGTCGCTGATTAGGTTGTCCCCCATAGCCAGTACCAGGTCGAGCAGCGCTTTGCCTCTCGTTGGCCCATAGACTTCTTGAGTCAGGTAGAGGTCATCCACGCATGAGAGAAAGCTTTGCGACTGCTCGGATTTTGCTGAGTGATCTTCCCATGAGATGTCCGGGTAATTGAAGTCACCCATGACAACCAAGGTCCTGGAGCAAGCGGCCTCAGTCAGTTCCCGGGCGAACTCCTGGTCAAGCTCAGGACTTTGAGTGGGAGGTCTGTAGTAGGCTCCCACCGTTGTGTCCCCTGTGCTGTATTCCCCACGAATTTTTACCCAGAGGGTCTCTAGCTGTCCATGCCAGTCGCCAACATCAGCTTGCAGGGACATGTAGCTTTTCTTGACATAGAGAGCTGCACCCCTGCCCCTCTTGTCAACACGATCCCTCCTGTACAGGGTATAGCCCTCTATACCCGTGGTCCAGTCATGGGTGGAGTCCCACCAGGTCTCTGTTATCCCAATGACATTGTATTTCTTTGCACTGAGCAGGAGGATGAGCTCATCCTGCTTGTTGCCCAGGCTCCTCGCATTAGTGTGCCCTTGGGGGCTCTTGCCTTGCCCACAGATTGTGCCAGGGCTGAGGCAGGGGTGGGCTCCCTTAAGTGCCTTGGTCCGCTGGCTTTGCAAGGGTCACTCAGCTGGCCAGCAGTGGCAGTAGTCCCCCCATCCCCCAGCGGGCTTAGTTTAAAGCCTGGTGGAGCAGGTCAGCCAGCCTGGCTGAGAAGAGCCTCCTCCCCAGGGGAGAGAGGTGGAGGCCATCTCTTCCCAGCAGCTCGCTGCTTCTCTCGCCAAAGAGCGGGCTGTGGTCATGGAAGTCAAAGTCTTCCCGATGACACCAGCGCCGCAGTCTTTGGTTCACCGCGTGGATCCTCCTCTCCCTCCTCAGCCCATAGCCCAAGACTGGGAGGATTGATGAAAACACCACCTGAGCTCCCAGACCCCTAAGCCCCGCTCCCAACTCCCTGTAGCGCCTCAGGACCTGGCTGGGGGTGCTCCGAGCCGTGTCATTGGTGCCCACATGAATAAGGAGCATAGGGTAGTGGTCTGTGGTCCAGAGAAGCTGCGGGATCCTCTCCACAATGTCTCAGATGCAGGCCCCCGGGAAGCAGCAGACTTCCCGGGTTAAGGGGTCGGGGCAGCAGATTGCCCCCTCAGTGCCCCACAGGATGGATTCTCCCACAACAAACACCTTTCACTTTGTCTTGGGGAGAGCGGGGCCAGTAGCTGCAGTCGAGCCTGGGTTGCCTGCAGGAGCCGGCAACTGAGCAGTCTCTGCTGGGGCTGCAAGAGGTGCGAACCTGTTGCTAAGCTCCGGCGAGGGAGGGCCCTTGGCGCGGCGGGCCTTGGGGCCCTTGACTACCTTGGTCCATGCCCCTGACTGGGCAGAGTGGGAGGTCCCAGAGTCCTCCTTAGTCATGGAGGGAGATGGAGCTCTCCCCTGCGGCTCCCGGGTGAGAAGTGCCTGGCAGTAGGAGTCTATCTCCTGCTCACAGTCCCTGCTGGCTTGCACTCTCTGGACTGTGGCCTGGAGCTCCTCCAGCTGGTGTGCCAGAGACCCCAGTAGGGAGCAGACCCCGCAAAGGGAGGTGGCCATGCTCCCGGGCCCCAGAGCCTGAAAAAGGGACACACAGGCCCCGCAGCCAAGAGCCGGGGGCTCTGTCTGCATGGAGTCCGGAACCATGGGCTCCGTCTTGGTGGTCGTCTCTGAGATGCCCAATGGAGGGGTCACAGAGCCCGAGGGGTCCCGAGGGGTGCGGTGCGTGCCCATCCGTGTCATGCCTCTGGTAGGCTGGCTATGGCTGGGGGGGTCGCAGGCAGGGTCTCGTGCCCTCCCGCGCCCTCCCCCATGCGAACTGTGCGCTAACTCGAGTGCCTGTTTGCAAAGCCTGTTCGCGCGGCTCTGGTCGCATGGCTCCCTGGGGGGCTGGGCCAAGTAGGGGCCTGGGCTGGGGCTTGACCCGGCCCGGCACCAGGCAGCGGCCTCCTCCCAGCAAGCGAGGAGTTAACCCCTTCCCACCACAAGCCCGCTTACCTCCGGCTGTGCGGGGGGTCGGCAGAGGGCTCGGCAGCTGCTGAGGGGGTGTCTGGGGGGTTTCGGGGGAGCGGGGGTGCAGCGGGCTTTACCCGCGCATCTCTCACCGCTCCGGAGCCTACCTGAGTGTGAATGTAATTCATGAATTTATATTTTGCTGCTTTCCCACAGGGACTATGGCCACCACACAGGTGTTATGGCTCCCAACAGGGGATTTGGCCCCAGCACAAGGGGTATGGCCCCATGCCAGGGTACAGCACCCCAATAGGACCACATGCCCTGCCCCAGGCCCTGATTGCTGCCCCACCTGGCCCCATCCCCTGCCAGCTGCTGCAGCCCCCCGATGGCTACTCCACACAGCCTCACCCCCCAACCTGCACCCTCAGATCCACATGGTTTTCCCCACAATCCCAGGCACTATCACTTAAAAAAAAAAAAAAAAAGAAACAGAAAAAAAGCCAGGAAAAATGGGAAAAAAAGCCTCTACTTAACTTAGAAGCAGGGGTGCTTCAGGGACTCCTGGTGGAGCCCCTCTGGGAAGCACAGGGGAGCATCGGGGCCCAAGCTGGGGCCACTGGGACTGTCTTTATGCCCAGCAGTGTGCAGGCAGTGCCCCAGTCAGCCAGATGGCAGTTCCAACTGCTGGTAAGTTTGGTTTTATTAAACTATGGAGGGCAGGAATCAGGGGGTTTTGGGGGGCTGGAGGGGATGGGGCTAGGCAAGGCATGGTTTGGGAGGGTCTAGGGATCTGGTGGGGGGATGGTCAGTCAGGGAAGTGATTGGGGGGGTCTGGAAGGCTAGCGGGGGGAGAGGCCAGGCAGGAAAGCAATCAGGAGTGTCAGGGGGGGCAGGTGGGGGACAGGCAGGTCAGGGATCGGGGGCTGGGAGAGTGGGTGGGGCCAGTGGGGGTCCCACCCATGGTCCCCTTCTCCCTCCTCTCCCCCCCAATCCCTTACTCACCAGCACTGGAGCCCTGGTGCTGAACACATGGCCTGGTCAGCTGTGCATTTCAGCACCATGGTGAGGGGCCAACCACAGAGGTTCTTTGGAAGTCAGAGCATCTCTGTGGAGGACCAAGCCTCTGGTTGCCTCAGGACCGTGCCCTGCTCCGCTTTTTTTAATTTCAGTTTTTTTAGACCCCAAACTTGCAGCTTGGGGAACATGTCTTCATTTGCACATGTGCCTCTTGCCCTGCCTCAAAGCCTTTTGAGGCGGAGTGAGAGGCATATGAACATTCATCTGGATGCACCTGTAAAGGTTTTTCTCTTTACCATTTCCTAAAGAATGGTAATACTTTAGGGACAATTCACTTGCATCTCATAGAATAGTAGTTTTTAATAGGTTAAGTTATGCAGCTATTCCATATGCTTAAAATTACACTATTACATCTCTTCAATAGAGATGACATTCCAGTGCTTTGATGGTAGTATCAACCAAATATGTATCTTTCCATTAATGTCCCTCTGTACGGGTTTTTTGATCTAGTGTAGAGAATAAAATCAGTTACTTTTATTTTTGGCATCTTCTATTATTTGCCACTCATTCATTATAGGCACTTACCCCTTTGTGTTCTTAATATATAACAATATTTCTTTAACCAGTTCTTTATGCAGATTTCTATGGGCATAGTTTTTATTTTTCACTGACAGAAAAGCTTTGCTCCTGACTTACGTACATATATATTATGCAGCTAGCTAGCTACCCAGATCAAGGACAACAAGAAGTACTTTTTTAAATACATAGGGGGCAAAAAGAAGGTACCAGGTAATGTGAGACCTCTGCAAGACATGCTAGGAAATCTGGTCATCACACCAGATGACAAAGCTAAACTATTTAACAATTACTTTGTATCCATTTTCCTGAGCAGGGACTGTATCAGCACCCCCACTGAGACCCCCATGGGCCCCAGGGGAGGTGCACCAAGGCCTAGGGTCAGTGAGGAGCTAGTCAGGGAACTTCTGGAGGGACTGGATATATTTAAATCAGCTGGTCCTGATGATCTCCACCCCAGAGTGCTGAGGGAATTGGCAGAGGTCATTGTGGGACCCCTGGCATGGATTTAGGAGCACTTGTAGTGCTCTGGTGTGGTAGCAGAGGACTGGAAAAGGGCTAATGTGGTTCCTATTTTCAAAAAAAGGGAGGAAGGAGGACTCAGGAAACTGTAGGCCAGTTAGTCTTACCTCAACCCTAGGTAAGCTTTTTGAGAGAGTTATCCTGGCGCATGCTCACGAGGAGACAGCAGGGGAGATTATGCTTAGGGGCAACCAACATGGGTTCATTAGAGGCAGGTCCTGTCAAACCAACCTGGTGGCCTTCTATGACCAGGTCACCAAATCCTTAGATGCAAGGGTAGCAGTGGACTTTAGGAAGGGCTTTGACACTGTCTCTCACCCCATTCTCATTAAAAAACCTGGGGACTGTGGGGTTGACACCTACACAGTCAAATGGGTTACTAACTGGCTGGAGGGCTGCACCCAGAGAATGGTGGTGAATGGGTCATTTTCAACCTGGAGGGATGTGGGTAGTGAGGTCCCCCAGGACTCAGGCCTTGGGCCTGCTCTGTTCAACATCTTCATCGGCGACTTGGATGAGGGGGTAAAAAGCACCCTGTTCAAATTTGCAGATGACACTAAGATGTGGGAGGATGTGGGTATGCTAGAGGGGAGGAATAGGCTGCAATTGGACCTAGACAGGTTGCAATTGGACCTAGACGGGGACGGGCAGATGAGAACAGGATGGGTTTCAACACTGACAAGTACAAGTTGCTGTACCTGGGGAGAAAGAACCTCTAGCATAACTAGAGGCTGAGAAACTCCCTTTTCATCAGTGCAGAGGCAGAAAAGGATCTTGGAGTCATCATTGATGCCAAGATGAACATGGGCAGCAGTGTGGGGATGCAGTCAGAAAGGCCAACTGCAACTTGTCATGCATCCACAGATGCATCTCAAGCAGGTCCAAGGAGGTGATATTCCCCCTCTATGCGACACTAGTCAGGCCACAGTTGGAGTACTTCATCCAGTTCTGGGCACCACACTTCAAGAGGGATGTGAAGAGCATCAAGAGGGTCCAGACGAGGGCCACTTGCATGATCAGGGGACAGCAAGACAGGCCCTACAAGGATAGGCTAAGGGACCTGAACCTGTTCAGCCTCCACAAGAGAAGGCTGAGGGGGGGATCTAGTGACTTGTTACAAACTAGTCAGAGGGGACCAGCAGCCACTGGGGGAGTCCCTGTTCCCCGAAGCACCACCAGGAGTGACTAGAAGTAATTGTCACAAGCTGGCAGAGGGTAGTTTCAGACTAGACATTAGGAGGCACTACTTGACTGTCAGGGTGGCTAAGATCTGGAACCAGCTTCCAAGCAAAGTGGTGCTGGCTCCTACCTTGGGGGTCTTTAAGAGGAGGCTAGATGAACACCTTGCTGGGGTCGTTTAAACCCACTACTTCTTCCTGCCATAGCAGAGGGCTGGACTTGATGATCTGCTCCGGTCCCTTCTGAACCTACCAACTATGAAACTATATTAGGGCTGTGCAAAGCTTCGGTTGCTAATTTGATTTGGAGGAGATTTGGCCCAATTCAGCAGCAGAATCTCTGAATCTGAAATCAAATTGGGAGACAAATAAAAAGTTCTGAATCAATCTGTAGCTCTCTAAATCCATTTGCGAAAGATTCAGATAGCTTCAGAGAGATTTGTAGGTTTGAACATTTTCTACTCATTGCCGCAGGGATCTGGACTTGAACTCCATGCTGGTTAAGTAGCAGGGGGGTCTAGAGGAGAGGGGAGGGGGAATGGGGGGGACCCCTTACAGTCTTCATCCCCTGCCTGCTCCCCCGGCTTCCCTCAGTGCCCTCTGACCCCTTCCATCAATGGCTGCCCCACCTGGTCCCAGTGTTCCAGCTCTTAAAAAAGTACAATTGCCCCCCCACACACACACACTCACTGCTGACAGGTTGGCGGGGCAATTCCCACTTCACCCCACTGCCCTATGCTGCATGGGGGACACTACCATAAGACCTCACGCCCCTCCCACTCTGTCAGCCCCATCAATGACTGCCTTGCCTGGCTGTTGAGTGTAGGGCTTTTTTAAAAAAAAAAATTGATCTGGGAGGCTGGGCCAGGTAAGGCAGCCATTGACAAGGCTGGGAGATCAGGCAGGGGATGAGAGCTTGTGGCATAGTTCCCCATGCAACACAGAGCAGTGGGGGACAGTGGGGATTGCCCCTCCACCTGATAGGAGCCAGTGAGTGTGAGGCTTTATTTTTTATTTTATTTTTTTTAAGAGTCAGGATGCTGGGGCCAGGTGGGGTAGTCATTGATAGGGCTGGGAGAGCGGGCGGGGGATGGGGCCTGTTTGATTCAGAGATTCAGCCAATTTGGCAGCAGCTGAATCTCCAAATGAGATTTGTCTGAACTGATTTGGGACAGTGATTCAAATCACTGAATTGAATCACTGTCCCCCGAATTGGGCAAGTCTAAATCGGAAGCAAATACTAGCTATTTCATGCAGACCTAATACATACACACACACACACATCTTACTACCATTAAAATCTTATACATTACAGACAAGTAAGCTTTTTCCCTTTTTAAAGCTAAGTTAATCACTTTTAAGCAAGTTTTCCATAATCCCACATTCTAGATAAAAATTGCTCAGTTAACATCTAGAGTTACAGCCTACAAAACTCCAGGTATATTTTGCTTCCTTATGTCTTATGAAGACATCATTTATGACACTAGTGAATATGTTCTTGTAATTGTGAACAAATGAATAACAGCAAAAGGAATCTTGGGGGAAAAATAATGATCATTCACATATGCATGACCAAATTAGTTACAAACTAGATTTTAGTCAAAATATGCCGTGCATTAATAGGAGTACATCAATAGAGATGATTCCTAAGTGTTTGTTTGCCCAACCTTTAAAAAAAAGAGAGAGATCCAGGATTACTATAGGGGCTTTACAGAAAGGTCTCTGGTTATTCTTGTCTTTATAAAGTGCTTGCTACAGTGAAAGCTTTATTGGAGAAAATAATCATAATACTGAAGAACTTGAGGGGCAGAGAAAAGACCCATGTGAAATGTGATATGAAACTCAAATGCTTGAGAAGGGGCATGATTTCTTTCCTGATTTTACAACAGCGTGCGGGAAAGGTGAAGAGGGAAGAAAGAATCTAAGGGCCACTGGTAGACATAGGGGGGAAAAAAACCCCAAAACAACTTAACCAGAAGAGGAATCATGTCAGCTTGAATTGGGTCACCCAATATCTATATATCCAACACTTCAGAGTGGCTTTTTGGCAATTTTATCTAATAGCTGTATGAGCCAGCTATTAGGTAAAAGTGCCAAAAAGCCCCGCTGAAGCATGTGAGCTATATAGATGCTGGGCGAGCTGGGTCAAACTGACACAATTCACTGACATATTTCCTCTTCTGGGCATGTGCTGCACTTTGTGCAGGTGTGCACCAAGCTAAAAGTAAAGCACTGTTTTGTTTTTTCCACATCTGTCAGCAGCCTAAGATACCAGGTACTGAATCAAAATGCATTTGCGCAATGTGTAAGGAATTCGAAAATGTCCTGTAAGTCATTTTTTTCCATGTAGATGTAGGGAAGCCTGGCTATTATCATGTCTTAACTTTGATTTTATGGAGAACAGAAATGCGATGGTGTGTGGGTCCTTAGTGGTAGCTCTGTCTATTAGTGTTATCTTTTGTCCCATGTAGTCTGAGAACTTTGCCTTAAACCAGTAGTCTGTAATTGTGACCAGAAAGATAACATTTTCAGTAAGACACAGAATGCTCACACTAGTATGTGTGACAAATTGCAATGACAAGGCTGTGTTGATGGTAGCTTAGAATGTGAAATGAAATCTTGACTACAAGACCATAAAGATATGTGCTTAGAGCATTCTTGCTGAGATCTGAGTAAAAGATGATACCAGTAATATTCCTATCACAGCCTGTCTTCCATTTTATGTACTTTGATTATTGCTTGATCTGGAAGAAATAGGATTCATCTGGAAAATTTTGCAAATTTGGGAAGTTTTGTGATACATTCATTAAAAAAAATCCTTGTTTTCCCAAATACATTAAGTCTAAAAATCCATGGCATCTATAATAAAAGTTGTTATTTTTGTTCTTGACTAATGCAGATTGAGGTTGGTATTGGGTGTAAATTTAGCCATCCAATTTACATTATTTACTTTCTGTGGGGGAAAAAAACTTTTCTAAGAAGAGACTAAATAGTGAAAATGGTGAATAATTAATAAATATACAGAGTTCTGAAACGTTCAGGATTTTCTGTTTTTTCTTGCATACCTGTCAGTCAGTCAAATGACAAACAGCCAGACAAACAAATGCAGCTGAATTTATCAGTTTGCTCTAAACATTTATCAGGTAGCACCTGTAAACTCCATACATAATAATCTATAGCCTAACAAAAAGTAGTATAGGCTCATAGAATTTAATTCAAAACTCATTAAAGTCAGTGGAAACATTCCTTCAACTCCCAGGCTGCCAAATGAAAGTGCTGCAAACATTGTGACTTCCTGAACACTGAGAGAGGGGATAAATTCATGTAGTTTATAGAAGCAGGACAGATAATTTGGAAAATGTAGAATCTCTGAATTGCGAAACAGAACCTCTTGAAAATCGGTAATGGGAGAAACAGAGGATTCAGTTTGTCTTCCAGTGGAATTTTTCCAAAGAATGTGTCCGCATGATAAAAATGTCATTGATTACCTCAGGTACACCAAGGAGGTAAGAGGGCAGCTGTGGAGCTAGCGGACTTTGAAATCAGACATACATATAAATTGGCATAATGAGAGGCCAAGCATGTACCCATGGCAGTGCTGTTTATTTGCACATATAGTTATGTGGGAAGACAAAGCTTCATAGAAACAGAGGCAGTACCATCATCAGAGATAATGTTCTTTATGCTTGTGATCCGTCCTCATGTGGGATGTCAGTGTACAAGGATGTGACATCCATTGTAGCAAAAATATGGTTTACTGAAAAATTGTCACTGAAGTTGGATTTCCAAGGGAAGCCACTCTAGGGAAACTGCCTTCATCTGTTTATAAGCTGTCAGTGTCTGCTCCTGGAACAACTCCCTTATTGCATTTATGCTGGGTTTAAAGTGAGTGGATAGGGTGAGTTTAGGGGCACCTCTTTACCTCTTTATGGTAGAGAGAGATTGTGGGCCTATAGATATACTTGTAGACTCCTGAAAGCTGCTGCTTATCTTTAAGGAGAAATAAGGTCTGGGTCAGTGTATACAGTGCTTAAGATACTTTTTATTTGCAGACACAATTTGCAAAATGAATTCGCGATGCAAATTTGAGTCCTTGGCTTTCTAATTATTATTTTTTTAGAAACCTTATTCAAATATGGGTGCAATTTTTTTGGGGTGTAGATTGTATTTTTAAAATCCCTATTTTAGAGGTTTAACCATAAACATATGTTGCACTTTCTTTAGCATCTGTTTTTTAAACATATCTATTCCAAATATTTACCATTTAAAGGATCATCATGTTATCTTTTGGTACGGTATCTATTTATAGTAACATCCATGCTAAGATTTTGATGAGTGGGTGTCTATGCTTCCATTTTAAAACTAGTTTTCATCAACATTTTTGGCCCATCATACTGTGCTGATGATTAGTGAACAGAGCAGATATTCTGAGTACAATCATAAATCAGTTAAGCAACTTTTTAAGTACATGTTTTTGGAGACATAAATTAACTCTTACTTGGTTTCATGTGCTTTTAGTACAGATTTTTTTTGTCATTAACCTGTCAAACAATTAGCAAATAAGAAACTTAAAGTAGTTAACAAGAAGAGCTTTCCTAATGAAGGGGGAAAATTTAGCAATTTACAATATGTAATCTAAATACTGTTGTTTAAAAAACATGTGGTATTGATAACTGAGTATGCAATTATTATGATCCACCAATAGGTGCCAGTCTAAGCTGATTGAGCTAAGAGATTTAATGATGATTTAAAGCAGAACTCAGAAAAACGGAATAGAAATCACAAATGAAAGGTGTATATCTAATTTAAATGTCTTTAGTACCAGCTTTATCTAGTCTTTGCTTTAGAACTAGAAAGGAATCCTTTTTAAACAAACTTGAAGGAAGGAAATGAAGAATAATTTGTGAAGTATTTTTACCTTTTTTTAAAAGGAATGGTAAAATCAATCTGGCACATGATATGGGCCACATATTGCATTACCTATTGAATATATATTCTGCAGCTTAGGAGTTCTCTGGCATCTCCTCTGGTTCAGCCAGAAACTAAGAATGAAGACAGGTTTGATTGGACTGCTACATATTTGGCATTCCAGAGTAGGGCAAGGTAATCTAGACTAAGCTTCTTTCAACATAGCCATCCTAGGTTACAGTATTTGAGGAGTGTCAAGCTTCCAGAAAGCAGAGTCTCTTCTGTCTCCTGCATTGAGCCACCCACCTCACTGCGCCCAACCACCTTCCAGGCTCCAAGTGCCTCCCTGGGGGTGCCTCACATCTGGCTGACCCTTCCTGGAGTACACCCGCTAGCCTGGGGGTTCCACTGCCACCACCCAGGGCTCTGGACTGATTCTGGCTCTATGCACTCTGAGAAACACAGGCATAGTAGTCCTCAAGAGTACTTGATTCACTTCAAGAAGTTGGGATGCTTCCCTCAGTCAGAAGCCCAAGTAGTGGTCTCCCTTAGCTGAACAAGGGGACCCCAAGGCATAATCTAGACTCACTCTCAATAAGTTTCCCAAACTAGATGTAAAGGAGAACTTTATTGGATAGAGAGGGTAGGGTTAAAATAGGGTACAGGGTAGAGCAATATCAGAGAAATCCCAGAGAGCAAACTCCTATGGCTGGGTAGCCTTTGATCATGCATCTGAGTTACTGCAAGCTATGAATCTAGTTAGATCTCAGGTAGCTTACTCACAAGTATCATCCAGAGGCAGTTGGAGATTCTCTCTGGAGACAGGCAGTTCCCTGATCATGAGTTTTGAGAGAGAGAGCAAGTTTCAGATGGTTTAGCTCTTCTCTGTCTCTGATTCTCCCTCATGGCTGCTGCCCCCTCCTCCTGGGCAGTCCTTAACTTATATAGCCCTTGTGACCTCATTTACCTGGTCCGATGGAAGCCAGCACCTGTTGGCTGTCAGCCAACCAATTTGAAATACATTACTAGTTGCTGGGCAGTCTCTAGCCCACCAGAGAGCAAGCCCTTCACCTAGGTATGTGATACCAATCACGTAGGCAGAGGGAGCAGGTTTCCCCCCTCCCTCAGGAATGTATCCAGCTCAGGTTACCCAAAGAGACAGGGTAAAGGCGTGTCTCCTCTGCTGGGCCCATCCTAATCAAATTGTCACACAGCAGAATTTTTGGGGAGAAACACAGGTGGCCTTCTGCCACAGTTGTAACCAGCTGGATTTCCCTAAAGCATTTAAATCCATTTCAAATAAATATTTGACAAGGATCTTGTAAGAGACAGATTCAAGAAAACCCTACTATTCACAGGTATTCACGTTGTAGCCATATTGGTCTGGAGGAAAAAGTAATCAAAGTTCATGGTAGATATGATATCTTTTATTAGAGCAACAAGATTTTTCAAAAAAAATCTTTAATCGCAAGCTTTGGAGTACAAACACCCTTCACCAGGCTTTGGAAAAAAGATTGTAGAAATTGTCCTGAGTAGAAATGAAAGCTCATATTTCATAGGATTTCACAGAGGAGTCAATAGATAGAAAACTCCTCTGGGCAGGTAGTTCTGATGGTGCAAATGACTACCAGAAATCTGAGATACTACTCCAGATCTTGTTTAAAGTAATTTACATAGTCAGAACTGCCTGCCCAGAGGCGTTTTCCATCTATTGACTCCTCAGTGAAATCCTATGAAATATGAAGAATTTTTGTTGTTGCAAAAATCTTGTTGCTCTAATAAAAGATATCACTTCTACCACAAGCCCTGATTGCTTTTTCCACAATTCACAGGGAAGAAAAACAAAACTGTGGTCTACAACTGAGCAAAATCTCTCCATTTTGTCCCCAGAAACCAGCCCTAAAGAAAGGAGCAGATAACACATTCTTATTGGTTAAGAATGGTATAAAACTAGTCAATGCAAATTTTGCCTCTGCTTTTATGTTGTGGCCAAGTGGTTTAATTTGGCAACAATACGGGAACTCTTAAAATACTTAAAACTCAGCCCATATCTGTCTTAACATTTTATGACAAAAGTGAAAATTGAGGGACTCCTAAAAGCTGGTATAGTTTCATTTCAAAACTTTTCTGTAACTGATCTCAGAAACATCCACTATCTGTTCCAGTCTCACTGCTGTTGAAATGTGACTTTTCAACAAACAAGTGTTTTAAATCAATAAGGAAACTTGAGACAGAGATCTAAGAGCAGTGTGGGACAAGATTGCTCTAGGGTGGCAACATTAACTCATCCCCTGCCTGTTCCCCCAGCACCCCCCATGTCTTCCCTGCCCACCCCAGCTCCCAATGCTTAAAAAAAACAAACAAAAAAAGCCCCACTTACCAGGTGCTGCTGGGTGGTGGGGTGATGTTACTTAAATTGCTAATTGCTTAAAATATGAGTGAGACTTTACAAGGGGGGATAAGGCAAGGTGCTGCGTTTATTGGTTCCATGATTTAGATATAGAGGTTTGGACAAACTATTCATACAAATACACACAAATCATCATACACATCATTACACACAGGCATACACATAGACAAAACAACTATCTACACATACACCAGATATAGTTACCAGCAATAGTTGCTCAATATCAGCCAAGGGTGGCCAACCTGGGCTTATTGAATAGATAATAATGATCTGAAGATAGCAGATATGAAGATAACAGCTGGAGCAGTGTTGAACAGATGCATCTGTGCTCCAGTGAAACAGCATTGGAGAAAGAGATTCACCCAACTTGGTATTTTCCAAATGTTCTTTTACAGGGATTAGCATTCTTTGTTTCAGTGCTTTGGGGTTCTTCCATACTCAGCTTCTGTTGTTGTGGTTGTCTTTCTTTTGTCTTTAGCTTATCTCAGCTTTGGAGTGTTCTTGTTGCCTGTCTGGCAGGATGGGTGCATCCTTCTCCTTATCTTCTTTTTGGCCCCAGCCTAAGAGGGATTCTTCAGCCATTCATTAATTAGTGTACTAACTAGTAACTTACATTTGGCACCTTGTTGCTTACATAAGCAGTTAAATCTTTTTCCATCTCTATGCCATTCTCTCACTATTCACCCTTTTACACACACTCATACATAAAGGCTATGCAGAGTTCATTCACTTAGGTCAAGCAGAAGGATACAAAACGGAGTTTTCAAGTTGCTTACAGGACAAAACTAACATTTTTACATTTCAATACTATTACATTCTGTGTTAACATCAACTATGTTAATTCAGTTCATGCTACAGTGTTTCCTGCTGCCCCCACTGCCCCACGCTGCATGGGGGGCTCTGCCATGAGCCCTCTACCCATCCCTCATGCCCCAAGCCCCCCCATGGCTTCCCTGCCTGGGCAAGCTCTGGTTCTTTAAAACAAAATAAAAACCAGAAAATCCCCAGGACTCACCACTCCTGAAGAGGCCTCTGGGCTTCATGGGGCTGGTAGAAAATCCCCCCCATGTGGTGCAGGACAGTAGGGAGCAGTGGAGATCACCCTGTCACTGGCAAGAATGGTGAGATAAGGGATTTTGGGGGTGTTCTTAAAGGGCCAGAACCATGGTGGGTTGGGGGGCTCATGGCAGAGCCCCCCCATGCAGTGTGGGGTAGTGGGGGACAATAGGAATCATGCCTCTGGCTGGCAGCACCCACAGAGTCAGGTCTTTTATTTTCAACATGCCAGGAGTTGGGGCAGGTGGGGCAGCCATTGCTAGGCTGGGAGAATTGGCAGGGGATGGGTCTGGGTGTTTCAGAGGTTCTGTGATTCTCCAGGAGCCAAATCTCTTAATCAGATTCAGCTGAATTGATTTGGGGCAGTGATTCAAATCATTGAATTGAATCAATGTCCCCTGAATCAGCTGAATCTGAATCCAAAGTAAATACTAGCTGCTTTGCACAGGCCTAGCAAGCAGTGCAGCAAATTCTTGGACTACATTGGGGATGACTTTTTGATATAGATGGCAGATATGCCAACTCAGGGAGAAAGGGGCATTCTCCTTGACTTGTTGCTTATAAACAGGGAGGAATTAATTGAGAGTGTGAAGATGGAAATAAATTTGGGTGACAGTGGGTACATCTACAAAAGATGCAAATTGTGCATTACATTAATTGTAATGCTCATTATCATGTCATGGTAAAAGCCATGCTATTGCATTAATGCACAGTAGAATTGATCTACTGTGCATTAGCATCACTAAAAAGCATGCTTCTGGTTACTGCACATTTAGTTAGTACCTGCCATTACAGATACTAAAATAATGTGCAGATTATCTCTACAAATGAATGCATGTGTAGACATGCCCAGTGGCCATAAAGTGGTAGAATTCAAGGTCCTGAAGAGGAAGAAAGAAAGAGTAGTAGAATAAGAACCCTAGATCAAGGTCAAGGCACAATGTGATAGGCAAGTGCAAAGGAAAATAAAAGGGAATCAGCTATTCTGAAAGTATGTCAAAAGTAAGAGGAAGACCAAGGAAACCATGGAATGCAGGAGGCAATGCAGGAAGTCTCTTACGGAATGCAGGAGGCAATCTGGTTGTGGATGATACAAAGAAGGCTAGTCTATTTAATGTCCTTTAATTCTTCAGTCTTCAGAAATAGGGGCAACTATCAGTTATGAGTAAAATTGGCAGCAGAGGTAGCTTAAAGTAATATTAGAGTGGGTTAGGGATTACTTAGAGAAGCTAGATGATTTCAAGTCATCAGGGCCAAATGGGATGCACCCAGGGATACTGAAGGAATTATCTGAGGTAATTTCAAACCCATTAGCTATCCTGTCTGAAAACTAGTAGAGGTTGAGTCAAGTCCCAGATGGTTGGAAAAGGGCAAATGTAGCACCCATCTTTAATAGAAGAAAGGGGGACTTGGGAATTACAGAGCAGTCAGCCTGACCTTGATACTTGAAAAGATCATGGAACAGGTCCTCAAGGAACCTACTGTGAAGCACAAAGAGGGGAATAAGGTGATCAGGAACAGTCAGCATAGGTTCACCAAGTACAAGTTATATATGATCAATCTGATTTCCTTCTATAATAGGGTGATAGGTCTGTAGATATGAGAGGAGCAGTAGATATAAGTAATCACAGAGTCCCTGCCAAAGGTCTTTCAAAAAATGATGGGCCTCTGGAGAAATCCCAGAGGACTGGGAGAGGGCCAACGTTGTGCCTATCTTCAAGAAGGGGAAGTATGAAGACCCAGAAAACTACAGGCCAATTACCTTAATTTATATTCCAGGGAATATTTTAGAAAAAAATCATCAAAGAGGCTATATGTGACAAACTTGCAGAAGGCATGATACTGAATGACAGCCAGCATGGCTTCATTGTGGGCAGGTCTTGTCTGACCAACCTCATTTTTTTTCTGTGATCAGGTGACTCATCACCTGGATGAGAGAAAAGTGGTAGACATCATATACCTCAACTTCCAGAAAGCCTTTGACCTGGCATCCCATGAGGTACTGACCAGAAAACTGGAGGATATCAGGCTCAACTGCAGCACTATCAAGTGGGTGTAAAACTGGTTGTGGGGTAGGACACAGGTAGTCCATATGAATGGATCAGTGTTGTCCTGGCAAGATGTGGGCAGTGGCATGCCCCAGGGGTCAGTATGTCAGCATGCCCAGTCTGTTCAATATCTTCATCAATGACCTGGATGAGGAGGTAAAAATCCCATTGGGCAAGTTCATGGATGACACTGTTGAAATAGATTTATCCAGGCCCCTCTAACTTGACTATAAATTTATCCAGGCCTCTATCCAACTGTAGATTTATCCAGGCCTCTAACTTAACTAAGAAAAAAGAGTGAAGAAAAAAATGGTCTTGCTTTGTATTTTAAAATGTTTTCAAGTAAGAAAAACTCTTCTGCTTATTATGACTCCATGCACAGTTCTTTTGGAACAAATTTTCTTCCTTTCCTAAAAACAAAAAGGTGATAACAGTTTTCAAAACAAAACTTGTTGCTGAGCAAGCAACTGTTATGATTTACCCCTGACTTCCTTTTCAAGGATGCTTTGTTTAAACAATTTTAGGTATAAAAAGGTATGTTAACTTGTAGAGCAGGGAGTTCTGTTAGATCTCCTCCCTACGATTGTATGGTATAGTGGCCAATAAACTCGGACTGAGTCTGTGAATTCCAATACCAAACACAACGTGAAGTTTGATTTCTTCCACAACACCAAGATATGGGATTGTGTGGACACACCCACAGATAGGCTGCAGATACAAGCAGACCTAGACAGGCTGGCATGTTGGGCAGAATTGGACCAGATGAGGTTCAATGCAGAGAAATGCAAAGTGCTGCATCTGGGAAGGAAGAACCCCTAGCACACCTACAGGCTGGACATTCCTAACCTGACCAGCACTACAGATGAAAGGGATCTGGGGGTAACAATAGACCCCAGCATGAATATGAGCCGACAATGCAATGCAGTAGCCACTAGGGCCAATGAAACTCTGGCATGAATCAATCAATCCATCTCCAGTCAATCCAAAGAAGTGATTCTCCCACTTTATTCAACAATGGTGCAGGCACAGCTGGTGTATTGCATCTAGTTCTGGGAGCCGTACTTCAACAAGAACATGCTAAAGCTTGAGAAGGTCCAGAGAAGGGCCACCCGCATTAACAGGGAATTGCATGGCAAGCCATATAAGGAGAGGCTAAGGGATCTCGGACTCTTCAGCCTAAAGAAAATAAGGCTGAGAGGGGACCTGATTGTGGCTTGCCACCATATCAGAGGCATACATCAGGGGCTCGGCGAATGACTGTTCACCAGGGTGCCCTGGTGGGGGGGAAACTAGAAACAATGGCCACAAAATTCTTGAAGATATTTTCAGGCTGAACATTAGGAAAACCTTCTTCACAACTAGGGTGTCCAGACTATGGAACAAGCTCCCCCCCAGAGGTGGTGCAATCATCTACCCTAGAAGTCTTCAAGAGAAGACTGGATGGGGGGTTGTCGGACCCCAGTTGTTTTTCCTGCTCATGCAGGGGGCTGGACCTGATGATCCTTCAGGGTCCCTTCCAGCCCTATGATTCTATTATGCTATGTGATATACTTTGACTTAAGCAAGGCCTTGGACACTGTCTACCATAACATTTTCATGAACAACCTAAAGAAACAGACTGGATGGAAATACTGTAAGGTGAATACATAACTGGTTGGAGAATCTTGCTCAACAAGTAGTCATCAATGGCTAAATGTCTATATGGCAGAAAGTATCATTCAGGGTTCCCCAGGGGGTTGTCCTGGGTCCGGTACTGTTTCTTAATGCTGGACAGACTGTAGAAATGGTTTGAAATCTATTAGACAAGATTCAACAAGTCCAAAGTCCCAAACTGGGGACAGAATAATTATACATACAACCACAAACTGGGGAGTGACTGGCTAGGCAGCAGTAGTGCAAATAATGATCTCAGGGTTACAGTGCCATAATCTGAATGAGCCAACAGTGTGTTTTTGTTATAAAAATGGCAATAGTGCACTGGGTTGTGTTAACAGCAATGTCTCTTGCAAATCAAAGGAAGTGATTGTTCCATTCTGTTCTGCATTGGTGAGTCTCCCCTGGAGTACTGTGTCCAGTTTTGGATCCCACACTTCAAACATAATTTGGACATATTGGAAAGAATCCAATGGAGAATGACAAAAAAGATTAGGGGCCTTGGAAGCAAGACTTCTAATGAAAGGCTGAAAGAGTTAGGGTTATTTAGTCTGTAGAAGAGAAGACTGGGGGATTTGATAATTGTCTCCAAATACCTGATAGGCAATTATAGAGGAAATGAAGATGGGTTTTCTCTGTGGCTGTAGGGGGCAGGACTAGAAGCAATGGCCTCAAGCTGTGGCAGAGAAAGTTTAGAGAGATTAGAAATTAGGAGGAATTTTCTGACTACATGAGACACTTTAGTGTTGAGCCATTTAGTATTTCTATAAACAAGTACTAAAGGCCTGTGGAGTAACTGGAGTTACTGAGCAGTAGCATCATGGAACAGCTTTTTTGTGACTGACTGAGCAGTAGCCTGAGACTACTATGCAGTAGCATCAGCTGTGCAACACTAATGCACAGTAGTCACAGGCAGTCAAGGTCTCGTGTAGATGTGGCCTCAGAAAGTCAAACATTGGTCAAGTATTGGACCAGACTACCCAGTAAAACTGTAGAATCTCCATGCCTGGAAAATTTCAAGAACTGGTTGGACAGACACTTGGCTAGGATGGGTTAGTTGGGGATGTTGCTCCTTGAGCAGTTGGCTGAAGAAGATGACTTTGTGAGGTCCCCTCCCACCCTACTTTCCTATGGGATTATGAACTCATATATTTCTTTGCAGGTTAAAGTGGCTGAAACAATAACTTCTTATTTTCAAATAATCCCCACAACATTAGAAGCTGAAAATCTTAAATAAGTTTATATGTAGGGATGCCATAAAGACAGATGTGTTATACCAATACAAAAGGTAATTTTGCCCTAGGGAAACTGAAATGCTTCATAAAAAGTTTGTAAAATATCACATGAATATAATTGGCACTGGAAGAATAATGAGAATTAAAACATACTCACTTCACACAGTGCCAGTGATACTTGTAACTTTGTTGTCCTTTTACAAAGTGCTCTTGTCAACATTTCTTTATTCTCTGTGGCTGTTTTGCTTAGGCTAAGAAAAAAAATAGAATCATCTTATGCACTAGTGTTAATGCACTTTTGATAGAGTAGAAAGTCTGCCTTGGAAAGTGAAAAGTAAAACTAGGAAAAACTAAGGTGTAACTAGCAAATTTTGTGCCCTGTGCAAAATCTTGCTGGAGACATAGTAATGCAGGCAATAATAATTTTGATTTCTACTCATCTGCATTTTTCAGATTTAAAGAAAAAAATAATTCAAAAATTCCTGACCAGCTTTCCTTTTTCTTTTGAAGAGCTGTGACAGAAAAAAAAAATATAAAAAATAAAAAAAAATAGATGTTCTGATTCATACCCCAGTAGTTAGTCTTTGGCCCTTTTTTTTTTTTTTATCAGATTGCTTCATCCATTTGTGTGTTCTTTCTTTCTGACTGTCCATAATCACAAATAATTGTAATTACAGCTTTTTTGGTTAATTTGGAAGTCATATTGTTCATAATAAAGATGTTACAAAGGGACAGTTTAGAGCTGCACCTGTTAGTTTAACATTTAAAATAACTGCTGTAATGCTAAACTGTTTGTTGCATTCTACTATCTATAGGGAAGAAACTGCTTTCTTTTTTGAGGTTCAGTGATCAATGGCTATTTGGCATACAACTTCCCCCAATGTTCCTCTAAATTTGTGACTGAAAAATGCCAGTATAGCTGTTTAAAAATTTTTTAAGTCAGGTAAACTTTTGCAATACTTTTTGTATATTAAGATAGTATATATTAAAAAAAAAATCCTGTTGGTGGCAGCAAAAACTTACGTTTAACTTTTAGTGAGAAGTTTAGAAAATATGTGGTCAACATATAGTCTGAGGATGACTGAATGGAATAAAGGGGTAAAGAGTTATATATTTGAAAATTTGATTCTTATCTCTTAATAGATTTTTTAAGATCCAGTTTTAAAATTAGATGTGGAGTTTAGTCTGCAGCTAATACTTTACAGGAATCCTTTGTGTGAGCATGTGATTCAGGACTCAGGCATATTGACTTTTATGGAAGTTCAAATTTATAGATTTTTTTAGTTCATATTTTTGCCTATCTGAAAGGCAACCTATGGAATGATTGTTCTCAGTTCTAATGGCACAGAGCTTTTATAGAAAAGCAAAGTATCTGGGGAGGCAGTGTTGGATAAAGCACACAATTCTGTCCATTAGATCTTGAGACGGCTTGTAACATTATTTATGCAGCTGCACAACTAGCTTTAACAGAAATTCATATAATTATTGGTACTGCCTTGTAGTTGGGGTGTTGCTTTAAAATGATACACAGTAAATCACACCCTCCATCTAATTTGGAGGGCATATAGAAAAGTATAGTAATAGGGTGATGACATGAAGTTAGGGTTTGAGTTGGAGTCTATGTCCCATTAAATTATTCAAAAAGATATTTAAAAAATTATTATAAAGTAAAAACTGTCTTGACTTATCCTTTGATATGTTATCACAAAACTTGTGTAAAGTATGCCCTAAAGAAGTTCTAAGGCAGTGGTTCCCAAGCTGTCATACACGAACCAGCAGTGGTACACAGATGACCTGTGAGTGGTATGAGGGAGGCTGGGGGGAAGGGCATGCATACACACAGCATGTGGAGAAGTGCCCAGAAGGTGTGTTGGGGGGAAGGAGTGGGGGGAAGGAAGGGGAAGCAGATCAAGGCCCCCATGATGCGGGAGGGAGTGGGGCAGAGGCAGGGCAGGGCAGGGCAGGGCAGGGGCTGGGGTGAATGAGGCTCATGGGCAAATGGTGGGATGGTCAGACCCTGGGCAGCTCATCCAGGTACTCAGGGAGAGGGGGTCCTGCCACTGCACATACCCTGGGGGAGACACAGAGGGCATGTGCCCCCCGTCAGATTTGTGTGTGGTGTGGAGGCAGGCTGCCCGCTGTGTACTGGGCTCTGTGCCCACTCTTGCTGCCCCTGGACCTGCATGCGATACCACATGCTTTTCATGTGCTGACTGTACCGTGTTCCCTGCCTTTCCAGGGGCACTGGGGTGCTCCCACTGCTGTGCACACCCCAGAGAAGGCATGTGGAGCACATGCCCTCCCAGATTTGCACATGGGGAAGTGGCAGGCTGCCCAATGGCCTCTCCACCCTGCTGCTGCTGCCTCCAGAGTCACACGTGACACCATGTGCCTTCCACCATTGGGTGGGCAGAGGACATAGTGCAGTCAGCATGCAGAAGGCACATGGTGTCACACACAGGTCTGGAGGCAACAGCAGTGGGACACAGAGCCCAGTATGCAACCGGCAGCCCACCTCCATCCCATGTACAAATCTAGGGGGTACATGTGCCCCCCATGCCTCCCCTAGGGTGCATGCAATGGCAGGGAGCCATGCCCCCTCAGTGCCCTGGATGAGCCTCCTGTGGCTCCATCCCAGAACCCACCCCGACTCTAGCTCCCATTCACCCCAGCCCTGCCCCTGCCCCTGCTCTACTCCCTCCCTCACCATGGGAGCCTTGATCTGCCCCTCCCCCTCCACAGATTTACCTGCTGGGCACTCTGTGTGTGTGTGTGTGTGTGTGTGTGTGTGTGCGCGCGCGCGCGTGCCTGTCTGTCAGTTTCTTTATCTGTATGTCTGTCTCTGTGTCTGTCTGTCATTCCCAAGCCACAGCCCACCCCCCCCCCGTCCTGCTGCTGCCCTTCAATCCTGACCCACAGTACCCTGCATCTTGCCAGGGTGTTTGGGGACCTCCCCACCTCTCAGCTCCAAACCCCACACACCCCCATAACCCACCCCCCGCCAGACATCCAAATACTGTGCTCTGTCAAGCAAGCTCACTCCTGTCACTTAAGACATCCCCAAAAGTATCTCTGGACAGGTAAGTTTACACTATCTTTTTTCCAATTTACAATTGTTTTATTGTAAAACAATAAATCTACTGTCACTGATAAAACAATGTTTTATGATTATTAAAGGTTTTTATGTTGTTTTAATACTTACTCTGTTACCTATGTGTATGAAAAATTTGCTGGTGGTACTTAAGGCTGTATTTTTTTTCATTGGTGGTATGCAATCTGTCAGAGTTTGGAAACCACTGTTCTAAGGAATTGGAGGATCTGATAAAGAAATGTAAAACCACTCAAGATTTGTGGAAGTCAAAGGACCTGCCCTACTGACACACTGGGTCTCATGCAATGGAAAAATGAACTTACTTTCATGGAAATTTTCCTACAGTCTGAATGATTTCTCTTCCCTCTACAAAAAAGAGGTAATTTTTGAGTAAAAAATACCTTACACTCTCCCAGAAAAAGGGCTTTTTTTGCTTTCATGATGTGATTTTTTTTCTCTACAAGTTCTACTGCAGAAATAGACATTTTGAGAAAATGGAGTGCTAAATCATATGAAACGTAACTGCCAAGTTCCACAGGAACTTCCATTGAATAAATGCTGTTTTATTTGGAATGGCTCTGTGCATTCTCTTTCTCTCCAACCCTCCCCCAGCCTCTACCATCCCCCACACCATCTCATGGTGACCTTTTTTCCTCTGTAATGATCTGATGACATACTGTCATTTCTAATCTAAAGTCTGACTGTTCAAAGGAAGCTGAAAGGCTCCATTTCTTTAAAGAAATGGGATTGTGCTTTTCAAATGGAACAGTAGAAATTATAGGTACTATAATACTGTTCTATAACCCATTTCCAGTCGTTTTTCTTTTGTTGATTAATCTTTTTCCAACTTGTAATGCTTTTTTAGTTATTCTATTATTATGTCACTACTGCGGCCAATCAGGGGAAGTGTAACCCAAAGAGCTGAGTTTAGCATGTAGTCTTTACATGGAAAAGTCATATTTGCTGCTGAAGATGAGATGGTCTATGCAACTATGCATATGTTATCTTATCTCAGGGTTTCTTTTCATTTGTTTGTTTTGTGTGTGTTTGGGTTTTTTTGCTTTGTTCATTCTATTTCTGTGCTGGACTGTGGCTGGTCTGTGTACCTTCTGGCTGCTTGTCTGTTTTAAATTCCTTCAGATGTGATCTTCTGCCACTATTTGTGCCAATGAGAGGAATCTTCACATCAATGGAGGAAAGTGTTTTTGACCAGTGTTCAGGTCACTAACACACTCTCGGCAGAGACAGAAGTGCAGCTCCCCACTGTAACTGAGAACAATTTGCAAGAAGTGCTCTGAGTTACAGAAATCCCCAAAACTAAACAGAAGTTCAGTGTTGATTCCAGGGGGAGGGGAATCTAGCTGCAACACCACCCTCCTCTTTCCCAGGCTATTGCTGATTTCAGAATGGGAGGAGAAAAGAAGAGAAAGCTAATTCTAGGGCTTCCACAGCCAGTGCTGGAGGGTGGAGTGGGTGAGTTGGAGCCCTGCCACCTCAGGGGGCTCTGCTGGTCCCACCATCCAGAGGGGACTGATAAAAAACACAGACAGAACTTCTGCTCCCTTTCCTCCCTCCCATTTTGATAATAGCAACGGGCTGGGAGCCAGGCAGGCAGCAGTTACAGAAGATGCTGTTTTGAAACTTCTTTGTCTCTCCCCTCATGCAATGAGGTGACAGATTTTCACATGATCAGCCATTTTTGAAGCAGTCTGCAGCCATGTGCTTGTGTTGGTCATGACTATAGATGGCTTTCTGTGGCCAAGCTGGGACAAAAATTGTCAATTCTGTCTGCACCCCCTGGGCTTAAAAATTAATTATGTCAACTTTTAGGAAGAAAATTAGTAAAAATGGGATTTGGTGTTATTAACGCCAGAAAAACTATCCTACCTCCCTTTTCCCCATTTTTCTTTGTGCACAGCACAGAACATTATTATTTTTTTAAATGGCTACTATAATTCTTCCACACAGTTTCAAGAGTTAACTTTTAATTTTTAAAAATTCATTAAAAAGGTTTTTTTTTAAGTATTGCTATGGTATACTCATATAAAGGAGAATTTTGAGAGTATAGATTACACAAAATAAACAATCTAGAGATTGTATTGATTAGTATGAGCACTCACCTTTTCACACTAGTCTACTTAGTCCAGTATTTGTAACATCAGTAAGTTAAGATTGAACCTACTGAGTGATTTATGAAGTTACATATGACATATACTGAAAAAGTATAATCTACATTGCATTTAGAATTTTCTCCATTGTTAATTTTCTAAACATTTTTTATAATCACAGAGCATATATTTGTAACAGTTATTTTCTATAAAGCACTTCCACTATATCATATATTATAGCCTAATAAATACAATTGGGGTAGCAATTTGAAGGTCCAATTCAAAATACTAAATAAGGTTTATCCATGTTGGTTTAATTTGGCATCCGTAGAAGCCCTTCTCCCAAGAATACAAAGCTTGACTGTATTTTTCTTATAAGATTAGGATATGAAAATTTACAGTTCAAATAGTTGGTATGTCCTTCTTCTTTTCTTAATAAATAGCAGTTGGTGTCACAATTTCTATTGCTTGTCACTGGTTCAGATCACACATGTAACTAATGATGTGATGTTTGTAGAATTACTGGCTGGTGCATTTTATTTATTTATTCTTTTCAAATAATAAACTTTATTTTTCACAAGTGAATCTTCTTTTTTTTTTAAAACTACCCTCAATTGAACCATTTTATGTAGTCTATCCTTTTCATTCTCTTAATGTTTTATGTCTTTCCTTCTTTCCTCCATAGGATAGACAAAAAATCTGTCCAGAATTCTGTTAGTATAAAGCACTTTGTAAGCCATGTGGTGCATGGTTGGTTAATGTCATAGCAGAGGAGTTGGGAAGGGAGTACATGTGTATGTATTAGGATGTAGAGGGAAGTTTAAGTGTCAAAGTCTTGAAGACCTATCTTGATTTGAAGTTCTTAGAGTGCAAGGCATCCTACCCCACTGCATAGCAGGAGAACTGGGAATAGCTGTTTGTGTCTTTAGGAGGACTTTTAAATCTAGGGATGTTTAAAGGTAGAACCTGAGAATGAGAAGCTATGCCACATCAGGCCCATGAACTAATTTACTTCTGTTCTTTGGCTTTCTAAGTAAATTTTCTGGCAACTGAGATGGCCTTCCACTATTTTAATCTCTCTCAACACAGTAATGATCAATACAGTCAATTGAATTAAAGCCATCATACTTTTAATGAGGAAGTTTAAGGGTATGTCCAAACAACTTCATATCACTTTGTGATTTAATTTTTATTTATTGAAACATTTTATTCACATATAGAGGTGCCTGTTTACTTGCAGAACCAAAAATAGTGTGCTCTAGAAGGCATATAATTTATTATGGTATGTGAGAACTTGTTAACAAAATAGGTCTTGTGTGTCCAAATGGAAATTTTCTTTTTATAGGATGGCAGTTTTGTCTCATATAAAAGTATATAACCAACCTCCAGAGAGCATTATGGCTGGCACTGATATTGATTTCAATACAGTAGCTTTGAAGTGGGGTCTGATGTTTTAATTGTGCATGACATTTCAGGAGTAGTGTAGACTAAGGAGGTTTTCTATAAATACAAGTACTATAATATTAAAAGACTCTATAATTTTGGTGGAAGTTAATAGTACTGTTACCATGGCATGCTTATTCCTTTAATTTTCATATAAATTTAAATTTTATGATGTTTGCTTCTCCAAGATTATATAATCCCTTTTTATTGAAAAGAATCACAATTATGCAAATTATGATATCTAAGGAGACAAGCAGCAATTAACTGTGAAAGACAACCTGTTACCATAAGAGTTTTGTTCACACTGAACAAAATAGGACTTCCTTTAAAATAAACCTTTACCTAAAAAAAGAAACAAAACCCCCAAAAACCAAAACCAAAACCAACCAAACAAACAAACAAAACCCAAGACTGTAATACAGTCATTAAAAAAAAAGCTCCTCATTCAGGAAAAAATTGTTTATTATTAATAATTCTTAGCTTTTTTTTCCTTTTTCAAAATACATTATTCACCTTCCTTTTCTTAAAAGAAAAAACTGTTTTATCAATGATTCTCTTATCCTATAGCTTAAATGAGAGGGGAAACTCATTTAAAATTTTCAGGGCTTTCATTTGTTTGTTCATATATCTATATATCTATTTATTTATTTTAATAATAGGGTTTCAATTTTTGACTCAGTAGATGTGGACATTTTACCATCCATCATCTCTAAACAAGAAAAGAAAGACTCTAAAACAGAGTGCACTGCAGGTTTTTAATAATGAACCGTCATCTTAAACAGTAGATAGGACACTAGAGGCTGGGAGAAGCTAAACCCTTTTAATTATCTCCTGGGCACATCTACATGAGCCATTTACTCTGCAGTTGCTTAATTGGTTCTTCAGTAAGCATCTTCATGTAGGGGAATAATAAACTCTGAAGCAGGTTAGTTCTTTTTTGTAAATACAGGTACTATCCTGCTGCAGATTTTTTTTACATCAGAGCACAGGACATGTAGATGCTGATGTGGCTGATTGGGCCCAAGGGCACATTAGTGCTGCCTGCCAGCTAGCCCCAGATGAAGCACCCTCCTGCCCCAGCCAAACTCTCTGCAACACATTGAGCTAGGTCAGAGCAGCCCCAGGCAGGCAGGCTGACCCCCCACGATCTTCCCAGTTGGGGCTTCTCAGATCTGGTTCAACAGGCTGTGGTCCCAGGCACACATGCAAATGCAATGCCTGGGAGCAATAAACTCCAGTGTGATATGCACCCCAGTTTATTGTTTTGCCTGAATATGCACATGTAGATGCACCCGCTCTTATGGAAAGATGTTTTGGCAGTGTTGGAAATAGATATGGGTTCAAACATGGTTACTCTCAGAGCTTACTGAAGTAGGTATCTTTATAAATGCAGGTTGTGATTATTAGGAGGTTTTGCTAAACAGCCAAGCTTGTGGTTGCAGGGGGAGGTTTTTGTGGCTGTTGTCTAGGTTTTTATTTAAGTTTTCATTCCTTACATTTTTTGTTTTGTAAACAAAATTTGTTGTGGGAAAACTCAGGTTTTTAAATATGTATCATAATATTGAGGGGAGGATCTTCTAATGACGTCCCAATACATGGTTTCTTTCATTGGGTATTCTCAAGGCATATTTGCATTTCCTTCCTATTTTTACATACAGACACTTAGATATGAGGATCTGGATGTTAAGTGAATGTTTTATTGTCTGCCTTGTAGGTCTGAGCCATGCTAAAATGTTTCATGTGAAACAATGGCAAGGCAGGAACCTTCTGGGAGGTAGATGCCCCCACAGAGTTTCCTGCAGCCCCCACTATGGGCACAGATCCCAGCCAAGCCCCCAAGGGGATGCATGTTCCTGCAGCCTCCACCCCGGAGCCAGAGTCCAATGCACCTCCTCCAGGGGTGGAGAAGCCTGCAACCTGTGCTTCAGTGGCAGGTGGGACTCTGGTAGGGAGCCAACAGGGCCAGGAGGTCTCCCCTGGCCAGCCCCCTCCTCTGCAGAGAGGTTCCCAAGCCCCCTTTCCTGTCATTGGGGACCAAGGGCAAGGGCAGTGGGAAGGGCTTCTCTTCAACCTCCTCAACAGCTGGGGGTGGGAAGGGCAAGGGCCCTGTCCTTAAGCCTAGACCACCAGCACCAGAGGGGAATAGCTTCACTACACCAGCCAGCACACCCACTCAGCCTGTCCCTTTCCCTAGCCCTGGCCCCACCAATGTGGTCTTCCTGGGGAAGGGAACCACAGCTGTGCACAGGCAGCTGCAGGGTGACCTGAAGCCATGGGGCCTGGTCACGACCAGCCCTTCTGGCTTCAGCAACTAGACCCCCTTTCTGAAACTCACTCACAGGCACAGCATGAAGTACCAACTGGTCCAGTGGGAGAACCTACACTTTAAGACCTGGGTTCAAACCCTGGCTCAGGTAGTGGAGGCTCCTAAGATTACAGTGGCCTCCCACTTTCATGAGAAGGGGGTCTTTTTCCATGTCTCAGAGGTCACCACACAAATGCTGGTGGAGAGGGGGTTCATGGTGGAGGGAGACAACATCCCCCTCAAGTCTCTAGAAAAGCTGGGGACCAGGGTGGTCCTCAGCTCCATCCCTCCCTATATCCCCAGTTGGGCCGTGGTCCCCCAGCTCCAAACCCTGGTGAGAGTTATCTCCCTGGTGGTGACCATCTCTTGGAGTGCTAAGACCCCAGCCTCGGCCACATGCACTCTTTCCATCAGCACGTTTTGATCCATCTGGTGGTGGTAGCATGGCTGGAGGCTGAGGGCTGCTTGGCAATTCCTCATCAGAGGGCCCTGGTGAGGATGTTCTATACACAGGGGGGATCTGTGGTGCTTCCAGTGCCATGCCTGGGGGCACTTGCACCATGAGTGTAATAATAATATGATAATAGAAGGCATATTGTTTTAAATGGCACCACTCATATACATCATACCCAAATCATTATGCACAGTAATGCCCACAGGCACACACAAACACAAAACAACAATTTCATTCAGACAGTATAGTTACTAGCAACAGTTGTTCAATAATAGCACTGGGTGTCCAGCCCAGGCTTTATTGATTGAGAGAAGATGCACATAGCCAGAAAGGAGGTTATTATGAGAGAGATCCTGAAGATAACATCTTGGAGAGGGGTGAAACATGCATCTGTGCTCTGAAAAAGCAGCAGTTGAGAGAGAGACTTGCCTAACTTGGCATTTTCAAAACAATTTTTAATAGGAATTGGCATCCTTTGTTTAAGTAGTTTGGGGTTTTTCCATACCCAGCTTCTGTCATTGCAGTTGTTCTTCATTTATCTTTAGCTTATCTCAGCTCAAGGTCAGTTTGGTTATAAAAGTTGGTATCTCAGCCTTGGAGTGTCCTTGCTGCCCAACTGGCAGAATCTCTGCCTCCCTCCTTCTTGTTATCATCTTTGTGCCCTAGGCCTCAAGGGGGTTCTTCAGCCATCCACTAATTAGTTTACTGACTGGTAACTTAGATTGGGCAGCTCATTGCTTACATAAACAGTTAAATCTTCTTTTTTCTGTCTCTATGCCATTCTTTCACTATTCACCCTTTCACACACACACACACATAAAGGCTATGCAGAGTTCATTTATTTATGTCAAGCAGAAGAATACAAAATGAAGCTTTCAAATTGCTTACAGAACAAAATTAACATGGCTACATTTTACTATTATTATACTCTATGTTAACATCAGAGTATGTTGTCCATGTGGGCACTAATGATTTCATAGACATTTGGGCTGGAAGGGACCCTGGAAGATCATCAAGTCCAGCTCCTCACCCCAGGGGCAGGAATTCAGCAGGGATCATAGGATCCCAGCAAGATAAGCATCCAAATGTGTTTTGAAGACATTGAAAGTGGGTGCTTGAACTGCCTCAGGTGGCAGTCTGTTCCAAACCTTGTGGGCTTGGACAGTGAAGAAGTTCTTTCTTATGTCCAGCCTGAACTGGTCACAGTAGAGTTTGTGACCATTCAATCTTGTCATCCCTTAGGGAGCTCTGGTGAACTGTCATTTCCCCAGATCCTGATGAGCACCCCGATAAGTTTATAGGTGGCCACCAGATCATCCCTGAGCCTGCACTTTTCCAGGCTGAAGAGCCCCGTGGCTCTCAGCTTCTCATCATAAGGTCTGTTTTCTTAACCTCTGATCATGCATGTGGCTCTCCTCTGCACCCTATCAAGCTTCTCCACATACTTTTTGAATTGCAGAGCCCAAAACTGGATGCAGTACTCCAGCTGCAGCCTCACCAAGGCCGAGTACAGCGGGAGAATGATGTCCTGGGATCTGCTTGAGAAGCATGTATGTATGCAAGCCAGCATTTTGCTCACTTTACTAGCTGCAGCATCACACTGAAGGCTCATGTTCATCTTGTGGTCAACCATGACCCCCAAGTCCCTTTCATCTGTAGTGCTAACCAGCGTAGCACTACCAAGCCTATAAGCATGATTCAGGTTTTTCCTCCCAAGGTGGAGGACCTTGCATTTTTCAGTGTTGAACACCATCAGGTTCTCATCCGCCCATTTCATGAGTCTGTCCAGATCTGTCTGGATCACCCTCCTGCCCTCAGGTGTGGATGCTTTACCCCAGAGTTTGGTGTCATTGGCAAACTTGGCCAGTCCGCTTCTGACACCAATGTCCACATCATTGATGAAGATTTTAAACAGTATAGGCCCTAGGGCAGAGCCTTGTGGGACCGACCCCACTGGTCACAACACACCAAGATGATTGGCTCCCATCGACCACTGCCCTCTGGGTCCTACCGCAGAGCCAGTTCCCCAGCCAGAGGATCATGGTGACATCAAGGCTGCAGTTAGCCAGTTTAATCAAGAGGTGATTGTGGGATACCACATTGAAGGCTTTTTTAAAGTTAAGGTATACAACGTCAATCTCTTCCTCTTTGTCCAGGTGATAAGTCACCTGGTCATAAAAGGAAATAAAAGGTCAAGCAAAACCTACCCACAACAAACCCATGCTGGGTATCCCTCAGGATATTGCCTTCTGCTAGTCTGTTAAGAATGGCCTCCTTGATATTCTTTTCCAAGACTTTCCCCAGGATAGAGGTCAGGCTGATGGGCCTGTAGTTTGCCAGAACTACTTTCCTCCCTTTCTTGAAGATAGGCATGACATTGGCCCTCTTCCAATCATCAGGCATTTCATCAGAGTGCCAAGAACTCTCAAAGATCCATGCCAGGGGCTGAGATATGATGCTCGCCATCTCCCTGAGTACCCTTGAGTGTAACCCATCAAGGTGTTCCTTCATGAGTTCAGCTTCAATGGAGGGCAAGGAATCTCCCTCACCCAGGCCTCCCTGACCCATAGTGGGCAGGACTGCCCCAAGGAGCTGATGGGAAGCTGATGCAAACTACCCATTTAGCAAGTTAGCTTTTTCCTGGGTGTCAGTCGTCAGTTTCCCCATCTGATTTAGCAGGGGTCCAATGTTGCCCTTGCTTTTCCTCCGGCTCCCCACATATATAAAAGAGGACTTTTTTTTTTCCTTCACATTTGTAACTAGCTGGAGTTCCATCACAGCCTTGGCTTTCCTGATTTTCTCTCTGTAAGTCTGGACTAAAGCAGAGTATTCTTCCTTGGTGCCGGTTCCAGTCTTCCATCCTTTATAGGTCTTCCTTTTAAGATGCAGGAGGTCCGCCAGTTCCTTGGAGAGCCAAGGGGGCTGCTATGCCCTTTTTTTGCCTTTCCTCTGAGACAGGATGGACTTTGCTTGCGCATCTAGGATTGCTCCCTTGAGGAGCAACAACACATCCTTAACTCCCCTCTCCATTAAGTTGTGGCCTTTTAGGGCCTCTCTGACAAGTCTCCTTAGCTTTCCTGAAGTTGAGGACTTCTGTACAACTGACTGACTTGCCAGCTTTGTGGCAGATGGTTAAGGTGATCAGATCATGATCACAGTCACCCAGCTTCCCTTTGATTGTTAGGTTGCCAGTTAGGTCCTCCCCAGTTGCCAGTACAAGGTTGAGCAGTGCTTTACCTCTTGTTGGCCTGTAGACTTCCTGCGTCAGATAGAGGTCATCCACACATGAGAGAAAGCTTTGCAACCACCCAGATTTGGCCGGGCGCTCCTCCCATGAGATCTCTGGGTAGTTAAAGTCTTGCATGACAACCATACACTGGGATTGTGTGGCCTCAGCCAATTCCCTGGTGAACTCCTGGTCCAGGTCTTGACTCTGGGTAGGCGGTCTGTAGTAGACCCCCACCACGGTATCCCCTGCACTGTGTTCCCCATGGATTTTAACCCAGAGTGTCTTGAGTCATCCACCATGGGTGCCAATGTCAGCTTGCAGGGATGCATAGCTTTCCTTGACATGGAGAGCTGCACCCCTACCCCTTTTATCCACTTGATTCCTCCTGTACAGGGTATAGCCATCTATACCTGTGGTCCAGTCATGGATGGAGTCCCACCAGGTCTCTGCTATCCCAATGGCATCATAGTTATTTGCATTTAGAAGGAGAACAAGTTCCTCCCATTTATTCCCCAGGCCCCTGGCATTTATGTATGTATTTATGGCAAGTGTCCCCTTAGGGTCTCTTGCCTTGCCTACATTTTGTTCCAGGGCAGGGGATGGGGTGGGATACCTTATGTGCCTTTGCCTGCTGGCTTTGCAAGGGCCACTCAGTGGGCCAGCAGTGGCAGTAGTCCCCCCATCCCCCGGCAGGCTTAGTTTAAAGCCCATTGAAGCAGGTCAGCCAGTCTAGCTGAGAAAAGCCTCCTCCCCAACGGAGAGAGGTAGAGGCCATCCCTTCCCAGCAGCTCAATGCCTCTATCTTCAAAGAGCGGACTGTGGTCATAGAAACCAAAACCTTCCCAGTGACCACAGTGGCTGGGAGTAGTCCTGACTGCATCATGAAGGACTTCCATGAGCTGGGGCCTGGGCTCAGGAAGTCAGAGGCACAGGTGGTATTTTCCTCCATTCTTCCAGATGGCAGCAGCCAGAGGCACCACAGTGCCTGCATTAAGGTAGTCAGCTGGCAGCTCCAGAGATGGTGTCTTCAGAAGGGCTTCAGATTCTACAACCACAACCAGCACTTCCAGGGAGGAGGCTTCCTGGGATGGGATGATCTTCACCTCTCTCCTAGAGGTAAGCATCTGTTCTGCCGTTTGGCTGATATCCTTCAAAGAACTTTAAACTAGCTTTGATGGGAGATGGGGAACCAGTGGCTAATGAGAACACAGGTTTGGAAAGCAACAAACAAGGCACCAGGCCTAACCAGGTAAGCACTAAGGGGAACACAAACCATTAATGCAAAGGGGCACCAAGAGTGCCCACTGGGGGACTAAAATGTCTTTACACAAATGCCAGAAGTATGGGGAATAAGCAGGAGGCGCTCATATCTTATATGCTAGCACACAGAATGACCTAGTCAGATTAACTGAAACATGGTGGGATTCTATGCATGACTGGGCAGTAGGCATTGAGGGGTACAGGTTTTATAGATGTGACAGTGGGAAAAAAGTGGGGGTGTAGCTCTCTATGTTAAGGAGAAATACACATCTTCCATCATCAAGGTGGGTGTAGAGGAGGGGAATACCGAGGCATTGTGGGTCAGGATCCAGGAGGGGTCAGGGGAAAAGGACTTGGTAATGGGTGATCTACTACAGACATCCTCACCAGGATGATGAGCTAGATGAAGTATTCTCCAGGCAGCTGTCATATGCCATACAGGCAAGGGAGGCAGTGGTCATGGGGGTTCTAAATTACCTGGACATTTGCTGAAAGGAACAGATGGCCAAAACAAGCCACTCATAGTGTTTCTTACACTGTGTGCAGAACCTCCACCTAACCCAGGTGGTGTCCAGTCTCACCAGGGGTAATGGTGACCATCACTTTAGTAGAGTTCACTATCCAGCAAAGGGTGAGAAAAATATCCAATGAGACTAAAGTGCTAGGCTTCAAAAGAGTCAATTTTAGTAAACTTAGAAGGCTAGTTAGTGAGGTGGCAGAACTCAAGAGCATTAAGCAAATGGGGGTCCAGGATGGTTGGAGGGTTGTCAAGGGAGTGATCCTTGAGGCACAAAAGGAGTCTATCCCCATATGCAGGAAAGGGGCTAAAGGGATAAAAAAATCCTCCTCGGCTGAACAAGGAACTCCAGGAAAGACTGGGGGAAAAGAAAGAGATTTATAGGCAGTGGAAGCAGGGGGCAGCCACCAAGGAGGCATACACCTCCCTGGTGTGCTATTGCAGGGAATCAGTTAGTCAAGCCAAGGCAGAACTGGAGCTTAGGCTGGCTTCAAGAATTAAGGACAGTAAAAAGTCCTTCTAAAGATACATAGTGAGCAAAAGGAAGGCACAGAGTAACATAGGCCTACTGCAGAACAAATTCGGACAGTTGGTGGTTGACACAGGGAAAAAGGCGGAGCTCTTCAATGAGTTATTTTCTTCAGTATACCTAAGTACTGACCAAGACAATTCTCCCACCTTGAGCATAAACAAATGTCCAAAAGGCACCAGACTGACAAAGGTTAGTTTTGACTTAGTTAAGGAGCACTTGGAAGGGCTGGATGGGCACAAGTCAACCGGACCGGATAACCTCCATCCATGGGTGCTGAAGGAATTGGCCATTGTCATAGCTGAGCTGCCGGCACAGCTGTTTGAGCCCTTGTGGTGCTCAGACCAGAACCCTGAGGACTGGAAAAGGGCGAATCTGGTGGCCATTGTTAAGAAGGGGAGAAGAGATGAACTGGGTAACTTTAGGCCAGTCAGTGTTACCTCTATCCCTGGGAAAATACTGGAAAAAATCATCAATGAGTGCATTTGTAAAGACTCAGCAGAGGAAATGATGCTGAAAGGAAACCAGCATGGGTTCCTGCCTGACAAACCTGATAGCCTTTTATAACCAGGTTACACACTGCCTTTACACAGGAGCTGAGGCTGATGTCATCTACCTGGATTTTAGGAAGGTCTTTGACATAGTTTCACATCTTATTCTCATAGAGAAGCTAGCAGGCTGTGGAGAGGATGCCTACACAGTCAGGTAGGTGGCCACCTGGCTTAGGGACCACACCCAGAGAGTGGTGGTGGACAGGTTGTTCTCAGCCTGGAAGGAGGTGGGCAGTAGGTCCTGCAGGTTTTGGTCCATGGACCCGTGTTAATTAATGTCTTCATCAGCAATTTTGGGTGAGGGTGTGGAGAGCATCCTTTCCAAGTTCAGAAATGATACCAAGTTATAGGGAAAAGTTAATACACCAGAGGGCAGGGAGCAGATAAAGTCTGATCTGGACAGGTTGGATCAATGGCCATGATGAAATAGGATGCAATTCAACAAAGATAAATGTAAGGTACTCCACTAGGGAGGAGGAATGCCCAGCACATCTCCTGACCTCCTCAGCAGCTCAGAGCCTGAGAGAGATCTTGGAGTCATAGTTGATTCCAAGATGAACATGAGCTGGCAGTGTAATGAGGCCATCAACAAAGCCAATCTCACCTTGTCATGTATTAGCAGATGCATGACCAACAGATCAAGGGAGGTGATGCTCCCCCTCTATGCAGCATTAGTCAGGCCACAGTTGGAGTACTGTGTCCAGTTTTGGGTGCCGCACTTCAAAAGGGACACGGAGAATCTGGAGAGGGTTCAGAAGAGGACCACTTGCATGATTAGTGGCCTCCATAAAAGACCCAGTGAGGGGAGGTTGAGGGATCTGGATCTCTTCAGCCTTCACAAGGGACATATGAGAGGAGAACTTGTAGCTGCCTTTAAGTTTATCAAGGGAGGACAACAGGGAATTGGTGATGCACTATTTACCAGAGCGCCTCAGGGAATAACTAGGAATAATGGGTGGAGAGTAGATTCAGGTTGGACATTAGGAAGAAATTTTTTACAGTAAGCGTGGCCAGAATCTGGAATGGACTTCCAAGAGAGGTAGTACTATCATCTAACTTGGAGGTCTTCAAGAGGAGGCTTGATAGTCTCGGATGGGGTCATTTGACCTCGGTCTTCTTTCCTTCCAGAGGCAGGGGGTCAGACACAATGATCCATTGTCATCCTTTCTAACTCTATAGTCTATGAATCTGTGATATTAGTTCAGTTCCTGCTACATGTCCTCCCTTTGACTCTTTAAATGTTAGTGATGAATGGGTCATAAATTACATTTGATCAATATAAAGATTTTTTTTTCTAATTGCAAGTTTTGAAGTTTCAGATATATATTTTTTTATCTAAAAACACATATAACACATGACAAAAAATTAACTTTTAACCATGATAAACAATATTATCACAGGGTGCAGCATGATATTTAAAATGGTCATCACTGAAGGAGCCCTTTCCTTGAAGATGTCATACCAATGATATGCTAACATTTGTTTGGCTTGTTCTGAAACCTTCAGGATTTCTTTACCTTGATGCGATATAGAAATACTGCACAGCTGTGCATTAGTATGAGTGGCAGTGGTTAATTGGGTTATTATCAGAAGGTTGAGCAAGGTTGTCCAATTAACTCCTATAGAAACATTCAAAATCAGCACATTGTTATCTTCTATACCTTGCATTATTTGTTTGGTGAAATAATTCATGAGGAGGATCTGAGTAAGGTAAGAATAGGCCAGTCATTCTCATCTCCGTCCTTGGAAAGTTCTTTAAAAAGATTGTGAAAGATCATATTTGTGGGAGTCCAGTGGGAAAATAATGCAGCAGGGAAAACCTCATGGATTTGTAGCAGGGAGATCTTGCCTGACCAATCTGGTTTCATTTATAACAGGGTCACAAAATGCTTAGACACAGGAGTAGAGGTGGATGCTGTTTTCTTGGACTTTAGGAAGGCCTTTGATACAGTATCTCATCCTATTGTCACAAATAAATTAAAAGGCTGTGACATAGATGTTTACACAGTCCGGTGGGTGACAAATTGGCTTAGTGGTTGCACCCGCAGAGTGGTAGTAGATGGATCTGTATTGACCTGGAAGGATGTGGGTACTGGGGTCCCACAGGGTTCGGTCCTTGGACCTGTACTCTTCAATATCTTCATCAGTAACTTGGATGTGGGTGTGAAGTGTACTCTGCCTTAAACTGTGGGGTGAAGTGCACACTCCGGAGTAGGGAATGATTGCAGGCAGACCTGGGCAGGTTAGAAAGTGGGCAGTACACAATAGAATGCAGTACAACAAGGACAAGTGTAGAGTGCTGCACTTAGGGTGCAGAATATCCAGCACATCTACTGGCTGGGAAGTGACCCTTTCAACAGCACAGAAGTGGAAAGGGATCTCAGAGTCATAGTGAACTCTAAGATGAACATGAGTTGTCAGTGTGATGAAATCATCAGCAAAACAGATTCATGACAAATAGATCCAAGGAGGTGATACTTCCCCTATATGTGGCATTGGTCAGACCACATTTGGAGTACTGAGTCCAGTTTTGGGTGCCATACTTCAAGAAGGATGTTGATATGCTTGAGGGGATCCAGAGGAGGGCCACTCCTATGGTTAGGGACTTACAGGACAAGCCCTATGAGGAGAGACTGAGGGACTGGGACCTCTTCAGCTTCTACAAGAGAAGGCTGAGAGGTAATTTTGTGGCCACCTACAAATTTCATTAGGGGGACACACAGCAAGGGATTGGAGATGCTCTGTTCATGATGGTGCCTCTTTGGGTAACAAGGAACAATGGTCACAAACTGACAGATTTAGGCTAGACATCAGGAAAAACTTCACAGTAAGGGTGGCTAAAATTTGGAATGGGCTTCCAAGGGAAGTGGTGTTCTCCCCTACTTTAGGGGTCTTTAACAGAAGGCTGGATAGGCATCTGGCTGGGGTCATCTGACTCCAGCACTCTTTCCTGCCTAGGCAGGGGTTCAAACTCAATGATCTGTTGAGGTCCCTTCTGACCCTAGCATCTATGAATCTATGAAAAGGGGAGTTTGAATAACTGTGACATTGTTTTCCTGTGGGGTCATGCCAACTCTCAGGATCCCAATATAATGCTGTTAGGAGGGAGTGACACAATTACACGTATACAATCACACAAATCAATTAGGTGCATACACACACACCATCAACTCAGGTACATACACATGCAAACCAGCCTAGGCACAGGCATATATCACCAATTCAAACACATACACTGTACACCCCAAAAGTTAGACACAGATCACTAATTCATATATCATGAACACAATGACATATGTATATAAATACACACACACATTCACTAGTTCACACACAACCCACCTACACATACACACAGGTAAATTCCTAACTTGGATAGTATAGTGCATATGTGTGTACTTGGGGTACCTGGGATCCTTAGGGGAAGGTTAAGGAGAGAGAGAGAGAATTAAAGTGTAGGAAGTGGAAGTTGCCAGAACCAGGATTAGAACTGGTGGACTACAGAGAAGTTGGCTGAGGAACTGAGGCTTGGGTTTACTTAAGGTAGAATGGGGCTGGAAACTGAAGTAGACATCTGAGATATTGTGGGGGCAGGGTGTAGATAAGTGGTGGTAAGGATGAGACAGCCAGAAAAGAGAGAGAGAGGCAGAAACCTGGGAGCTTGGAGCTGGAAACAGGCTGACAGCTTAGAGATGGTGGGGACAGATAAGTGGTGGCAAAGAGGAGACAGAAAAAGGCAGTGGGGATAAGACCGTGGCAAAGAAACAGGGGGCTTGGAGGCAGAGAGGAGCTCAGGACAGGTGTTGGAGGTGGCAGTGAGCCAGAAACAGGAGAGGAAGAAATGAGACAGAAGTTAGAGGGGCGAGGAGCAGAAATTGGAGCAGAGCCAAACCATACTTAGGGGTCCAAATAACAGGACCCAACTTAGGAGTCCAAATAACAGGTTTAAAACCCAACTTAGGGGTCCAAATAACAGGTTTATTAAACAGACAACAGACTACACAGCCCCATGAAGTTATTGGTTCACACATACACACACACATGCACTCACTGCAATGGCAGAAGGAGAAAGAGACTCAATAGAAAGGTTGGAGTCCAGGTAGGGAAGAGAAACAGAGTCCAAGTCCTTGGTTGAAGAGGGGTTGGGGGGTGATAGCTACCTATCCAGGCTGGAAATGGGTCCTTGTCCAGTAGGTGCTGTCCAGAGGGGGGGGTGGTTGGCAGGGCCTCCTGGTGGATAGGTGGTGTGGCATGGTGCTGGTCCAGATGGAGAGGGAGTCCCAAGGAGTCAGCCTTCACTACCCCTTTTATGGGACAGACTACCTGCGATGTCCTATGTCGCGCCCCTAATGCCGGTGCACCCTTGACCTGCAAGCCTGGGTCGGCACGACCGGCTTGGCCCAAGGAGGGGGATTTATAACCGGGCAGGTGGGTGATAACGGTGAGCAGGAGTCAGGAGGATTTAAACACAGCGTATTGGTTATACAGAAAGTTTATTTTACTTACGCTACTGATGTTTTAAAGCGTAGGCAGAGGAGTTGATTTATTCAGTTACAGCATGCAGATATCATGTTACCCAGCATTTACAGGGTGGGTAAGAGAGTTGCTTGTTATGGATTCCAAGTGATTCACACAAGCCGTTGCAGTCTGCAGATTACCGAGAGCTCTTGATAAGAAAAATTACGACAGAGATAGAGAGATAAACGGGGATACGCCAGAAAAATAACATAGGCGGATAGATGACATTTGTTGTGCACGATATGTTCTTCTTGAGTGTATACACAGTTCTCTGCTTTGGGCGGAAGTTCTTTCAAAGTTATACTTTTCACAGGTGACCAATTACTATACACTAATTATGAATAATTCATGAGTTGGCACTTGTGTTTTCTTTGTTTGCTCAGGTTTCAGAAAAAAGGGGGGTTATTTTTACTTGGGTGGTACTGGTTCTGTTTGGTCACAGGATGGCGCGCATAGTATATTATTTAATTTTACAACTTTACTAAAGTCAGCTAATCTCATTACTATAGGTACTTTATCTTTTGTGCTGGGCTGTCAAGGTCAGTTTCTCTCTCTCTTATGGGAAGCTCAAGGGATTTGAAATGAGGCACAGATGGGGTGTGTATATGCAACACTGTTAATATGGAGGGATAAATTACAATTACAGAGTTTGTTGTGTTAGCTTCTGACCTTTTGCCATCTGACCTTTTGCCATCGGCATCTGAAATCAAAGACTTTGATCTTTGACATCCTATAGGGAGGGCCTGTCTAGGCAAGGTCAGTCCTGTTCCAAAGGATTCCAGGTGTTCTTACTGAGTATGTGCAGCCTTGGCACAATGGTGGGTTGCCTCATCTTCTGTTTCTTGAATGCTGAGTGTGGTTCCAAGGGCTGGGTCGTTGGTTCAGGTACTGTTGTTGATGGTTCGGTCATTCAGAGGGAGCTATTTTTAGAGCTACTGCCACTGTTTCTCAAGCACCCTCATTCAACCCCATTCATTCAGGAACAAAGTTACATAGGAGGGGTAGGTGTGAGTCATGAGTTACACAACCAGGCATGGGGATAAGATGGAGGCTTGACATTACAAGGTGGAAACTTGACATGACATGCTAACTTACATACATAGGTCTGAAACAGTAATCACACAATATAAAAGCAATAAAAAAAATCAATATAAACATAATAATCATCACTTATAAAACAGTGGATATTTATATCAAAATAGCATGACACTTATTAGCAAAGAGGGGAGAGAAAAATAAAACTTACTACCTAAAATAAAATGTTAAAGCTTATCTCACATCTTAGCTTACTTATACTTATCTATGCAGAATAGAAAGGGAGAGAAAAAGTCCCAAATGGTTGGGGAAGGGGAGGGAATGTATTTTAAAATAAATTACAAAAAGAAAAACCGCAGGTTTTTCTACAACATTACACATACCTGGCTGTGCACGAGGCAATTAAATGTTTTTTCCTTGCCAAATAATTTGTTCGAGTCCTACCACACAAAATTTATTCCATCAAAATATAATTTGGTTGTGCTATTATCCAATTCATCGCAATAACGTGGATAGTCCGTCACTCTGGAATAAGTACGGTTCTTCCAAGAGTGTCAATGTGGGACATATCCATTGATTATCAATCCATTTTACTTCACATGTGATGATTGACAATTTTGCCTTGGTCATTTAAATATTTGCCAATTAAATGAGGGGCCCAAACATGCTTTCCTTGAACAAATGGGAGGGTTATGAATGACCATAATATCTCTGGTGCATGTGTGGTAATTCTTGCATTACCTGAATACTTAAGAGACCAGGTAGAGAAGTCACACACACTTTCAGAATTAAGGGTTTACTTAACAAAGCGAAAAAAAATAAGCAATAAGCAATAAACAAAGCTAAGTCAAAACATCATGATATACAAATATATAAAAACATTTAAAAACCACAACAACAAATACGAATTAACACTAGTTCTTCTTCACCGAAGTTTAACAGCCACTGGTCTTTTAGTTCATCTGGCCTTTTAGTCCATCAGCGTCATATATTCATATACATTTAAATATTTGGCAACTTTAATTAATGAAATAAAGAAAAACAACACAACAGGACAAACAAAGCAGACAGAGCAAACAATTTTGATGCAATGATAAAACCATGGCTTAGGTGAAGAAAATGCTGTTGATGGTAATGAGGCCTCGTAGTCTTTCAGTCACCTTTGTTACTAGATTGAACCTTATACTATAGTGTCTGTGAAAGATAAAGAGAAAAACACACACACACACACAAACCTGTCAAGCAAAACTCCTTGCAGTAAAATAGTATTCATATTTACACATTTTCAATGCACATATTATTACAATTGTTGGGGTGTTTTTCTTGTGTACATACAGTTATACAGCATACAGTATACATACAGTATACTAGCACATTTGTGACAAGGAAATAACCAAAAAACTATATTAGCCAAATTTAATATTTAAAATCATTGTACCCCACCTGCTATAGCTGCTGGAACTTCAGAGTATTTTGCTATACCAGGAGCTTCAACTACTGTTATTGCATTCAAAGCTCTGAAGTTTATTGTTAGTTTTCAGGTTTTCTTGTTCAGCCTTAAAACAGACCAATGTTGGGGAACTAATACCTATGAACCATCTATATTATCATTTTTAACTTAGAAGTATACCTTATAGTAGATCATTTATATTAGCCTTTAATAAATAGTTATACTGCCTTTATGGGGGAAAGTTTGATTCCTTATTCAAAACATATGCATATATTCTACCACATTTAATTATTTCTGCCTGCACATTGAGAAATTCCTTCATTTATTTGTTTTGATTAATCCTATTAATTACATTTCTCCCCCTCTTTAACAATTTCCTGCAGTTTTTCCACCTTGCAATACATGCACAGAGCAAACATACAAAACTCCTTTTTTTTTGCACAAACACCTCAGCAATCTCTGCAACACTTTTTAGGCTTTACTTCTGTTACAAACATTTATAGTTTCTAGCATAGAACTTAGTCTTCTCTGCTACTGACTTCTTGTTGGACCAGTGACAATTAGTTGTACTTAACCAAAACAAGCCACAGCATGACCTCAGACACTCTGAGATCAGGACGCAACTTTTTCTTAAAGCAACTTTATCATAGTTTCATAGTTTCTAGGGTCGGAAGGGACCTGAACAGATCATCAAGTCTGACCCCCTGCTCTGGGCAGGAATGAGTGCTGGTATCAAAAAACCCAGCCAGATATCTATCCAACCTTCTCTTGAACGCCCCATGAACATTCTCAGGAAGATCTTGATGGACTACTCCCTGGCGTGCCTGTCTGGTGTGCCTGTCACCCTACTGACCCCCCTTCCTTCACCTATGTGAGGGTGGGGGGAGAAGCAGGCATGCCACTCCCAGTTCGATTGGGTGTATATCTCTTTGCCACACTTTGCCAAGGCCCACTCCTCTGGCATCTGGCCAACACCTTTCAGCGATCACCACCTTGTCTGGGCCCAGGCCACGCTAGGACCTGGACATCTGGGATAGGCTTACTGGGATTTCAATGCCAGTCTGTCAGAGGATGTGGGCTTCAGGAAGACCTTCTGGGAGTTCTGGCTGGCCTGGTGGGAGCAACAGGTAGCCTTCCCCTTAGCTCAGAGACTGTGGGATGTGGGGAAGGTGCACATCCAGCTTTTTTGACACAGCTACACTGGGGGCACACCCAGCAGAGGGAGGTGGTCTGAGAGCAGCTCAAGCAAGAATTTCTAGAGCTGGAGAGGCACCTGGCCACTGACCCAACCAACCCATCCCTCTACAGACAGTGTCAGGAGAGGTGGGAAGAGCTTCATGTTCTGGACAACCACCATGCCTATGATAGATTTGTGTGTCTAGCTCCTTCAGGAGATGGACCATGGCTCCTGCTTATTCTATGCTCTGGAGAGAAGGCAGGGGGGCCAAGAAGTACATCACCTGCCTTTTGGCAGGAGATGGCACCCCTCTCATGGATTCAGGTGAGATGAGCCAGCACACACGGGCCTTGTATGATGAGCTCTTCTTCCTGGATCCGACTGATGCCAAAGCCTGACAGACCCTGTGGGAGGGACTCCCACAGATCATCATGGCTGACCAGGACCGACTGGAAGCTCCTCTCACTCTGGCTGAGTTTTTGGCTGCCCTCCGCCTGATGCTTAGCAACAAGGTTCTGGGAATCAGTGGACTGACCATGGCATTCTATTGGCCTTCTGGGTCCATGCTGATGGACGACATGATCTATCCCAACTGGATGTACTGGATGTTCCATCTTTGACAAACTGTACCTGGTTCAGGAACTTCTGGAACTAGCATGCTGTGAGGGCCTGTGTTTCACCCTTCTATCTCTGGACCAGGAGAAGGCATTTGACAGAATAGATCACAGGTACCTCACAGGCACACTGTGGGCCTTTGGCTTCCGGCCCCACTTTGTGCAGGCTCTCTAGGTGCTTTATGCCTCTGCACAGTGTTTGGTCAAGCTCAACTGGACCATGACAGAGCCCATCCCATTCAGGAGAGGGGTTAGGCCAGCTGTACACCTTGGCCCTGTACGCCTTGGCCCTGAAGCCTTTCTGCACTCTTCTGCAGAACCAGGTGGTGAGGTTGGTGCTCTGAGAGTCAGGGGTGTGGCTGGTCCTGTCAATGTATGCTGGTGACATACTCCTCATGGTCCAGGACTCAGGTGACCTGGCACAGGTGGAGGCCTGCCAGGCATTGGTTTGATCATCCTATGTATAAATGGTTGGCACAATTAAAAAGAAAAAGTTGGCACCCCATTTTATGGGAAATTGATGGTCAGTTATGTATTTATAATACATAGAAAAAAAAACAAAACATACTTTGGATTCTAAGTAAATTGGCCTGGTGCATATCATTAACAATGATATATAAAATACAATTGTTAAAAAGAAAAAAAAAATCAAGATAGGTGCATGTATTTAAGTTAAAGTTATTCAGTGGTATATGAAATGTAATGTATTAAATTTATTTAAAAGCTACAGGATGCCAATGAGACCAATGGACTTAAAGACTGGTGGCTGTTAAGCACTGGTGAAGAAGAAGAAGTGTTAATTTGTATTTGTTGTTGTGGGGTTTTTAAAATTTTTATATATTTGTACGGAGGGGGAGGGAGAGGGGTCATTTGGGCAATGCTTTCTTGGTATTATAATATCATCATAGTACTTAGGGTCGGAAGGGACCTAAAGAGATCATCAGGTCCGACCCTCCTGCCCTGGGCTGGAATGGGTACCGGGATCATACCACCCCAGCCAAATATCTGTCCAGCCTCTTCTTGAAGACCCCCAAGGTAGGAGAGAGTACAACCTCACTTGGGAACCCATTCCAGAGCCTGGCAGCTCTAACTGCAAAGTAATGTCTCCTGCTGTCCAGCTTGAATCTTCTCTCTAACAATTTGTGGCCATTATTCCACAAATTCCCTGAGGGAACAGAGCCTCCCCCAATTCCCCAGCCTATAGGTGTGTTGCTGGTTCATTCTCCCTAGATGTAGTACCTTGCACTTGTCTGCATTGAATTCCATCCTATTGTCATCCACCCACCTTTTTAATTTGTCTAGATCTATCTGGATTCTGTCCCTCCCCTCCAGCATGCCCACCTTGCCCCACTACTTGGTGTCATCAGTGAATTTGGACAGCATGCATTCCACTCCCACATCCAGATCACCAATAAAGGTGTTAAACAGTATTGGCCTCAGGACTGGGCCCTGGGGGCACTTATCCACAACCCTTCAGGTTGAAAATGACCCATCCACCACCAAACTCTGGGTGCGACCACCTAGCGAATTTGCCACCCATCTGGCTGTATAGGCATCAGTGCCACAGTCACCAAGTTTTTTTAAGAGAATGTGGTGGGAAACTGTGTCAAAGGCATTCTTAAAGTCCAGGAAGATGACATCCACCCCGACACCCTCATCCAGGGACTTTGTGACCTGATCTTAAAAAGAAACCAGGTTACTCAGGTAGCACCTGCCCTCAATGAACGCATGTTGGTTTCCCCTGAGCATTACCTCCCCTGATGGGCCCTTGCAGATGTGCTCCTTGATAATTTTCTTCAAGGTCTTCCCAAGGACCGAGGTAAGACTGACGGGCCTATAATTGTTAGGGTCCTTTTTTCTCTCCTTCTTGTAAATAGGGACCACATTGGCCCTTTTCCAATCTTCTTGTACCTGGCCAGCGTCTCACAAGTGCTCCTAGAACCATGCCAGGGGCCCCGCTATGACCCCTGCCAATTCCCTCAGCACCTTCGGGTGAAGACCATCTGGACCTACCAATTTAAATATGTCCAGCTCCTCCAAAAGTTCCTGAACTAGGTCATCCCTGACCCTAGGCATGGTGGTGCCTCCCCTGGGTCCATCTGCAATTCAAGTGGGGCAGATGTCGTGGTCCCTGTTCAGGAATATGGAGGCAAAAATTCATTAAAGAGTTCAGCTTTTTCATTTGCTGCAATCACCAGATTGCCAAGCCTATCCTGTAGGGGCCCCACATTACCGGTTCTGCCTTCTTACTTCCTGTGTATTTGAAAAAGGACTTTATATTATTCTTAATTCTTACAGAAGTCAGTATATTTACAATGGGTAAATATTTACAAATGGGTAAATTGGTATATTTACAATGTTAAAGCAATTTGGAATCTTACCAGTGTCTCTATTATCATGATAAAATAAAATCTAAATATCTATATGTGTTGATGTGTGCTTTGGGTTTTCCCCTCACATGATGGATGTGTGATGGGGGGAAGTGATGTTTGCAGGAAGGGGGTTGGAAGGGGTGTAGGAGAAGGTGGGTGGTTAGGTGTGGGGTAATTGCGGGGGGACTGTGGGTGTGGGGGGAACTTGTGGGAGGGCTGATAAGGGCAGGTGGGTCCCCTGGCCCTCACAGGGTACTTTCCCCCCACAACAAATGGTCTGCCCCCCTGCAGGGCCCCAGCTCCCCCCCCGGAGGGCTATAACCGCTATCCTCACACAGGGTCCCAGGCACTCTGCCAGGCCACAGCCCCTTGTATAGGGTCCCAGGCATCCTGCAGGTCCAACCCCCCTCCTCACACACAGGGCCCATAATTTACCTCCTGAAGAAACAGTGGGAGTGGGGTTCTCTGAGCCCACTCCTGCCAGCTCTCAGGGACTGCACACTGAGCCAAGCTGCATCCTGCTGGCACTGGGGCTGCTCAGACTGTCAGGCCGGGACAGTTCCATGGTGGTAGGACTTGGTATGGTGTGGAGGGACTGCACACCAAGCCAAACTGCATCCTGCCAGCACTGGGGCTGCTCACATGGCCAGACTGGGCTAGTCCCATGGTGGCAGGACCCAGCGCAGTGTGCCTCATGAAAAACGTGCCCTGATGGCCTGATCAGGCCTGTGCCATGAAGCTAGTGTGCCCCTGCACAGGAGCCATTCATAGATTTCATAGACATTGGGGCTGGAAGGAACCTTGGAAGATTGAGTTCAGCCCCCTGCTCCATGGGCAGGAAGTCAGTTAGGGTCATGGGATCCCAGCAAGAAAATCATCCAGGTTTCTCTTGAAGGGGAATTCAAAGTAAGTTCTTGAACCACCTCTGGCGGCAGGCCATTCCAGACCTTGGGGGCTCGGACAGTAAAGAAGTTCTTCCCTATGTCCAGTCTGAAATGGTCTTGCAGGAGTTTATAACCATTTGACCTTGTAATCCCTTGGGGCACTCTGGTGAACATCCCTTATAAACTTATAGGTGTCCATCAGGTTGTCTCTGAGTTTGCACTTTTCCAGGCTGAATAGTCCCATGGTTCTCAGCCTCTCGTCATAAGGTCTGTTTTCCTGACCTCTGATCATGTGCGTGGCTCTCCTCTGCACTCTCTCAAGCTTCTCCACATCCTTTTTGAATTGTGGAGCCCAAAACTGAATGCAGTACTCCAGCTGTGGCCTCACCAAGGCCAAGTACAATGGGAGAATGACATCCTGGGATTTCCTTGAGAAGCAATCTATGGATGCAAGCCAGTGTTTTGCTTGCTTTACTAGCTGCAGCATCACATTACAGGCTCATGTTCATCTTGTGGTCAATCCTGATCCCCAAGTCCCTTTCATCTGTAGTGCTAACTGTCAAACGTATAAGCATGCTGCAGGTTTTTCCTCCCAAGGTGGAGAACCTTGCATTTTTCAGTCTTAAACACCATCAGGTTCTTATCCGCCCATTTACTGAGCCTGTCAAGCCTGAGGTCAACTTGGATTACACCCCTGTCCTCAGGTGTGGATACTTTGCCCCAAAGTTTGTTGTCATCTGTGAAGTTGGCCAGTCCGCTTCTGACTTCAATATCCACATCATTAATGAAGAGTTTGAATGAAATAGGTCCAAGGACAGAGTTTTGAGGGACCCCATGGGTCACAGGACACCATGATGATTGACTTCCATCAACCACCACCCTCTGGGTCCAACCACGGAGCCAATTTCCCACCCAGCAGATCATGGTGGATTCAAAGCCACAGTTGGCCAATTTTGCCAAAAGTTGATCATGGGATACCAGATAGAAGTCTTTTTTAAAGTCAAGATATATGACATCAATCTCCTCCCCCTTGTCCAGGTGATGGGTCTCCTGCTCATAAAAGGAAATGAGATTGATCAAACACAACTTACCCACAACAAACCTATATTGGCTGTCCCTCAGGGTGTTGTCATCGGCCAGTCCATTAAGAATGATCTCCCTGATTTTTTTTTTTAAGACCTTCCCCAGGATAGAGGTCAGGCTGATGGGCCTGTAGTTTCCCAGATACACTTTCCTCCCTTTCTTGAAGATAGGCACCATGTTGGCCTTCTTCCAATCATTGGGCACTTCACTAGAGTGCCAGAATCTCTCAAAGATCTGTTCCAGGGGCTGAGCTATGATGCTAGCCAGGTCCTTGAGTACTCTGGAGTGCAAAATTGTCAGGGCCAGCTGACTTGCAGGTGTGAAGCCTGTCAAGCTGTTCCTTCACAAAGTCAGCATTGATGGAGAGCAAGGAACCACCCTCACTTAGGCATGCCTGTCCTGTAATGGGCAGCGGTGTCCCATGGGACTTGTGAAAGATTGACACAAAGTACCCATTTAGCAAGTTAGCTTTTTCCTGGGTGTAGGTCTCCCTTTTGGTTTAGCAGGGGTCTAATGTTGCCTTTGCTTTTCCTCCGGCTCCCCACATATGTAAAAAAGGAATTTTTATTGTCCTTGACACTTTTAGCCAGTTGGAGTTCCATGGTAGCCTTGGCTTTCCTGGTTTGCTCCATGCAGGTCCTGACTAGTGCAGAATATTTCTCCTTGGAGGTGGATCCCATCTTCCATCTTTTGTAGGTCTGTCTTTTTAGATGCAGGAGGACCACCAGTTCTCTGGAGAGCCAAAGGGGCTGCTGTGCCGTCTTGCTGCCTTTCCTTTGAGACAATAGCCTTAGCTGGTGCATCTAAGACCACTCCCTTGAGGAGAAACCAGTCTTCCTGGACTCCCCTCCCTTTGGGATCATGGTCCCTTTGGGCCTCACTGAAAAGTCTCCTGAGCTTGTCAAAATCAGCCCTCCTGAAGTCGAGCACCTCTGTACTGCTGACCGACTTGTCAGCTTTTCAGCAGATGATGAAGGCAATCAGCTCATGGTCACTGTCACCCAGCTTCCCTTCTATCATTAGGTTACTGATTAGGTCATCCCCAGTTGCCAGTATGAGGTCAAGCAGTGATTTGCCTCTTGTTGGCCCTTAGACTTCTTGAGTCAGATAGAGCTCCTCCATACACATGAGGAAGCTTTGCAACCATTTGGATTTGGCCTAGCAAGTGCTCTTCCCACGAGATATCTGGGTAGTTGAAGTCCTCCATGACAATCATGGACTGCTAGCATACAGCCTTAGCCAATTCCCTGGTGAACCTCTGGTCAATCTCTTGATTCTGGGAGGGAGGTCTGTAGTAGACTCCCACCATTGTATCTCCTGTGCCATGTTCCCCATGGATTTTAATCCATCCACCCTGGGTGCCAATGTTGGCTTGTAGGGATGTGTAGCTCTCCTTTACATAGAGAGCTACACCTCCGCACCTTTTGTCCACTTGATACCTCCTGTACAGGGTGCAGCCATTGATATCAGTGGTCCAGTCATGGGTGGAGTCCCACCAAGTCTTCGTTATCCCTATGATATTTTAATTATTTGTGTTGAGCAGGAGGACACGTTCCTTCTGTTTATTCCCCAAGCTCCTGGCATAGGTGTACAGGCATGCAAGTGTACCCTTGGGGGCCCTTGCTTTCCCTGAAGCTTGATCTAGGGCTGAGGCAGGGGTAGGCTCCCTTAAGTGTCTTGGCCTGCTGGCTTTGCCAGGGTTGCTCAGTAGGCCAGCAGTGGAAGTAGTCCTCTCATCCCGCAGTGGGCTTAGCTTAAAGCCCAGTGGAGCAGGTCAGTCAGTCTGTCTGAGAAGAGCCTCCTCTCCAGCAGAGGTGGAGGCCATCCCTTCCCAGCAGCTCACTGCCTCTCTTACCAAACAGCGGACTGTGGTCATGGAAACCAAAGCCTTCCTGTTAACAACAGCACTGCAGCCTTTGGTTCACTACCTGTATCCTCCTCTCCCTCCTCAGTCTGTAGCCCTAAACCGGAAGGACTGAGGAAAACACCACCTGTACCCCCAACCCCTTAAGCCCTGCTCCCAAATCCCTGTAGTGTCTAATAACCCAGCTGAGAGGGTTCCAAGCCATGTCATTGGTGCCCCCCTTGGATGAGGAGCATAGGGTAGTGGTCAGTGGGCTGGAGGAGTTTAGGGATGTTCTCCGCAATGTCGCCAATACTGGTTCCCGGGAAGCAGCAAACTTCCCAGGCTGAGGGGTCAGGGCAGCAGATTGCCCTCTCTGTCCCCCTCAGGATGGAGTCTCCCATGACAAATGCTTTGCATTTTGTCTTAGAGAGAGTGGGGGTGATAACTACAGTAAAGCCTGCGTTACCTGTCAGAGCTGGCAATTTAGCAAGCTCTGTTGGGGCTACAAAAGGTTTGAACCTGTTGCAAAGCTCCAGTGGGGCAGTGGCCTTGGTGCGGCGGGCCTTGGGGCCCTTGACCACTCAGGTCCAACCCCATGGCTGGACAGAATGGGAGATCCCTGGGTCCTCCCTTGTCCTCGAGGGAGACCGAGGTCTACCGTCAGTCTCCCAGGGGAGAAGGCCTGGTAGTAAGAGTCAATCTCCTGCTCACAGTCCCTGATGGCACACAGTCTCTGGACTGTGGCCTGGAGCTCCTCCAGCTGGTGCACCAGAGACCCCGGTAGGGATCAGACCCCACATGGAGAGGTGGCCATGCTTCTGGGCCCCAGAGCCTGGAAAAGTGACAGGAAGCCCCTGCAGCCAAGAGCCAGAGGCTCTGTCTGCGTGGAGCCCAGAACCATGGGCTTCATCTGGGTGGGCGTCTTTGAGGTGCCGGAGGGATACAGATCCCGAGGGTACCCGACGGTTGTGGCATGTCCCCATCCATGTCATGCCATTGGTGGGCTGGCTACAGCTGGGACTGGCTTCCCTAAGGGGGCTCACAGGCAGGGCTGTGAGGCCTCCCACTCACCCTCCTGTACAAACTCTGTGCTAACTCATGCAGGCAGACAAGTGTGCCCATTTGTGTGGCTCTGGTTGCATGGCTTCCTGGGGGGCTGGGCAAAGTAGGGGCCAGGGCGGGGTGAGACCCTCCCCAGTTCCTACTCAGATGCCTCCAGCAGCTGAGTTGAGCTACTCCGCTCCCACCATGGGCCCTGCTTACCTCCAGCTGTTTCTGGGGGTCAGCTTGGGGGCTCCTTGGCATTTGGGAATCACTGGGGAGCTTTGGAGTGCGGGAGCATGATGGGCTTTCACCCGTGCATCTCATGCCACTCCCTAAGCCTCTCAGACCCACTTCAGTGCAAAGCCAGACTGGGTCCAACCACATGCCACCAGCTCCATCATAGCTGCCAGGCACCACCAGCTCTCCCCCCCGCCAACCACATCATGTGGCTCTGCACAGGCTGCCCCCCCACCCAGCCTCTGTGTCACCAGTAGCAGCAGGCAGCATGGCTGTAGCTCTGCTGCAAGCATAGCATGTAGTGATGTGGTACTGTGGGACCCAGCCCAGCCTGGCCCATCCAAAGCTGTGTGCCAATGCATCAGGCTGGGTCCATTCAGCATGTAGGAGTGCAGGTCACAGAACTGCATCACTGCACACTGTGCCTGAAGCAGAGTCACAGACACACACCCTGCTGCTGCTGATGCCATGGAGGCTGGGTGGGGGGGCAGGCCTGTGGCAGCCCCTCCACGTCCCCACCCACTGGGACATCTCCCCAATACTCCCCACACTCCCTGCCATCCCCCCTGCATTCCCCATAGCCCCCAAGAACTTCATCCACTCCTGACACCCCCCTGACACCCCAAGCCACTCTTCACACTCAGTTATGCCCACCCACACCCATAAACCCCTCCATCCCATGTCCCTAACTTACCTTTGGCAGTGCTGGGGGCAGCACCACAGAGATGCTGTGACCAAACCCAGAACATCTCTCCTGGAGGACTGACTACTGTGTTGCCTCCAGGCATGCTCTGGGGCCCTGATTTGCCCCACTGTTCTGCAGAGCATTTTTTTTTTGACCTCTGGATATCCATAGGTCTAATTTTGTTTGCAAGTTTGCATCATAGGGAACATTTTTTTGTTCCTCCATGTACCTCTTGCAGCATCTCAAAGGGGGTTGCAATGCTGCAAGATGCATGCACATGCTCATCTGGATACATCCTATGGGTGCACTGTGGGGTTGGGGTGGTGCATTGCTGATTCCATTTCCCAGCATCCCTGGTACCAGTAGTGGTTCTTTTCAGTTGCTGTAGCTTCCAGGCCTAGCTTAACTGCTTGGACACCCTGGTCTATCAAACCTGCACTCACCACTTGGGGTGGGACCTATGTGGTACACTTGACCAGGTGGTTGGGATAGGCAGGGAGTGGTGTCTAGGAGTGAGATGTGTGGATGGGGCCAGGGAAACCCAGGGATCTTGGGATGTTGACAGCTCAGGGCTGGGGCTGGGGCAGAGCCGTGATCTGCTGCCTGCATGCTCCTGCAACAGGTAAAGGTTCTGCAGGCAGGGACATGTGGGAAGCAGATACTGACTTTGTCATCACCCCAAGATCCTGGACCTGGTACCAGATGCAGCTCCTTGCCTGCCCATGACCCCATCCCATCCACCCAGTCTCATGCTCTGCTCATGTGGATCCAGGCAAGTCTCCATGGAGACCCCAGGATCATGGGGCAGTAACAGCATAGGGCCATGTCTGAGCCCTGGTTCTGTGGGAAGGGAAGTGTGGGGAGTGGATTTTGGCTCTTCCCCAGCCCCAACCCCATGCTGTTACAGCTCTGTGATCCTGGGATCTCCATGGACACTGGTCGGGACTCACGTGGGCAGAGTGCATGCCAAGGTGGATAGGAAGCTGCATTGAGGGCCAGGATCTTAAGGTGGTGACAGCATAGGGGTCATGCTGGTATCAGATTGTGGCTCTGCTCTGGGCCTCACCCTCATGTTGTCACTGCCTCACAACCCCACCACATTACACTGGCTTCATTCACTCATCCTGCTCCTGATTACTGTGCTCCCTGCCCACCTGAGGCCCCATTCCACATAGGGAGCTTTGGTGAGTTGTTGCGGGGGGGGGAGGGGAGAGAGATGTGCTAATCCACACTGTGGCAGCTCAGCATAACTCCCTATGTGGTCCATGGGCCTAAATAATTGCCCACCTCTGCTCTAAAGTGTGTTTGACTTTTTGGAAAGTTTTAGTATATTAGCTATAATAGGTAGATTCTGTCAGGAGTGTCAAAATGAATGTTTTGTCATTTATTCAACATGTCTTTGAAGACAGTAATATTACAAGATCATGGAGGAAAGGAATATCTCAGTAATAATTATACCAGCATCTCCAGATAAGTCTGGACCCAAAACATTAATTCTCAAAGCCTGCCATTCCCAAAGGACTGTCATCTTGGAGCTCCTAAACATTTGGGTTCATGAAAAAATATATAAGGAACTTTCACTTGTTTCATGACATCCCATCTTTCCTAGTTGAACATACCCAGGTTCAAAGGAAATAAAATTTAGCGGTTGCATTTGACTACAGATAAAATAGATGATGTATGGTCAACTGAATCTAACATATTCAAGGCAGAAGTTTCTTATGATACAATAGTGAAATGTTTTAGGGGGGAAACCTGGCTTGGCAATCAGCCACAGAGGGACCCTGGTGGGGTGCTCCCCCAGATCCAGGAGGCACCAGTCATCGAGCCAGGGGAGTGGGGGGGGGGGGCATCAGCATGCTCCCCAGTGGACTTGGAAGTGTACTAGTAGTGCTTCTGGTCCACTTCTGGGTCTGCTGCTGAGCATGCTAGGGAGCCCCCCACACTCCTGTGCTATGTTCCATCTGCTCCAGCATTGCAGCATTGATGAGTTACCTTGTACCTTGAGATATGTAGAAAAAACATCTAAAGCTATGTCTATTGCTCAATCACTGAATTTTTCTGAATCTCTTCAAATAGATTCTGAGAGTTCCAATTCAATTTAGAGATATTAAAGGGTCTCTTGATTCAATCCAGATTTGGAGATTTAGCCACCAAGTTGGGCTGAATCTCCACCAAATTGAATCAGAGACCAAAGTTTCACACAGCCCTACCCTCCACAGTAACCACATAAATTGAATAATAAGACTGATAGAGAAATGTATATGTCTATTTAGTAATGTATGCAATATTATGAAAACTAAACACAATTTCAGTAGAAATAGTCATTGTAGTTAATAATTATTTTAATAGAAATAATTATCCAATTGATAATAATGGGAATAAAAAATATTCCCATAATTATCTATGGAAATATTTTGTTAATATTGTGAATGTTCTGTAAAAATGATATACATATCTTTGAACACATTCTACCACTATGACACAAAGAAATTGTTAGGGTGACAGTATTTGGATCTTGGGGAGCATTAGCTGTGAAGCTAAATAAAAGGCTATAACCTGTGGCCTAGAAAGCTGCTAATCACAAGGCAGAATGGTATGTTAAAAGTAACACTTCAAGATGCTTAGGCAAGCATTTTCCTAACAACATAGTATTGTTGTAAGATACATTGCTTATTGTGTAATAAAAATAGGATGCAGACCACTGGCTATCATTAGGTGATAAAAGCAGAAGTAAGACCTTGGAGATGATGAGGAAATCAGCAAGAGACAGAAAGTGACTGAAAGAAGCAGGGGTGATGGTCTTAGGCATGCATTCATAGCAAAAAAGACATGTAAATAAGTGAAATACATAGGTAATTCCATGCTAATGAAATAAACAATAAGCAGAGGTGGAGCTTAAGATGGGAAGGAATAAGAGTAGAACAAAGGAGGGACAAAGGTGAGGTAAATGTTAATGAGCATAAAATAAGGTGTATAAATATGGAAAGAACTAATGTTTGTAGAAGCTCCTCAGTTTGTTGGAGCATTGCCTGAAGTGGTCTCCACTTTGAATAAAGCTGTCGAAGAGCAATGGGTGCATCAATTCATTGTCTCCCTAGTCGTTGGGCATTGCATGGAGTTGAGGTCTAACAGAAATCACTTAACATTGTGACATGTTGGGAAAAATAATATTGCCACTCCAGGGAGCTCCAGGCTCCCCCTCGGTGCTAGACCAGGGGCTGACAGGGAGCCCGGGGAAACAGCAGGAAACAGCTGCCTCCTAGGCCCTGGGGGCTGTCTGCTGCTGGGCTGGAAACAATATCCCCCTGCCTTTGCAGCAAGGAACTCCTGGCCCCGACTCCCCAGTTAGAGGCAGGGAACTTGGAAAAAAGCTGCAGGGATGGGTACGTCCCAGCCTCCTGCCCTGATCTGCTGGTGGGGCAGTGAGCTAGCTGATAGCTGCCCCACCAGCAGATCAGGGCAGGGAGCTGGGACCTAGCCTACCTCTGCAGCTCTTTCCAAACCTTGTGCTTCAATCACCTAATTGGGGCATGGGGCTGGGACCTGCCCCTGACCAAAACAGTTCCCAGCCCCCAACATGTGGAGGCTGGGGAGCTTGTTCCCTGTTTTTCTCTGTGAGCATGGAGCTGGGGATGAATTGACTAGGGAGTTAGTTCCCCCCAGTTCTGCACTTATATAATTGGGCAGACAACAGGCTCCCTAGCCTCCACCAGCAGGGAGGTCCCACCACTGGCTCTGAGTCCATGGGGCTGCTGCTGGGAGATCCTTATCTTGCAGCAGCAGCTCCAGGCCCATGGAGATAAGCATCTCCCAACAGCACCTCTAGAGCTGTTGCTGGGAAAGCCTTGTCTCCTGTGGTCACAAAGCCTTATATCCTGTGATCATTTTATCATTTTAAGTGAAAAAATGGAAGGCTACTCTCTGTTTCACTGTCAGTGTTGTATCCCATTAGCCAGAGCCTTCTGAAAGCCCCAAAAGGGTCTAACGAGTTAAGAACCCTAGGACATATTACATTTATTTCAGGATCACAACATATTCAACCAATTTATCATGAAATGAAATGGCAAACCATCTACAAAAATTTTTCCACATTTATTAGACCCTGTGGCATGCAGCCCAGCCTTGGGCTACACAACATGGCTACCCATCAGCTTCCCATGCCTGGGGATATTTAAAGCCATGTTGTGCAGCCTGAGGCTGGGTTGACAGGTCTGTGTCTGGGGACCTGGGTATTGGGATAGCTCCCTGATCCCCAAAATCCCATTCCTCAGTGCATGTACACATACTAGCAATGTCTACATGTGCATTAAGACACCATACCTACTGCACACTAATTTTAGTACCTTTAGTAACTGGCTCTACTGTGCACTAATGCTAGCACATGCCTTTTAGTGATTCTGATGTACAATATACTAATTCTACTGTGCATTAGCATGGCTTTTGCCATGATGCACTAATGCACAGTAGAATTAGTGTACTGCACATTTAGCATCTCATGTAGAAGTGCCCACTGGGTGTCTAGAAGCTATCTGTTCCATATCTCCTAGGGCTGTGCAAGGCTTCAGAAAGAGCTTTATATCCAGAGAAGCTTCAGATGCTTTGGGGTTTGAAGGAGCTTGTCTGGGTTGAGCGCTAGCTTTGTTAGGCTTCCCGAAGTGGTTTGGAGCCACCTCAGAGATCTGGCCATAGGGTATAATGGGAAAACAATAAAATATCTATAACTTTGTTGGTTTTTGTCTTATCTGGATGACATTTTCAGGGATGGTAGAATCTGTAGAGAGCATAAAGCTTGCCAAGTTTCAAGAAGATCAGTGCAGAGGTTTGGGGGGACCTGCACCCCAAATTCATGAAATCAAAACTCCTGTCATGTCTATGTGTTACAATACAGGGGGGTTAAAACTTCAGAGTTGGTAGCTCCTGCTGAGGCCACGCAATCTGCCAGGTTTCAACAAGATTGGTGCAGGGGTTTGGGGGAAACTGCCCCTCAAGCTGTGGACAAGCAAAACTCATGCCATGAGTGACAGTGTGTGTGTTAAGGTGCAGAGGGGTGAAAGCTGCAGGGATGGTGGTCCCTGGTGCTGCCATGAAGCCTTCCAGCTTTCAAGGAGATCAGTGCATGGGTTCTGGGATCTGGGATCTGCTTGTAGGATTGTCTGTCAGTCTTGAGGGGTGGGAGACACTACTGCAGGCCTGGCTGCTAAGCTACTGTGTTACCAGTTACCAATCAATCATGATTCACTCAGGGACCAGCTCAATACACAGGACCTAGCCAATGTAGCCAGTTAATTGCCATCAATTAGAAACTACAAAACCAGGCTAAGGAAAGGAAAGAATCAATACAGACAATCAACTGCCCCAAGACAGACACAGTCAGTCCCACAAGCACCCATGGCATGAGTTTTGTCTGTCAGCAGCTGGGGGTGCAGAGCCCCAGAACCCCACTGCACCACTGATCTCCTTGACAGCTGGCAGGTGTCATGGTCACAGCAGGGGCCACTACCCCTGCAGCTGTCACCCTGCTGCACCTTAACACACAGCGTCACCCATGGCATGAGTTTTGCTTGTCTGCAGCTTGAGGTGCAGTTCCCTCCAAGCCCCTGCACTTATCTCTTTGAAACCTGGTAGGCTTTGTGGCCTCAGTAAGAGCTACCAGCCCTGCAGTTTTGCCCCCCACCCCCAGTGTAACACATAGATGCGATATGAGTTTTGGTTTCAAGAATTTGGGGTAAAGTTCCCCCAAAACTCCTACACCGATCTTCTTGAAACTTGGCAGGCTCCATGGCCTCACCAGGGGCCACCATCCCTGCAGTATTCATCTCCCCTGTGGTGTGATACACAGCCATGACATGAGTTTGGCTTTCAAAAATTTGGGGTATAGTTCCCCCAAACCCCTGCACCAATCTTCTTGAACCTTAGCAGGCTTTATGCTCTCAGTAGAAGCTACCATCCCTGCAAGGTTCAACCAAAGCAACCAAAAAATAACAAAGTTATAGCTATTTCACTGAGTCCTCCATTATACTCTATGGCCAGATCTCTGAGGTGGCTCCAAAGCTTCAGAGCCACTTTGGCTGGATCGAGGCAGAAACCCAATCTGGAGCTCTGGATCAGATCACTGCCATCTGAAGTGGCTGGATCCGAAGCCGGATCGGATCGCTGCCAACTCACACAGGCCTAACAGCTCCCTTCATGCAAGTATGTGCGCGGTCATCTGCATGCCCTAACAGTCATATGATGGAGTCTGAGGAACTTGATCTCAGTTTCTTACAATCACACCTTAATCACAGATTCTAACATCCTGCCATGGCAGATGTCCAAGGTCTGGTATGATAGGAAGCAACACTCTTGGGATCTGGAATATAGTCCAATTATCTGATTCTAAGGACACAAATTCCATCAATGCACAATTACCCCTCATTAAAGATTTGTCTGGGTTATATATCTTCCTGCTAACATGAAGATGAAAAGTTTTCCCTTTAAACTTTCATTACTACATTAAAAATTGTGAGGCTGGTTGGAAAATTCCATCCAAAAAATGTTTTACAAACAGGAAACAATTTTATATTTTCCTTTCTCTGATAAAGTTAAAAATCCTCAAGACATTTGCCTGTATCTAGCTAAATATATTTCCCTCCTAGAAGGCATGTCTTCTCCAGTTTTGTGGTAATTATAAAAAAGTTCCCTTTGTGTAAATATAGCACCTAGTCAGAACTTCAAGAAGGCTGGAACAGTTTTCCAGGCCTTGGTGTAGTATTTTTCTTTAAGTTGTCCATGGTTCTTCAATACATAAGTACAAATGTCATATATAACCACTGCTATTTTTTGTGTATGAATATCTTCCCGTGGTTTAACATTAAAGCGGCAAGTTTGAAATTTTACAATGAAAATAATGGACTTATTTATCAAAATGCAACTCCTTGGTGAACAGCTTCCTGCGTCTCTAATAAATACCTTGTTTAAGATGATAAAGTACTTTGAGGTTTACCCCTTGTCAAGCAGAAGCTCTGCATCTTGAATCTTTTTTAAAAAATATGTAAGCTATGTATTGTATTGTAATAGCACATAATAGAAAATATGATCTCACAACACAGAGTACTTGCGCATTTTAAATGGACTTTGTCAGCATAGGTATAGCTCATTTCATTTACTTAATACAGAAAGGAGGAAAGACAGACCTCTAGATTACAGAAAAAGGAGGGATTTGTATCCTAATGCATGCTAGGAGTTAATCCTACCATTGACTGAGCTGTTAATGTGTTTGAAGAAGTGGTTGTAGACATCAATAAAACCAAGTGCATCATCCTGAATGTGATGCAAACCACCAAAAAAACTTTGCCAATTTATATATTTTTTGTATAAGGCACAAATAATAGACCTGTTATTGAGTCAATGGAAAGAGGCATTGCTAGGTCCCCATACCATTGCAAATACTGCCTTCTGTGGCAAGCATACTACTACTTTGACTAGAAAATAATTAGAGATTCTTAAAGAAGCAACAAAGACTATCCAAGGGAAGAATATTTAGAGCTTGAAATCTCTAGAAGAGCTCACTTAGGAATTCAGCTATTAGTCAAATATTGACTCATATGTAGAAACACTAGCTATGTTTGCAGGAGTGGCATGCTTAATACATCAATGGGGACGTAACCATATACCTTTTAATGAGAGAACAGTAGTGAGAACAAAACAGGTATAAATCAGGGGGTATAGGGGACACTACAACACCCTGAGAGGGCAGGATTCAATAAAGGTTAGACACTTACAATCATAGACATATTCATCCAGTTGACAAAAAGGACAGGGTTAACAAAATATAAAAACACGAACAGCAGAATACACAATACTGGTTGTGCCTTTTATATTGTACCAAAACACAAAATGTCAAATAACAAGAAATATGGGGTCTAGGTACCGGGGGCGGGAGGGGGGAAGGGGAGGGAAAATACAATGGTTCCCTTTCCACTGCAACAAGAAATCACCCTTTCACATCACTCATCCTAGCTGAGCTTTAAACTCAGCTCTCCTATCTGGAAGGCAGACAGCTCTACCACACAGCCACTAGTACTGGTACTAATCTAAGCTGCTAGGGGTCTTGACCTTCCTGCCTCACATTGAGCTTCCTGGCCAGTTATTGGAGGAGCTGGAAGCAGACCTGGGAACCTGTCAGGTTGCTGCTCAGATCCTTGCTGGAGCTGGGGAGCCTCTCCTGATGGTCACGACCTCTCATAGAGGGATCCTGAAGCCCAGCAGGGAACCTCTCCTGCTGGCTGCATGCCACACTGCTGAGAGTCCAACTGCTGCCTGCATGTCCCGCTGTTTCAGGTTTTTCTTGCTAAGGAAAGGGAATTCCACACCCTCCAATCATCTTTTACCCTTTCAAAACCCCTGGGCTAAATCATTACCAGCTAGCCCATCACAATATAATGAACTGAATCAAACAAAGCTGGGACCAGGGAGGGGGTGGGGAATGTTAATGCAGGAGAAATCTTTGGTTTGGAGATGCCTGGAATGTCAGTAGTGTAGAGGCTCATTTTTAGGCATGATCCAAAAAATCGAAATGGTCTGAAGCTTCTTTCTCTTTGCAATATTTTAGCTTTCATCCTCTTTTCTCTTCAGCCCAAACAGATGTTTTTCCTTTCTTTTTTCCTCATCAAGGTAACAATCTCATAATCTCATGACCTCCTCAGCTCCTTCTGATCACCCACTCCTTTCTTTTCTGATACTAATCAGGCCTTGGAGAATTTTGCAATGGAAGTCAGTCACATCAGACTTGGCTAGCTTTTGGCTTAAATGTGAAAACTAAATTAACACATTCAAAATCTTTTTATAATGTTATCATTATTAACATAAGTAAGTGCTGCTACAAGCATTGATGCAACTTATTTATAACCTGTGTTTGTTGTCTTTAGGGATTTATTTTTGTTTGGTCAACATCTGAGCAAAAGGAATACATGGATAAAGATAAAATAACTATACACTTATAAAATATACTTAATTGTGTTACAAGGCTTGTTTTACTCCACTAACACGATTTCCCATGTCTCTTTCTCCATGGGTGCTTGTACATGTGATGTGGGTTTAGTTCAGTTTAGTTCTCCCTAAATTGAAACAGTGAGTTTTTAAAATTCCACCATTTCCACTGTTTCAATTTAGGGAGAACAAAACCAAACTAAACCCCCATCATGGGTACATAAGAGTTAGGCAGCCTTATCTTTAGAGCCTACAAGCCTCTCCCATGGTGGGGGAGGGGGGTGAGCAGTTCTTGAGCTGCAGGGGATCCCAGTGTTTCAATCTGCAGTGGCAGCGCCCCCCCCCAGGTAGCACCTGCCGGCTAGCACCCTGCCCCAGGTGGATCCAGGGGGCATCACAGCCAAGGAGGGAAGCACAGGGCCCACACAGCTTGTGGCATCCCAAGCCCACACAGGCAGGCTCGACTGCTGGGGAAAAAAATGCAACAAGGAGCCTGATTTTCTCCTGGAGCCTGCCTGCATGTCTGAGCTGCATGGGTGCCTGGTACTTCTCTGCAGCTGCAGAGGGAAACAATGGGCCCCTGGCAGCTCCAGCAGGCAGGCAGATTCTGACAGAAAAAAAAAAAATCAGGCTCCTTGCCACTTTATTTTTTTAATGTTTTCTTCAGTTGAGCCTACCTGCATTGGCTGTTGCCAGGTTGCACAGCCTCTGAGCTGTGCAGGACCCCATGCTTATCTCCATGGTGACAGTGCCCCCTGGGATCCCCGGGCCAGGTGCCAGCAAGCAGATGCCATCTGGGATTGCTCCCACTGCAGAGGGAAGCACCAGTATCCCCTGCAGCTCAGAGACCACTCCACCTGCAGGCAGCTCACCCTCCGTCCCACTGTGGGAGAGGCAAGAAAGATCCAGCACCCTATGTACCATTCCTCCTGCCTTCCCACTGCCTAGGACTGCCCAGGAACATCTGGATTACCCCATGGGGAGAATGGCTATGTGACAGGAGTGCAGCTGGGTGTGCTGGCAGTGGGAGAAGAAGGCAGGAACAGTGCACACAGTGCTGGAAGCCCACCAAGACCAACCTTCTCCAAACACATTGGCTTCCAGCACTCTGCGCACTGTTGCACTTTGTTACGTAGCAAACTAAAACAACTTGGATGCATTTTACCTTTCTGTGTAACTAAGTAATTGAAAGCAGAATACACCATGGAGCAGGTAAATAGCAATGCTATTAAACAGTGCAAAAGGACAATTAAGCTAATTAAGTCCAATTTCTTGGCATGCACAAAGCTCCCAGGTTACTAACGTTGTGTGGGGTCTGTCTTCAAAAAGTATCCCTGCCATGTGTGTTTGTTGATAGTAGCTAAGTTATTCATCGGTCTTTCCAGAAGGAATAACATCCTTTGGCCTGTAACCTGGTATGTACAAAGAGTAGAGAGTACATATAGAGTTGTTGTTGTTTTCCTTCAAACTACTAATGCATTATGGCATTCCTATGCAAAAAGTTTTGTATTCCTTCACATCCTTCCCAGATGCTCTTTCTTATGCATTTTCCTCAGTTATACGGAGGTGAGTTACCATTTTAAAAAGTATATTTTAATAGTCTTTGTTAAAATTACACAAATAGATGTGGCTTGCTCAGATTTGTATTTTGTTCCTCATTCCAGAGTGCTTTCCATTTCTGGTATCAAGTCCTGACTTAAATGGTAAATTAAAAAAAAATCCTTGAATAAGTATTATATCATGAGTGGAAAATAAGATTCTAGACTGAAACCCAAGAATTTATAGCAAGATTATACTTGTATCACTGCTGTATAAGAATTATTTTTCCTATCCTCAGAAAATGTTCAATATTTCTAAACTTTCAATGTACAACCCCAAATTCCATTAACCAAAAACTGAAGGGGAATCCTTCCTCCTCCTTCCTCTCCCAATCTCCACGTCCTTGACCACACATTTTGGTTTTCAATTCAAAATGTTTTTGTTTTTGACTTTTCTGTTATTCATTGGTTTAGTAATAAACAATTGCTCCAAGTGGACAGAAAGTGAAATTTTCACTTTGAAGATATTGCAACAGAAGTTCTATTCAATTATTGTTTTTCAAATCAAGAAACTTCTGTGAAAAGACCCTTGTGCACGATTGCCAGGTACAGACATTACTCTTTTAACCTTTTAGAAGTGACTGAAAACCAGTCTATACCCATAACAGAACAAAAGTTTGGCACATAAAACTGATGTATACCTATAATAGAATAGAAATTCGACACACGGACTGATTTGAAAATGGCAGAACCTGGTCTAAGATTTGCACTCCCCCACTGCACCAAAGGATGAATGTGTGTTCTGTTTGCTACTGACGTAAACTATGCCACTTACAAAAAACCACATAGCTTACATTGATTCCTTCTTGGGCTTTTGAATGTCTGTACCTCCTAGCCAATAAGTTTGCTTGATGGAGTGTGGATGAATCTTTATTTTCTAATGGGAAGAATTCAGAATTTCCTATCAATAGGATTACTAATTTCTCCATACCAATCTCAAATTTTGAAATTTTTTAATTTAAATTAATCTTAAACCAGTTTCATTGTAAACAATGTTTAGAAATATTGATGTATTAAGAATCCTATCAGAAAGAGAATCTATTTAACTATTCTGTAGAGGCAATAATCATGATTACAAATCATGCAATAAACTGATCATGTGTGTCTCCCATTCTGCCTATTAGGCATCTGTTAGGACTTATGCTAACCCTCTGAGCAAATAAATTTGACAGTGTTCCAGGTAAATATTTCTTTTTTTATAGCCTGACATAAGGCTTGGAATAGGGCTCTTGAAGCATAGAGTCCATTCCTCTGCTATTGCAGGCAAACTACATCAAATTGTGGGTGAAACCCTGAATGATCACTGGAACCAACTCTTCATATATTATCAAGTTTCATCTTCTAGAACTAGCTAAGTTTTTCACAGCTGGATCACACTGGTGGCTCACATTCCGTCTGCAATCAACTAGTACAGCCATGTTTTATCCTTTCCTCTGTTTTCAACTGATGTATTTCCAGGCCAGGGCAATAATTCCACAAGTGCAGGATTGTATTTTGGTCTCTGATTCCTATACTGATTTAAGGCAAATGTGTTTTTTAAGGTAAGGGAACAATTTTAATTTTTGTAAGTTCTTTACATTTCTACAAAAAAATCTTGAAAATACATTTTGCTCTAGCATATAGCTTGTCTACTGTGCATGAAATGTACATTTTATCACTACTCATCCAGGATGTTTCACAGAGTTCAATTATAACTTTAATGTCTTCTGAATAATAGGCCAATCTCAAACATGTCCTGGTGAAAATTTTATAACGCTTTATATTATCATGTATTCTTTATCAGCACAGGGATATGGGCTGTAACTTCAGCTCTACCTATACGGTGTAATTTTGGGTACAAATTCATACACTTAAAGTGTGTAAGCCTGCAAGATTACCAGAACAGATCATTTCATGTGTCTGTACCAGACTGCCAATCTGTACAATAAGGGTAACATATTAATGAGTTGACAGGAGTAAAGTGTCTTAACAATTAAAGACAAGGGTTAAATATTTATAACTGATATATAGAAATGACACCACACTAAATTCTTTTTTACTCTATGTACTTAAGTGAAGGGCTGAAAAATTATCTGGATAATGCCTAACCTGTAGTCTGGAGGCTTGGGGAAGGGGTGCTCAACCTCCTGGCGGTCTGGTTCTGCTCCCTGACCAACCCAATCTGCAAAACCAGATCCAAGTCATAGAGCCATGTCACTTGAAATATAGGACTCCCCCTGGGTCGAAAACTTGGCTGTTTGGGGGACTGTGGTAGCATAGATTGCTGAACCCCTGCTTCTAAATTTCTGGACCCATGAATCATAGAACCAATGAGTCGGAAGGGACATAGACAGATCGAGTTCGACCTCCTGCCAGGGGCAGGAATGAGCACTGGGGGTGGGAGGGGTCATAAGACCCCAGCCAGGTGCCTATCTAGTCTCCTCTTGAAGATTTCCAGGGAAGGTGAGAGCACCACCTCTCCAGGAAGCCTATTCCAGGCTCTGGCCACCCTTACAGTGAAGTAGTTCTTCTTAATATCTAATCTAAATCTATCCTCCCTCAGCTTGTGGCCATTGTTCCTAGTGACTCCAAGGGGGACTCTGGTGAACAGACTTTCCCCAAGTCCCTGTCGCTGGCCCCTGATAAGGTTGTAGGCAGCCACAAGATCCCCCCTCAGTCTCCTCTTGCAGAGACTGAAGAGATTCAGGTCCCTCAGCCTCTTCTCATAGGGCTGGCCACGGAGGCCCCCAACCATACATATGGCCCTCCCCTGGACCCTCTCCAGGTTCTCCACGTCCCTCCCAAAGCATGGCACCCAGAACTGGACACAGTACTCCAGCTGCGGCCTGACCAGCGTCACATAGAGAGGGAGAAACACCTCTCTGGACCTGTTAGTGATGCCCCTGTTGATGCATGACAGGGTGCGGTTGGCTCTGCCTATTGCTTCGTCGCATTGGTGACTCATCTATCCTGAAGTCAGTCATGACTCCAAGATCCCTCTCTGCCTCTGTGCTGCTGAGAGGGTCAGCCCCTAACCTATAACCATAATGCTGGGTCCCTCTCCCCAGGTGCAGCACTCTGCACTTGTCCTTGTTGGACCATATCTGTTCAGATCTGCCCACTCCTCTAACCTATCCAGGTCTGCCTGGATGCGGTCCCTGCCTGCCAGTGTATTCACTTTACCCCACAGCTTGGTGTCATCAGCAAACTTGAACAGGGTGCACTCCACACCCTCGTCCAGGTCGCTAATGAAGATGTTGAACAGCAGCGGCCCAAGGACAGAGCCCTGGGGGACTCCGCTGCCCACACCGTCCCAGGTCGACCTTGACCCGTCCACCATCACCCTCTGGGTGCGCCCCTGGAGCCAGTTTACCAACCAAGTGACTGTGCATTCATCAATGCCACAGTCCCTCAGCTTGCCCACCAGAATTGGGTGGGACACTGTGTCGAAGGCCTTCTAGAAGTCCAAGAAGATGACATCGATTTCCTCCTTCCTCCTTTTTGTTACCTGGTCATAGAAAGAAACCAGGTTGGTCAGGCAGGATCAGCCTGGCACCAACCCATGCTGGTTACCCCTCAACATCGCTTCCCCTGCAGGGCTCTCACAAATGTGGCCCTTGATAATTTTTTCAAAGACTTTCCCCAGAATAGAAGTGAGACTGACTGGCCTGTAGTTGCCAGACTCTTTCTTCCTCCTCTTCTTGAAAATAGGGACCACATTGGCCCTTTTCCAGTCACCAGGGACTTGGCCCGAGCACCAGGAGTCCTCAAACGGCCGTGCCAATGGCTCCGCAATGACACCAGCACCCACGGATGAAAGTCATCCAGGCCTGTTGACTTGGACCCATCTAAGCCCTCCAGGTAATCCTTAACTAGGTCTGAACTAACAGTCAGGGAACTTGCATCCTTCCTGGGCCTCTCTACACTATCACCCAAGAGCACGACATTGTCAGCAGACAGGAACATGGAGGCAAAGAGCCTGTTGAAGAGTTCTGCCTTCTCTTGCGCGTCCATCACCAACAGCACTGCCCTGCCCTGTCCTGCAGGGGTCCAATGTTACCCCTAGACTTCTTCTTGCTACCGATATACTTGAAGAAGGACTTTTTGTTATCCTTAATCCCAGAAGCTAATTTAAGATCCACTGCTGCTTTAGCATCTCTTACCAAATCCCTACAAGCTCGGGTCAGGAAGGTGTACTCCTCCTTTGTTCCTGCCGCCTGCTTCCAATTCCAGTTTGCTTTTTTCTTTGCCCTCAGGACAGCCTAGATATCCGTGCTCAGCCATGAAGGTTTCTTGGACCCTTTTCCTGCCTTCCTGCGCAGAGGAATTGCATCCCGCTGTGCCCCAAGGATAGCCGTTCCTGGACCCCCATACTAGCTACCCCCTGGGCTCCGAGTGTCTCCCTGACGACTGCCCTGAGCAAATCGAAGTTGGCTTTCCTAAAGTCAAGCATTTACACTGTGCTAGTTACCCTCCCCACCTTTCTCTGAATAGCAACCTGGATCATTTTATGATCACTGTCCCCTAGACTCCCTTGTACTAGCACATCCCCCACCAGGTCATCCCCAGAGGCTAACACCAGATCCAGTATGACATTTTCCCTAGTGGGGTAGAGTACCTCCTGCATGAGGTGTAGGTCCTGTACGCATATCAGGAACCTTCGTGAGTGGCTAGACCTGGCTGACTGCTCCTCCCAGTTGATGTCAGGGTAATTCATATCACCTATAACCACAACATCCTTTGCACGCACGGCCTCCCCAAGCTTCCTGGAAAATTCCAGATCTAGCTTTTCTTCCTGATGTGGTGGCCTGTAGTAAATCCCTACCACCAGATCCCTCTCCGCCTGCCCTCCTTGAAGTTTGAGCCACAGGGTCTCAGTTAAGCCTTCCTCTGATCCCATTTGGAAGGTAGAACTGGTATACTGTTCCCTAACAGAGCACAACCCCCCACCTTTTTTCCCCTTCCTATCTCTTCTAAACAATGTATAGCCCTCTATGTCTAATGTCCAGTCAAATGTTTCATCCCACCATGTCTCCAATAGGCCAACCAGGTCAATTTTACTACTTGCAAGCAGGAGAGCAAGCTCCTCCTGCTTGTTTCCCATGCTTCTTGCATTAGTGAAGAGACACCTTAATCCCCCTGTGGGAGCCCTGGGCACCCCTCCTACCTAAGAGAGAACTGGTCCCTTGGTATATACCTGAGTTCTTTCCTGGGCAGGTCCTACACCTGGTTGAGTTTTTTTCTTGCTCCTGTGGATCCCCATCCCCTGACAAATGTAGTTTAAAGCCCTACACATACACACAAGTGAGTTCCTAAGTTGGAACTTACATACATACATACATACATGTGATACGTATGTATTTATGTTCTTGGTGTAGTTGGGATACCTTGGGAAAGGTTAAGGTAAGAAAGTAGAAGTGTAGGGAATGAAAATTACCAGGACAGGGATTAGAACCAGTAAACTACAGGGGCCTGTGCTGAAGAACTGAGGCTTGGGAGTAAATTTAGGTTAATTGATCTTAATTGATTAAAAGATGCCTAAAGCTTGCAGAATAGGGAAGCGATGCCAGCACAGATGCTGGAACCAGAGCTACGGGGGAGCTGAAAAGGCAGGTGGGGAGAGGGAAAATGGGACTAAGGGAAAGTGTGGATGTTAAAGAGGGGCTCTGGATGTGGGAAGCCAGAGGATAGTTCTGGGGCAACTAGAGAACTTGCAGGGAGCAGCAGTAGGTGCTGGGAGCTGGAGTAAGGCTCCAGCTGCTGGAGAAAACTACAGCCACGAGGACCTGGAAAGCTGAGGTGGGGATGACTACAGAAGGAGTGGGAAGCCTGAAAACAGAGAGACGGACAGCAGAAAATCACAGGAAAAGCAGCAGGAGAGACTGAAAGGTGGCACGGGCAGCAGGAATGCAGAGAGGCAGCAGTAAGTCACAGGGAAAAGGCAGTGGATATCCAAAACCAAAACCTTGCTACCAAAATAAAAATGTTAAAGCTTATCCTGCATCTTAACTTACTTATACTTATCTAGGGAATAGAGAGGGAGATAAAATGTTAAAAATGTTTGGGGAAGGGGAGAGAATGCATTTTAAAATAAATTTAAAAAAAGAAAAACTGGGGGTTATGCTACAACAAAATGGCATGTCAGTGAGAGGAAGACAGCAAAGAATTACAAAGTATGAACAATAAGAAAAAATAAGGGAGGGATATGGTTGTTGTTTCCTATTTATTACTTGCCAAATTTTGTTTTCCTGTCATACTAGATTTCTTACCTAATTTCTATAGACAAAAGAATCTCTTTTACTGTGTTAGGAAACAGAGTTCAAAATTGTTCATCCTGCAATGAAGGGAAGAACATCATACAGGGAAGGATGCAGTCATCTACTTTTTGTAAAGAGGCAATTTATTTTGAACCCGTTGTGTTATAATGACAAAAGCACATTCATCTCTCTCACCCTCTTTCTTTCTGCTCCTGTCTTTCTCTGCCAGGCTCTTGATATCTAGTCCAATTTCTTAGCAGTTTGTCTTCTCTGGGCCTTGAGTTTCCTTACAGAATGTTTCAGGGTCTTGTATAGAGTATTATTCTTCTGTGTATTACCTGAGGAATCTCTTTCCCTGTTGGGATGGCTTGTATCAGACATCCACAATGCATAGCAAAACTGTGCCTTTGACAGGAATACATGTACTGACCTTCAGTTAGACTGGAGGTTAAGACAATACTGAAAAATCAATAGCTCATTTTCTCTCTCTTGTGCTCAGATGTTGATGTTTACTAAGATAAAGAATGACAATGCTAAAGGCAGGAATCTCCACCAAACATTAATTGATGCTACCAGGGGCTCAGGGTCATGCAGTGGCCTAATCATTGCAGAGTTTCCAAACACAGATCTGTCAATGAATATCAGACACTGCTTTGTATGACAGCCACTACTTTTCCATTGGTATCAAACATAACTTTTATTTTTTCCTCCTTCTCTTCCTGAGCTTTGCAGGAGAAGATGCTGGGTAACTGGAATGTAGTTCAAAGGGGAATAAACTAGATCATTGATAGCTGTTTAATTTTATCACTGTTTTCAGGTGTCTGAACTTGCATTACCTCCCAAAGCAGTGAAAGAAGAACTCTGACCTCTGTCAAAATTGTGTAGGTAGAAAGCTACAGAAATAAAGCTGTAGGGAAAAAAGATGATTATGAAATGTCCATCATTTTTTTTTAATCTGAAGAAGATTGTGTTAAGCATGCAGTAGTGTTTTATCATGTCTTGGTTATTGTTGTCCTAAATAATGCACTTCCTTTCTTTAATCCCTAAGCTAACAAGCAGACATAATTATTTTCATATTCATACCCTGTCTTAATGATATTGATTGGCTGACATAACCTAATAAAAAAGCCATGAAATTCTGAGTTTAAAAATCCTAGGTATCATTTTTGTTCCTTCATTTTCCCTACCAAATACCAGAGCATAGAGTTAGAAAATTTCTGTCTCTTCCTGTCTTAATTTCTTGTTTTTTTTCTTTTAAACAAGGTTTATTTTTTTAAGTGTACATTAATGCTTCACATTGTAATGTTACTTATAAAGTATGCCTGTATAGCCTAATTCAGTGATGAGATACCTGAGCTAACTCAGGTATCAAACTAGGTTACTGTAATGCTCTGCCTAGGATAATTGACCCTTATGATTTAGAGCTTTTACTCAGCTCTCTCTCCAGATAAAGAAATAACTGAGTAGAAATTGTAGACTTATCCATTGGTATTCCAAGAAAAACGCATAAAATGGATGAATCCACAAATAGTCTTTAAAAATCAGGCTATAACTTCTTTGTGCGTCCCTTTCTTACAAAACATGTACAGTAAATCTAACTTAGCAGATGGCCTCATGGGCATAAAGAAATTTGCATGACAACAAAGAGTAAAAAATAAAATAAAATAAATTCAGGGAGGGAGAGAAGAGGGGGACAGATAAGAAGTGTTTGATCATGTTTACATAAGGCTTCATCATTACCATAGAACAGTTCTGCAATTTTTTCAGTGTAGATCATTGTCTCAAATTTCCCTTTATCAAAATGGAGGTAATGGCTACTCCCCATGAATAAAGATCACTGTACAAGTTCAATCCATTATTTGGGTTAAGCTTTTATCAAGCTCTACACAAATCGTAGACCTCCAGTAAGACTGCTGAAGCTATTTTGCAGTCATAAATACAACATAAAAAAATGGTCTTAGCAGAAAAAGCAATACTCACTAAGAGTTAGTTAACAAAGAAAAAAAGTACACACTCCAGGCATTTTTAAAATAATTGAATAAATCTAAATTCATCATTTAAAGAAGTTTTTTTTTCTTTTGCCTTTTGACATATGTAGATATAGGTTAATCTTCAATTTAAACAAAAATATATTTGGCCAAGAGAGAGCACAGAAAGCATTGATCAAAAAGAAGATATTAACAGAAAATTGCTGTAAGTTACTTAATAATGGGAACCAGTTCGACTTTGCATATAGCTTCCATAATTGACTCATATTTTTGTAACCTGGGTTCTGTAAGGTTTTTTAAAGTATGTAGCAAGTCAGAACTAACAATCAGAGTGGCTATAGATTACATCTGTTATACATGCCATTACCAAAAAAAAAGTTTTAACTTTTTGTTATGGCCTAAAAAGGCCTAATCTTGTTTCATGATCAGTTAAACAAAAACATATTGATATTTGTTCAATAAAAAGTTTAATTTAAAACACATGAAGGTGTGAGACTTGAGTTAGGGATCATTCTCAATAGTCTTTTGCCATATGGCATCTGTTTCTTAAACCTTAGCCTGTTGACTGTTAGGTTTGCTAGTTAAACTCTTGTCTTAGAGAGCACTACCTTCTGGATGGAGTAGTTTTAACTAGGTTTGACTACAGCCTCCAGGCTGATGCTGAAAATATGCTAACTGTGCTATTACACCTATTACCTAAAGTTTGATAAATGTCTGAGGTCCCTTAAGAACTGTTTGAGGGAAGATCCCCAAGAGATTGTCTGACTGTGACTGAGAAGTCAAGAAAAATAGGATAGTACTGTACAAAGGAAACCGCATGCAACAGGCCTCATTTGTCTTAATAGGAAATCTTTAACTTATTCTGTGTTTTCTGATAGTTCCCAGAGTACCTTTTATTTCCTTTCAAAGTCCTACAGGTTGGCATCTCTTTCCTTTTCAGGTCCATTTTTCTTTAAGCCCTGCATATACAGTTCTAAAAGGAATAAAAAAAGGTCCAATCCTCCCCAGGCAAGGTTTCTGCCTACACTCGTAATCCCAGTGACATGATGCTTTCTAAGGTACCCACTGTTCATGAGTGAAGGCTTTTAAAAGAGGCAAAGAAGAACGAGAATGCTTGAGGCAGTTTCTAATTAGCTGCCTAAGCAACTTATAGATTCCCTACCTCTATGTCTCCTTGATTCAGAGGGACCCATGAAGTGAGATCTCCCTGTCTTCTCTTCCCATGCAGGGGTAGGTAGATGTTAGAGCTTGTTTTTTCTCCCAAGAGCAGCCTATCCTGGAATTTCTTGCTTTATGGATAAAAGCCTAGCTCTGTTTTGGACTCTCAGGCTACATCCCCACAAGCAGGGGCATGTAGTTACCATGGGGGAAAAAGCTGTGACACAAATACGTGCTGCTGCTTTTTGCCCTGGTTAGCACAGGGCAAATTGTTTCAGGTGGGGTAGGGGAGGCTAAGGCCAGCACCTGTGCTGGTCCCAGAAGCCTTATCCGGGGTCTTAGGGGCCTCTTTAGGCAGCAGTGGTGGTTATCTGGGAGTGCAGAGCCTGGCTGGTAGCTGGAGCGTGGCTCTGGCAGACCAGGCTCCAGTTTCAAGTGGCACACACTGCTGCCATGTATGTTGCCCTGCTTTTTCCTGGCACTTTTTAATTTTTGGACACTGGGCTATCCAGTGTCTCACCATGTTGCAAATTAACAGTGCAGCAAATGCCTGCATACGTGGTACATGCAGTTTGCAGTGCCACAGATGCGTTTGCGACACCACAAAACACATGTTCAGTCATCTGAACATACCCTTAGTGTAGGAATCAAAGGACTTAACAAATATCAGTGCCGGGTCACAGTTGGTAGGACTACCTATGTGTGCATTTTGAGTTAAACTTAGACTTGGATCTTTAAAAAAAAAACCAAAAACCTATCTCTGTGTAAAAATCTACTGCAGTCATCATTGCATATTCTACACTGACATCCTCCATTGATACTGAAAGAGTAAGGGGCTAAAAATTTAATTTAAGATATATTTTCATTTAAAAAATCTTCTTCTTTTCACAAGTTGAATATTCACTTTACTAGTATGATGAAAATTGGAAAAAAATCCTGAATTCATATATAAGCAGCCTGGTTTCAGTGGAAACATCATTTAAGAAACTAAATGAGCATTTTGTTGTTTTCACTTTTATACATTTGAATCACCATTTAAAACTTCCAAAGTTCATAGAGTAAATTTGCCTGCAGTATGTTTCAGCACAGACATGAGTAGAAATTCTGTGTGGGATTGGTATACAATGCATACTTCTATTGCACTGTGGATGAAACTTGACTATCAGGGGAGTTAAAAGATAGTGGAGATGGGAGAAGAGGTTGCTCCAGTTTGGATCAGCAGGACAGCTCTGGCTTGGTGAATTCAGAGCTCCTACTTCTGTTTGTCTGTTCTAACCACTGAACACAGAGAGCAACAGCAAAGCTCATGATGGGGCATACTTTCACATTGAAGCTAAACATGTTCTCAGTTATTAAGGGAATTGAAAATTGTTCATCAGTTCCCTCTTGAGGCTATAGGGTTATAAGATAAAGACTAGGTTCTCCCTGAAACCTATTATTGCTGTGCTTTCTATAATGTGACACAAAATTTAGTGACTAATTCAACTTTTATCTGAAAAATGGAAGAGCAACACATTTAAATTCCAGCTTGTGAGTAAAGTAATTTATCTGCATTTCTGGTTATTTTAACTGATTAAAAATCGTCAGTGGCCCTGATACTCCATTCAACATTTGGAATGAAGCTGTGTTTTCAGTGTTATTTTTATTTATTTTATATTTATCCAAGGAAAAATAAAAACCACCAGGAAGTGTTATACTTTGGTTTCCTCCAAATATTTTTCTCACAAAAAATCATAATTGCTGAATTACTTTTGAGCTACTTTAGTCAAACTGTGTATTACAGATGTTTGCTCAGTTCCCTTTTGTGCTCATAGATTATCTATAAGCAGATTATATTTTCATCAAATTTTAAATTTTAAAACGGCAAGTAAACTGAAATAATCATGAGCTATAGAGTTAAAAATTATTTCTGGGGTGACTACTGGAGATGTTTTTATGACTACTCAGATAAGTTCCATGGCAGCAAGCCCTTTCGGGATGAATACTTGTACGCATAGTCTTGAGATTCTTTTACCAAACAGCGGTGCAGAATAGTCTGAAATTTGCTCTGCACGAATTTGCATGTCAAGAAATCAATTACTCAGATGTTTATGAAAATCAAACACACCCAAAGGAGGAGGGTATGGCATAAGAGATTGATTTTAAAATATTCAAATATTCATAACTATGTTCTTTTTTTGCAAGAAACTGGAATTCATAATTGCTACATCACAGAAAGAACCTAACTTTGACATTCTTATAAGCACCTCTATAACTCAAAAGTGCTGTCTTTGCCTAAGGGGCCATATACATTCAATAATACCAGCATAGAGCAAGATGTTTTAAAAAATGATACACTAGAATTGCATAGTTTACCTAAGGTAAAATAGCTTCAACCATTCAAACACTGAGTGTTTGAACAAACTAAATTGCATTCACTCCTACGTGATTTGTAAGTCTGGGATCCATCAAGTTCTGTGCTAGCAAATGGTGCACCTTTCACATTGACTCATGAGTCAGGTCTACATAGGTATCTAGGTGGCAGCTCTGCGGTTAATTTCCAGTTTTATTGGGGGGCATGTTTTCTTCTGATAGGGCACTTGTTCATGTTAGTAGCTTTTCTAGCTAAAGATGTTCCTGGGTTTTTGTGTTTTTCCACTGTTGTAATGTACCATGATGGATGTTGTAACATGTGCATTATGTAGTGGGTTTAAGTCTCACTATGGGTTAATATGCTATCACAAGTAAAAGATGCTAGTGAGCTCCACATAACAATTTTACCCTCTTAACCTCTCAATACTAAGTTGCAACAGTAGGCAGTTTAGGGTAGGATTGTGATTGGTTGGTTTATTGTTTTGGGTCTTTCACTTGGGGGATTGTCAGTAGTTTGGCTTGAGAGAGACGTGGTTTTGTAGGGGTTGGAGTTCAGTAAGCAGTCTCCCTTTCAGCCACTTCTTCACTGTTGGCTGCTCTCTCCTGGTCCTCTCCCCAACCAAATGTACTTGCTATCCCCCTTTCCCCCCTCCCATCACAGGGGTTGCTCTCAGGCTTTCCAGAAGAACTTGTAATTTGCAGCCCAGAAGATATTGTTTCCTGCTAGGCGAAGCCACTTTGGGCCAGGCACCGACGGTGGAGTGGGGGTGTGATCTTTATGGAAAGCACTCTCCCTGCACCCCTGATTCCAGCACCCAAATGTGGGAACCCTCCTTGTATGCTTTTAAAAAACAAACTTCAAGCATGCTTACAATTCAGCCTCAGGCAACAGGTTTGTAAACCATGGAAACACATCTTATTTCTTCTTGATTGGTACAGCCCCAAATTCGCACACTGAAAGGAATGGTTGCCTGCCATGTGAAGCCTCTTTGGAGGCTTGCAGCCACTAACTTGGCCACAGAAAAACCTGGGGTGCATGCTCAGGTGTCCTTGGGGCAGCAAGGTGGTGTACTATGTTTGGCAAACACCTTGCATAAGCACAATTTTTTGTAGGCCTTTTGAAGCATTTTCAGCTCAGTTGGAGGCATTGTCTTATCAGTTACCCTATTTGCATGTCAATCCCCCTTTCTGCATTGCTGATAATTGCCTGCAGTTATGTACTCCCTCGTTTTCTGTAAAGACTCCTTTCTTCTCAAGTTGCCTGCTCACTCAACATCCCAAACCACCCCAGACCCATCTCTCATGACCTGTACTCACAGCACCCCCTCCCTCCTGCATGGAGGATGTCCTCTTCCCATATATAATATGATCCAGTTGATGTAAAAAACATGGTTCGTTTCTTTGGAGGCTCATGAATATTAATGATCCTTTAGGCACACATTGTTGGTAATACAAAAGGTATATATTTGCAAATAGGGTCAGAGAGAGAAGACAAAAGACCACCCTCTCTGCCCGCGGGGAACACTTCTTAGCAGGCTTTTATCCCCTCTCTCCTGAGCACGTGTACAGAAGCAGGAACTCTTACAACTCATTTCCGGTTCATACAAACATATATGAAATGACGTCACGTCATACATCGCATGTGTATTATAATGAACTACTTAAGTATGCGGGGCGGATAGGCTTATATGTATTAGCTAATTGCGCTTGCTCAGAAAGTACTTTAGGTTACAAGAAGTTCAAACCCAAGGACAAGATGGCAATTACTCTTATCTAGCCTGAGAAATGTAGGGGGCATGAAAGGAAGTGTGATTTAGTGTAACAAAGAGATAGTAAATTTGCAGAACAAAGAGAGAGTGATACCTTAATACAAAGAGCCCTTAGTAGCTTTTTTTTTCAATCTCCAACCCCCCTTCTTCCACGGAGGGAGACAGGGAGAGCTGGCAGCTGTGTTGTTCTAACAACACTATTGATAATGCATTTTTAATAATATTTCTAACACAGTTACATAATTACAGAGCACATTTCCCAGCCTCGGCAGCCGTGACATGTGCCGCAAGGCAATTTCTGATCACAGCTCCCCTTCCACTGTTTGCCTGAATCTCTAATCCCTCTCCCTAACTCCTTGCTGCTCTCTGTGTACATTTTGCAGCTCCTCTTGCTTCCCTTAAGTGTTCATTCCAAGACCAACTGAAAACCTCCCCCTTGTCTCACAGATATTATGCAGCACACATGTAGATACTATGAAAGAGGTGATGTTCTCCACATCAACCTCTAGCTTGTATTCAGTGACCTCCAATGGGCTTTCAAGTGCCCAAAGGCATGCTCTATGCTCATGCAGCACTTGCTTAGCTGCTGACTGAGCAATAATTTTTCTAGGTCAGTCACTTCCCTCCTCCCTCTCCTCCCCTCCCCCAGGGCTTCATGAGCCAGGGCAGGAGCGGATAAGCCACATCAGCAACTATCGGGGGGGCACTGAAACACCCTGGGTGACAGCCTCCTCCAGTCCTGAGGCATAGTGGCCCTTCTCCATCCATATTTGGGGTGAAAGAAAGGTGCTTATGCAATTCAAAAACCAAAGAAATAAGATGGCATATGTTGCTATTGCAGAATTATTAACAGAATGTGGCTACACAGTCAGGACTGGGAACAGTGATGAAGTAAGATCAAGGCCTTAAAGTGTGCCTTCCACCATGCTAAGGACAATAATTCTTATTCAGGTGCTTTATAGAGAACGATTCCATTTTATGACAAGCTGTCTATCATCCTTAAAAGAGATGCTTCAGGGATTTGCTTGCCTGAGTTTGGGATGACAGGTTTGGTGGCCGAGGAACCTGAAAACATCTACACCTCCCTGGCACCACAACACATTGGCAGGCACTTCAAAAACTGGATGCAATCAGCCTCCTCAGTCACAGATGAACAGCTCAAAGGACATCTTTGCCATGCAGTCATAAATGAGCTTGCCCTCTACTCTGGTTCATCCACACATTTTAGTACCAGACACACAAGATGACCAAGCAGCAGGGGATCAGAAATAACTCTTCTGTTCATGATGATGGCAGTGATTTTGGCTCCACCAATATTCCGTTGCAGGAGTCTTCAGGTTCGCAAGAGGGTTCTGTGCCAGAGACCCCACAAGCCTCATGAACAGTGACTTGTAAGCTATAGCATTGGTATTAGACACTGGGCTAAAATATTATTGCCACATGCGTCCTCAGTCTGCCAGGGTTGGGGAGACTGGTCCCCTTAACCAAATCTAAGCTACTCCTTGCTGGGTGGCTGATGATGCATGTTTTTTTCCCAGTGGAGGGGTACCAGTGAAGATGTGTTGAGACTGGTCAGAATATTTGGGGCCAGTCTTCATAACATGGTTGGGTGGTAGTGGGGTTTCACTGGTAATTCTTGGGGAGGGTGTGCTGTTAATTTTTTTTTTTTAATAGAGTCTTATTAAAATGTTTAAAGGTAGCAGACCACCTCATGAGAGCTTTCTTTTTCTCTTTGCCACAGCTACCCATACTACTGCAGCTGTGGTTCCTAGATCATCAAGAGCCAGTTGATAATGCTCAACATCAACAGAATTATAGAACAACTCAGTGAACAACTAAGGAAAATATTTTTCAGATACTGACAGAAGCATCCCAAAACATATCTATGACCAGTGAAGGAATGTCAGGCAACAGTAATGATATCTTTAATAGGCTAATGAGGAGGGAGGAAACCAATTTCAGTCTTATGGAGAACAGAACCAATTAAAACTTAGAAGTTATTCAGCATTTTAGTAACAATGCTCATTATACAGGGCATCTGGAGGCAAGATTTAGACAGCAGTTTTTAACACAGTTTCATGATGGCAACACTACTGAGAGCAACATTGACAATAGGCCACTCCACCCCACTTTTCATTCTCCTTCAAAAGAGAGCTGTGCCTCCTCTATATGTAGGAGGAGAGTGCCACTACAGTTCAGGGATGAAGGGAAGGAGGATACTGAGCATCCCCAGGGGGAAGAGGGTCCAAGAGGGGAGCATCTCATGATGCACTAGGTTCTCATGCCTAAAGCATGAGTGTACCCAAAGCTGAGCAACATCCTAATAAAATTTCCATTGAACAGGCAGTCATCGGTCATCAAGCTGTAACTGAATGCATGTACCTTTTTATCAATTTTAATTGATACAAACAAATAAGCATTTATTTCAAAAGAGTGGTGATGGGATTCTGTATTACTCCCTGTGGTGCTGTGTTTCTTAGGCAGTGCTCCCTCCTCTGCTGTCACCTCAGTTTATGAAAGCAGATTATACTTCTAATTTGCATTTCTCTTTAACAATGGTGTGGGGTGGTGTGTGTGAACTCAATCAGGTTCACTCTCTATCTGTTTTTTGGATGAACTTCTTTAGTAGTGTTTGGAAAATTGTCACTCAAATAAAGTTCCCAAAAATAATTTTGTAAGTGTTTTGTACTTTTTTTTTCCATACAAGAAAAGTTTTAAATTCCCTTTTCAATCCACGTATGTTTCACTTTGCAAAGAATACCCAAATTGCATTGCCTGGTGAGAATACCATCCCCATCGTATAGCAGCAGAAATTCCTGTGTTCTCCCACCCTGGCCAACCCAACACACCAACAATTCCCCAGATCTTACGTGCCACAGGTAGGCAGTGCAAGGGCTGCATGATAGGGCAACAGAAGCCTAGCACAGCATGCTTGACAAGGCTAACCGGTTAACCCTAAGGGGCATTAGTTGGGGGTATACCCCCATACATGAGTAAATCTTCAATAATACACTGTGTCTAGTCCTGTATAATATACACAAATGAAGAGGCTTGTTAAATCTTTAATGAGACAAAGGTCTCTTTGCAGGGTGGGATGAGCACCACAGCAAAAAAAATTGCTTTTCAAGACAGCCTTGAAAAAGCTGAACTACCTTTATTGAAGACCAAGAGAGGGGAGGAGGGAAGAAGCCTGTCAGCCTTACTGGGGTTTTGGTTTGAGGGTGACCCACCACAGTACTCAGCTGGGCAGGGACCCCCATTGCCCAGATGGCTCTCCCTGACACTGAGCACAGTAGTGGACCATGGCAATCTCTCCTCATCTCTCCAGGCACAGCCGGCTTAACCCAGGACTGACCCACGTCCCCCCAACTGTTTGGCACTCCTGAGAAAGATACTTTCTGCCTCCACAAGCTGCACCTTCCAGTTAGTCTGCAATCTGTTTTGATGGGAAGTCCCCATCCCTGGACTTTGCCCATGCCAGAACCCTACTTTTCTGTACCCCAGATGAGTGACATTCTGAAGCACCCAGCAATACACAACCTGTAAGGGTGTTCAATTTGAGGGGTCCTTGGGGTCCCCTGCAAGCTGTTTGTGGGTGAGAACTGGGGAAGGCAGCCCTTCAAGGTTCCCCAGAGCAGAACCCTACCTTTGTCACCTTGCTCACCAAGGTGCCCATCGCATCCAGCCCAAATTCATGTTGAAAGCGTCATCATTCCTGGCATGCAAATTCACCTTGCCCACCGCCTGACAATTCACATCAGTGTTCAAAGTAGGGGTTCACCTTAGTCACCCTTACAGTTGCTCAAGTCATACATGGTACAAGTAGGCACACACACCAAAACATGGACAGCTAGCCTTTGCCAGGCAAGATCTTTTAAGGAAAGTGACACTGTCAATGGCAGCACCTGCCCTGTACTCAGTGCCAACCATCATCGCCACAATCCCAGCACAGCATGCTTGACAAGGCTGGCTCACTCCAAGGGGAATTACTAATCCTAGTTCAGCATATTGGGGTGCTATTTCTTCTGTTACCAGTTGGGCTGGGGATGGAGAGTGCTGCAGGTCAGGAGTGAGGGGCACCAGTTGGGCTGAAGGTGCAGAGGGATGCAGGTAGGGAATGAGGTGCACCAGCAGGAGTTGGGGAGGAGGGGGCTGGAAGATCAAGAGGCTTCAGGTCAGGAGTGAGGGGCACCAGCTGGGCTGTGGGTTCTTTTCCTATTAAACCCATATATGGTTAAGTTCCAATTGGTCTTGGCTCTAGCCTATAGGAGATAAGAGGAAAGCTGCTCCCTCATAAGCAGCTGCCCATCCCATAGCGCATTAACACCTTTTAAATCCCTTTCATTGGAGAGAGGGTATCACATCTGAGTACCACCCTAGTTAGATTTACCACCTGGGTTACCCCTACCCTCCCAGCTGGTCCCCCTCACTCCTGTTCTGCCCCCCCCCCCCAGCCCTGACAAACCAAAAACCCAGTCCAACAAAAATTAATTTTAATTAGCCTGAGTCTTGAACTCCCTGACCCATAACAATCTGATCTTCACCATGAAGTACATGCGAACACAGGGAACATTTTTTTTTAATCTAAAAAAGTTGTATTTTCATTAATCTGGACCTTGAACTAAATCACCAGTAAATTTTTGCAAGATTAGCTCCTGGAGACTCGCTGAAGTATTACAATAGAGATTCAATGGATTTCTATGGATTACCGAGTGAACCCAAGCAGCACCTGGTGTGCTGTAATAGTTGCAAAGCAGGGAAAAATCACTTTTTCAGGTGTAACTCAGATCCACACTGAAATTTTAAAATGATTCAAAGGGTTATATATAGATATCTAGATATCTCTATATCTAGATATCTATATATATATCTATATAGAGAGAGATTTTTTTTTTAAAACCCTCATGGAAGAAATTCAGGAGCTAAAAATAAAACATGCCAGAGGTGTTTTAAATTACCTCAGTAAAACAATCTAAAACAATAAAATAGGCTGCCGATATGGATACACCGACATTACATAGCTAGCTTAATGGCAATTTTTGTCATGTGGACACAGGAAAAGTGTAATGTGGTAACAGATGAGGTGTAACGTGGACAAGTGCCCTACATGAGCAGCCTGGAGCTGGCTGGGGACTGTCCCATTTTGGACAGTTCCCAACCAACTCCAGCCTGCGCATACAGACTTCCCCATGAAGCCCAGGGCTGGCCAGTAACTCTCCCATTCTGGACCAGGTCCCAGCCCCACATCATTTTCCCAGCCTCATGACCCAATTGGTTGATCAAGGCATGGGGCTTGCAAAAAGGTGCAGGGGAGGAGCAAGTCCCAGGTCCCGATCCCAATCCACCAGTGGGGCAGCTAGCAGTGAACCCTTTGCTGGGTGGGGCAGCGGGCTGGGAACTGCCACTTCCTCACATCTCTTCCCAATCCCTCTGCCTTCAAATGGGGAGCTGGGGATGGGTGTTTCCTGCTGCTGGGGCAAGAGGACATTGTCCCCAACTGGGCTTCACCACCAGAACCTGCCCTGGCAGCAGGCAGTTCCTGGGGGCAGGGAGCAATCTCCCAGCTCCTGGCAGAAGACAGCTGTCTCCTGGTTCCCTTCTCCATGACAAACCCTGAGCTAGTGCCCAGGGGGAGCTTAGAGCTCCTCCTGGCTACTGCAGAGGGGCCAATCAAGGTGGGAGTGAATCTGCTCCCAAATGCACACACATGTAGATACCTGCCCACAGTGGGTTTACTTCAGAGTAAATTATTCTGGAGTAAACCCATCCAGAAGCATTGCTATGCCCATTGTGTCACTAGTGCAAGTAGAATTGCCACTGCCAGACACAAGCAGAAGAAGTTATTACATTGGGCACTCCAGGAATTGCCTACCTGTAACAGGGAAATCAACTGCTCTACAGCAAAGGCATCTGAGAGAAATGGCCCATCGGTTATCCCAGGACAAATATCTGTCTGTTTCTTGAGACAAACAGAGAGACAGCAGGGAGAAACTCAGGGCTCTGGAGGTACCCTGAAGGTGGGTTTGTGGCACTGAGTAAAGTGAATTCCTTTGAAATATTACATTTCCGTGTGCCCATCTAAAGCTTCCATCATTAAGCAGTCTCTCAACTGGGATACTAACCCAATGGGGCAATATTTCCAGTCTTTTTAAGGGTGTGTTATATGGCATCATAGGTTGCTGCAAAGTGAATAAATATAGATTCATTCATCTCATGATTTTGTAAGCTATCCTCTTTATAATTTCCAAGTGATAACATTTGAATGAAGGTATTTCTATTTGGCCTAAAAGTGTATCTAGGCATGTTGATGTAAGCAGTGTGAGGTATAAACCATCTTATCTACTTGTTGAATACTTTACCTGGGTTTCAGTGAAGATGAGAACTTTTCCAATGGCTGTTATAATGGGGTTTTGCATAATTAATCCTTAGCCTGTTGCAAATGGGCCAGATGTGATTTAATATTTTTTAGATCTTTGCTTCAGACACCCAGTTAAACACCACCAAGGTTACATTCTAATGACATGTCAAAGTATAATTTGGCTTCTGACTTGTCAGATACCACTAGATTTTTCCATAAATAAATTCCCTGATGCTTCCAAATTATAGCTCATAGTTTAATAAAATGCATAAGACTTGCCAAAAATGCCCTTGGTATAAAAAAAAAAACCCTTTAGTTGTGAAATGGCTGCTATTGATAAATCAAGCAATCAGTTTTGAGTTATGACACCAAAGCTTTTTATCAAGGGTTTTTTTTAGTCTTCCCTGTTTGTTTGCTTTTCTTTTGATTATCATTGTTAAAATAGAGTTTATTTTTGCTTCAAATTTGCTTACTGTTTTGACAAAAGATGAAGGCTTATTCAAGAAGGCAGACTGGGAAAATCTAACAACCTCCTTAGTGGATTTTAAATTTAAATATTCTAGTTGTACCTGATAGAACATGGAAATCACAATTCACATTGGTAGGAAAAATTGAATCTGCTTCCATATGGATAAATATGACACACAAGTCTGGTGGTATCAGTAAAAATTCTGTATTTATGGTAAAGACTGAGGCAGGTCCTGATCTGTACTGTACATAACCATAAGGGATGCTGTAAGATATACTGGGTGGAGCAATTTCATGAGGAAGGTTCTGCCAGCTGAAATTTCCTTAGAGAACTACATAATATTTTTCAGCACCTGCCACACTGCTCTTATGACTGATGAAGAGGGGGGAAGATTAGAACTGGATTTGCCTTAGGAAGCTGTAACTTTGCCTTTTGCATCCTGAACAGGTATTTCCATTCTACGCCTAATTTATTTATTTATTTGTCCCCACTCACATTTGAATAAACTAGCTGAGATGTTAGCAAACTTTCTTTTGGGCATAAGAAGAATTTTGCTGCAGATTTTTTTGAGGTCCAGATCAGTAGTGTTGTTTATTAATCATTTAATCAAAAGTTATGTTAATGTCAGATTTGTCCCAAGTACCTCATGATTTGTAGGCTGGTGGGCTTGTAGACTTTCAGAGATCTCTACGTTGTGTAGATGACCATTTATGTACTTGTTAATATGGCAGTAATAGTAGGGTTGAGGTGGGATGTTACAGGTATTTGTCCTTTTGTTGTAGACCCTGCTGCTTTGATTCACCTCATTCAAATACCATGCACTTCAAAGAAAAACAATAAATGTCCACCTTTGTGATCTGCTGAAAGATGCCATGCAGGGCTGGCTTCTGGCAAAACCACAAAAGTCTCTGGTGGCTAGAAAGACCAGGAGAGACAGAAGTCTATCAAGACCCAGCAGAGTGGCTAGCTTCTTCCAGATGTTAGCTCTGGGTAAAGCTGGGGCAGAAGACTAAGAGGAGCAGATATTAACAAAGAAACATATTTTTACTGCCGCATAAACTAACATGGTCTCTATTATGAAATTATTGCATTTGCTTTGTAACCCATCAGCTTCTGCTTATTGAAGTAGATGGATCCCCTCTCTGAAATGTTCCAGACATTACTATTTTCCTATTCTTATACAAAAGAAAGAAATGATAGAATTATGTCCTGTAGCAGGTGCAAACCATTGAGAAAATCACAGTTAATAATTCTGCTCTCACTGCTTGAAATGTGGTGAAATAATGGTTAAGCTTATAGCAGAAAGCTCTTTATTTCCACAGGAAAGCATATGTAGTAACATCATGTGAATTTTCATTGCATGCTACATGCAACATACCTATTCCACTGTTCTAACTGTACCAAGGTGACCCAGTCTTTCTAGCTATAACATTTTAGTACTTTGTTTTACTGAATTCTAATGAATACAGCGAGCAGTAGGTACATTTGAACCCTATGGAGCTGTAAGTAAGTATAGCTCCCACTAGTCCAGAATAAGAAAAGTATAGGTTCATTAAAAATCCCTGAGTCTAAATTATATTTTCATGGATAAGAAACATTAGGATACACTGTAACGAGTTAAAAGCAAATGAGAATATCAGAATTATGTTCTCTATAAATAGCTGTAAAGAGGCTTCCTATATCAAGCAAATGCAACATTTTGATGCACAGTTATATTTCACAGCTAGTTACTAAATTCCCTTGTGGAAAATGCACGTTAATAAACAGCCATAAACTTCATACTGCACACCTCAACAGAATTGTTCATATGTCCTTTAATGTATTTTCAAGCCAGTTTTATTTGGAAGTAAAATGACTATCAGCTGACATATGGCAATAGCTGCCTTCCTTAAGCCTTAATCCAATATTATGAGTTCCATTCTATACCTCATCATTTCTCTTATCAAAGTCAGAACACTTTTCCAACCACATAATATAGGATTTCTCTAAACTATTTAATCATTTTAGAAAGTCTGTCTAGAGAATGCCTGTCTTGCCAAGTCCAGCAATAGTTCTTTTATTGGTGGTTTTCATTATCATCACACCAGTGGCAAATCTTGAGAGGGCCTTAATCAACAATGTGCATTGTTAATTATATTATGGAAAGCTGCAGTATGGATTGTCATGTTGTTTTTCTGTCTGTGTAGACCAGCTACACGGTGACTGGACAGATGACACTGGAATCTGGACTGGTGATGGATGAGATCAAACAACAGCAGATTGTTGAGGTGGTGATTTTGAATTTGTTGTTACTGGTGAAAATTTGTTTCTTTGACTGTAGTGTATACCTCCAGAGTAATATGCATTGTATACAGACAAATTTGAATCAGCAAACTTCATTAATCCATAGACAGTGGCAAATCATGATTGGAATACTTCATTTCTAAATATTTTGAGAGCTGAATCTTTGCAATATAAGGAATGTTGCTTAACCACAGCAAACATGGAAATGAGGTATGACACAATATGCATGATATAATATAAATGGTAAATGCCACTAGACATCAGTGATTTCCCTAGGATGAGAATGGTACACAATATTTTAAATACGAGTAGCACATAGCAGGTAAACACATTTGGAACACCTGAGCATAAATACCTCACATTGAGCCGACTAACTTACTGAGCAAGTTTATAATGTGTTTTAACTTTGGCAATTGTTTTTGGTTGGTTGTATAGTAGTAGTAATAGTTTGCTTTTATGACTATTTTTGGAATTCAAAGATAGTTCATTGTTTGACTTTCTGTCCATTGCAGTTTTCTGGCTGTAGGGCCTGCTTGAAGCACTTTCTGCTTAGATTTGCAGTTAGTTCCTAGGCAGTAGATGCACTGTGTAAGTGGAACTTTATTGTTGTGTTGCTTGGTAGCCTTAACAGCAAGACAGAGAGACAGAATCCAAACTTTTATTGAAAGTAAATCATAAACAATTTGCTGAAGTGCTACTACAGACTTCCTTAGCTAACCCACTGTCCTAGGGGGACAGCCACTGGGGAGCAGAAAATGCTCCCTGCAGTCGAACTCAGGACAGGGGTAACCCACCCCCACAAGAAAAGCCCCCAAAACAGGGGTCACTTACATTTTTTAGGCCACTGGGTGTGGGATGAGCCACACCAGGAAGAAGCAGCCATGCAGTTCGTCAGCCACGCTTATCTCTGGCTGGAAGCAGTGCGGGCAGATGACCTCACTGATAAACGCTGCCCAGCCGGGATAAAAGCCAGCACCAGACCAGAGAAGGGAGAGTGGGGGAAGACAACTGAGGCTGTGGGAGCTCTCCACGCCGGTCTCTGGCAGCATCAGTGGGCAAGTGAAGATATGGCTCTGGGTGGAGCAGAGAAGGACCTCAGTGAGGGCAGGGACTTGGAGTGGCATTGGGGAATATGCTAAATAGCAGGTTAGGCTTTGAGGGTGGAAGGGCTAGTTAGCCTGGATTCCCATCCCTTTCCAGCCTTTTTTCTTTTGGTGTTTTTTTTTTCTTTTTAAAGTGCCCGCACCTTTTTGGCCATTGTTTGGCCTTTTCTTTTTTTTGTGACTCATTACCTTCTTTTTGTGAAAGCGCATGGATGATGCTCTAAAGGCTGAAGCTACCTTAGGGCCCATTGAGCAGCTAGCAGGCTGCCAGCATAACACCCAGGGGAGCAGGGCACCCAACTGTCCCTGGATCCCAGCAATGAGAAAACCAAAATTGGAATCCTGGGGGGCACAAAGAGTGGGAACTGACAAGACTGGAGAACAGCCACAATAAGATCAAGTGGCCTGTCTCAGAGGCTGGTTTATGGAAGGAGTTTAGGGGAGGTAGAGCCCCATGGATATCCATCAAGAAGTGTGACCAACTCTGAGGAGTCACCAATGGGACACCCCACCACTGAGGATCCATTCAAAGTCATAGCAGGCAGGTTTTGGGGTTTTTCCCAGGGAGATTGAGGACCCCTCCAGAGGTCACATGAATATACACAGTGCCCAACACCAGGCACATGAGCCAAAGCAGTGCATGAATACTTGAAACCAGACGGTCACACCTGCCCTTCCCTAAGTACCTTCCAGAACAAGCAGAGGTAACAATTTGAAGAGGTCTAACAACTATTTGTGTACTTGTCATTATTTTGACTGAAGTCAGTTGAAGAAGCCACAGGTAAATATAATCTACATAGATTAACTGTCATGTGTAGGTGGGTAGGAGACATTCAATGCATAGGTTGAATAACATGAGCTGTATCCAAATCAGTGTGGACGTTTGGTTCCCCAGGGACAGGTAGAGCAGCACACCTTGTGCCACAGCTACTTCTCCTCTGAGATTGCCCCTGCCATGTGCACTTTGGCACATGGCAAGTTACTCCAGGAGTGGTAGGGGAGGCTGGGACTAGCACTGCATTGACCCCAGCAGCCTAACCTGGGATCCTAAGGGTTTCCTGGCATTGCAACCATGGCAATCCTGCCTGGCAGATCCTGGCTTCCAGCTGCAGTGGGGCTCTGGGTAGCCCAGCTCTGGTTTTCAGGACATCCAGGGGTCAAAAAAGCCCTCAGGAAGAAACAAACAAACAAAAATGGAGTAGCACATGCACAGGCAACATGCCATTGCAGCATGGAGGACACCTTAGTATGTGCTGCTGCAGACCTGTTTACTTAACTTTTGGAATAGTCTTCACCACTGGAGGAATGCACTGAACCATGAGATGCTTCAGTATTTTAAAGCAGAACAGTGCAACTCATTTCATTCAGTTGATCAGATCTGGGCCAGACAACTTACCACCGCCCATGGGGCTTGTTGGAGAGGTTCCAGAACTCAGAACATGAGCACAGCCACTGTTCTCCCCTGCCAATGATTTGAGTCACCAATGGCAAACAAAGACCTCAAATTCAGCAGTAGCCAAGGGGCCCCTACCCCTTATGGAACAATGGCACTGTTCAACCCCTTGGGTTCTGAAGTCATACCAACACAGTGGTCTGGCAGCTGTACTGACAAGCCCTGAGACTACAATTTAATCACGATTGAATCACCCCATTTTAAAGCCTACAATTAACAGTGATACCAATTGCACCGTGTGGTTGTTTGTCTGTGTTTATCAGGGCAACATTAGACCACAGGCAGATCTTTAGAAGCTTGCCTTCTTTAATGAACTGAACAAAGAACAAACCAAGAGCAGGCATTTGGCCCTATTTCATCAAGGACTCTGGTGAAATTTTGGGTACCAGCAATCATTACCTTAAATGTGGATAACTGAATGTTGCCAACTGGGTGTGACAAATTTATTAAGTGATAAATTTCAAATCACCCTTGTGTTCAAACATCGACTACTTCCGGATAAATGTTAAACATTTTGCATTCTACCTACTGGTATTTGGACCAATATATGTGTCCCGGAACCTTTAATGCAAACTTGAATGGCTAAGAAGCCATATCCCTAGTGTGCTTCTCGTACCAGCCTGGTATGGAAAATTGAGTAACACCAACAAAATCAGGACTGTGCTAAACAAGGATCCTTCTAAACATGTCCCAGCTTCCCAGATAAGGTAACTACATTCTGGACCACTTTGTGGCCCTGCAAGGCAGCATATATACTTTTACCCTTTTTATTTCGTTTAAAAGCAGCTTCCCTGAATGTGTAAAGGTGCCATTACATTCTAACTGTTTTATAAAAATGCTGTTCCTGTCAGATTCTATAATAATACCTGTCACATCCCAACTTTTCTCTTTTAAGCTTTTTGTTTGTTTTGATTTGATTTGAATGAATTTCAATTGACACCTGCCTTAATATATAATTTTTCCTTATCTAAATATGTTCTGATTTTGTGGAGGAATTTTACCTTCTAATTTTTACCTATATTCCAGAATGAGTTTCAAGAGATCAGGTTTACTGAACTGGGCACTTGCCTTTCTGTACCTAAAACTCTAATAACTTCTTGAAAACAAATAGTTTGAAATATCTTAGTTAAATGCAGCCCCCTGCAATATCAAATAAGTCCTATTTCAGGAAAGTGAGCAAATGTTCAGTATTGTTAAGTCAAATTCATGCTCTGTTACTCTGGCCTCATATACATTTGTAGCTAAATGGATGGTCCCACTGGTCACATTCTCACATGTGAGCAATAGTAAGAGAAGTATCTATCAAATTAAATTCAGTTTATTGCAGAAATGAGTTTCATCCTTCACCATTACAGGAATCCTGTCTCATTTGTTTGGTCTATCCTTTTAGTAAATGTTCTGCTATTTTAAATATACAGTCATTTTTCTGGATAATTCCTATCGCTTTATTCCAAATACTGCATGCTGAAGTCTGCCCTTCCCTAAAGGCATGGGCTCTAATTCATTGAGAGACAGGGGTAGTGAGCTGTATTTAGGTTCTTTTTGCATAGGATTCTTACTACATGTTAAATCTGTGTATATTTTTAAAAGTTAGAAGCACAACTGCACAGCAGTGTTTATTACAGACCCTAGGTGCACTGTATGCATTCTGCTGCTAGAGGGCTAGCAAGCAGCACAGAGGAGAGGCCAGCTGTGCTGCTGGTGGTGGTGTCACTGGCAGAAAAGGAAGGAGTTTTCACAGATTGCTTCAGAGGAAGGAAGAGGTGTGAGCAGGAGGGTAAGAAGAGCTTGCAGATTCCTCCCCACATCCAGGGTTTGAATTACACTTTGATTCTTGGGAGTGGGAATCTGCATAAAAAATTGGACCACCCATCACAATGCCCTAATAAAATTGAAGACCCCCTAGGTTATGATTTTCAAATCTTACAGGGGGACTCTCATGTCTTATGGGAAGGCTCAGCCTCCTGAGCTTCCCTGTAATTCAAGACCTGCCCACATCCCTTGTGTTTGCTCATCTCCAGCACATTTCTCTTTCTGGGTCAGACACCACTACTTCTGCTGCTGCCTCCACACTGATAGGCAATCTGGGCTGAGCACTGGCTGTTCCCCAAGCATGGTCTGCATTGGAGCTCCTTCCCTGTCTCTTCCTCACAGTTTCACTCCACTCCTGCCTTTCTTATCATATGTTCCCATAACATCCTGCAGATCTTAATGGAAATTTTAAGAAGGTACATGACTGGGCTTGGAGATCACAACATAAGGGGGATTTCTTGGCAATAGCTGGCTGGCAGCAGTACATCATGGGATGCTGGAGGGTTGCAGATTGCTTGTATTATCTACGTCCTGCAGGCTAATGTTATTTCAACACATGTTACTTAAAATGGTCTGGAGATACTCCTCACCTGAAAAGTCATATGTTTTAATGCTTGAACACACAGACTCTCATGTTTTAAGTACATTTAACACATATGAAGTTGCTGTGTAATGGTTGTTACTGTGCAATATCATCCCTGCAGGGGGGTTTTCAGATGCTACTGTGCAGTAGCAATAAGCTACTGCACAGTAGCGTCTTGTGTAGATGTGCCCAGTGTAACATGCAACATGGCTTTCAGTGTGAAGTCAGGCAGAAGGCAGGGTAGATTTGCACCCTATGAGCTAATTAAATCACAAATTTAGAAATGCTACTTCCTGCAGAGTGTTCTCAGCTGTTGCTGAATAAGCTATTGGCTTACAAAAGCTTATGCTAAACATCTCTGACTCAGTTTATAAGATGCAAATGTATCCTGCCATTAGCCATTTTCACATGTAGTTCTAATAATTTCCCATTTTTCTTTTACCTCTTCTTTCAATTTTTGCTAGAGTCCATAATGGGCTACAAATCTACAAGTACAGTAATATACTCTCAATATGTGGATTAAACACCTTGGCTTTCTTCACTGTCAACTTCCAAGAATGGTTCTGAATCACTTAAGCCAATATGATGAGATCTATTCAGTGAATAATAAGTAGTACTTACTCCAGAGGGGGAAAAAAAACTTTATTGCAAAAGCTTGATCTGACTCCTCTGTAAGTCAAAGGAAAGGCTCTAATTGACTTGAATGGGAACTGAATCAGACCTATAATTGATTTCTACACCTCTATTGATAGACTATTCAATTGTATTAATGCTTCTGAACTGACACCTATATATAAATTAACAGCTGTTTCTCACTACTTCAGTCAGTGGCAGAGAAAATGAGAGTAGACTGAATGTCTAAAACAAAATCAGAATAATGAGATTTTGGTACTAGAAAGCAGTGAAAAGAAAGTAAGAATTATGTGAACTAAGACAGGAGATTAAAATACTAGTTTATAGTAATTGACTTGAACAACACAGAATAATTTTTCAGTGTGTATAGATAGCTATCATTACCTTCCACGTTCCATATTGGTATGTTTCCTTGATCGGTAACAATTACTTCAATTCTCAGTTTAGAAATTGATTAAATGCCTTCAGGAGATACTGGCATAAGCTTCTCTAAAATTATTATACAGAACTTTACCTTATGGTACAAGATACCCAAGTCTTCTGTTGCCCTCAGGGATCAGGCCAATGCTCAGGATCTCAATATTGAGGTTTAGACAGGAGGGCATGTTGTACAACTGCACATGCACACATAAAAATCAATTAAGCACACACTCACTAAGTGCATATGTGGATTACTAATTTATATACCACACACAATGATATCTATATAGGTATATACATACACACACACACATACATATATATATAAGTATGTATTCACTAATTTACACACATACCACCCACCTACACATACACACAGGTGAGTTCTTAAGTTGGGTGTTGTGATGTATATGTATGTATGTGCTTGGTGTACTTGGGATACCTGGGGAAAGGTTCAGATAAGAAAGCAGAAGTGTAGGGAGTGAAAGTTGCTGGAAATTAAAGTCACAGGGACCAGGATTAGAACCAGTCAACTCCAGGGACCTGGACTCGGGGGTAATTTTAGGTTAATTGATCTTAATTGATTAAAAGACAATGCCCAAAGCCTGCAGAAGAGGGAAGGATGCCGGCACACAGTCTGGGACTGGAGCCAGAGCTCCGGGGAAATGAAAAGATAGATGGGGAGAGGGGAAAATGGGACTAAGGGAAAGTGTGGGTGTTAAAGAGGGGCTCTGGGTGTGGGAAGCCAGAGGATGGCTCTGGGGCAGCTAGAGAAGTTGCAGAGAGCAGCAGTAGGTGTTGGAAGCTGGAGAGAACTGCAAAACAGCTAATAGGAGCTGGGAAGCTGGGGTGGGGGGGAGCCTGAAAACAGAGAGTGGGGCAGCAGAAAATCACAGGAAAAGCAGCAGGCAGCAGGGACAGCAGGAAAGCAAGGAGAGGCTGTGAGTTGGCAGAAAAGGGGAGATGGACTGGGGAGGAGATGGGGAAACTAGTAGAGAGGGTGGGAACTGGAGGTGAGAGAAAGAGAATGAGGCTGAAATTTAAGATAGGGAAGGGACTGGGATTCAGTAAAACATGACCCAACTCAGGGTTGCAAATGATAGTGGTTTTATTGAACAAGTGAGATGGTGACACAATGCCAAATTGGTTCCCTTGCACCTCCCCCAAAATGGCAGCTTGGTGCAGGGGCTGAAGTCCACTGAAGTCCAGGAGGAGAGAGAGAGACAGAGAGAGAGTCCAAACTTTAGGAGGAGTTGTGCAAGTAATATCTACCTATCCAGGCTGGAAAGGGATCCTTGTCCAGTAGATGTTGTCCATCGGGGGGGTGCCGGCAGGGTCTCTGGGTGGATAGGTGGTGTGGCATGGTGCTGGTCCAGATGGAGAGGGTATCCCACTGGGTCTGTCTTCACTGCCCCTTTTTATAGGGGCAGATCTTGTGTGACCCTACTGACAGGAGGCATGCCCAAGCAAGGGTCAGCCCCTGGCATACTGAGCATGTGTGCTCCATGCAGGGATGTGCAGTTTTGGGGTGTCTGTAATAGTGAGAACTGCTGGTTCTGCAGGGTCTTTTGTTTTTCAAATGCTGGGTTCTTGTCTCTGTTCCTGGGTGAGGTCCATGGTTCTGGGATGAATCAATGCAAGGTGATAGCCCAGTCCTTACAGGCCATTCAGTAGAGGCCTGCTACCATTATATTTCAATCATTTCCAATCACACTCATTCATCTGGGAACCAATTTACATGAGAGGGGTATGTGACTCATACAGTTGCAACATGGGATGCCCAGGCAGAGGACAGAAGATGAAGGCTTGACCTATAAATTGGAAACTTGACATGACTTTGGTTCACTTACAAATACAGGCCTAAACCATACAATATCCATCTGAAACAATAAAAATCAATACAAAAATGACAATAATACAATAGACAACAGTAAAAATCAATACAAGCCTAATAATAATATAATATAAAACAGTGGATATCCAAAACCAGAAACTTGCTACCAAAATAAAAATGTTTAAAGCTTATCCTACATTTTAGCTTACTTATACTTATGTATAGGGAATAGAGAGGGAGAGAAAAAGTCAGAAAAGGTTGAGGAAGGGAGTGAATGCAATAAAAAACAAAACAAAACTGGGGGTTTTGCTACATTTCTACCCAAAGAACAGCATGTAGTGAAAGTGCCCATATGTGTATGCGCTTGAGCACACTCTCTCTCTCTCCCTCTCCCTCTCTCTTGCCGTAATTAGTAAGTCCTTTAAAAACAAAGCAGTTTAAAAATCTTCCACCAGATTTTCAGTGAGCAAAATCAGTGTTAAATCCTTTTAATTCATTTAAGATAAGACCTATTTGAGCTGAGAATATTTATCTTTATTTTTAAAAAGCATGTTTACTAATTATTTAATTATTATGTTGTTTAAAAGAACTAATTCCCTTGTAACTATATTAGACTTGATGAGTTTTCTATGATTTCTGGTTAGTAAATTCAGTTGAGTTATTGCAAATTAATGTAATGTAACTTGAGAGTAGATGTGGGAGGGAAGAGCCTTGAGTGCCATCTTAGTGAGGCAGTATCAGAACGGCAGCTCTTGGGGAGTCCATGCTGTGGCAATAAGCAGAAGTCTCTGGATGTATGGCTACCCCACTACAACTGCAGCAGTTATAACTGGGGTGGGCAGACTGAGCCATGACAGAAACAGCCAGAGACTTTTTGGAGTCCCTAGAGGAGGTAAGAGCCCCTCTGTGCCCTTGGCATCCTCCCCACTCCAGGGCCCATCCCCACACCCACACTCCTTCAGGTTTTGCCAAGGGCTCAAATCCTGTTAGTTAATGTCTCTTCAGAAAAAAAGTTATGAATAGTTCTTCTTGGTTATAAATTGATATATTTAATCACAATAGTAATTAATGTATTGTCATAAAGGAAAAGTAAAATGGAGTTAATGCTTTTCACCATTTATTCTAAAGATGACTTATTTTGTTTTCAACTGAACAGGCCATCATGCTATGTGACCCACCAATTGCTGCAGATTTTCTCTGGAAAAACAAATCAGGTTAGTTCTAAATCTGCTTTTGGATTCCAAAACTAGATAATTAAATCCAACAGCAAAAGGGATTGTTTGTAGCCTGGAGTCATTTTGGTGGGTAATATGCTAAACCATCTCCGCAAAGCAATTAAATCATATTAAATATGAAGGTCAGATCTCCCACTGCCACACTATAACCAGCAGGAAGTGACTATCAGAGGAAAATGTAGTCTCCCCTCCATGGACTTTCCCCTATTATGAACTGATATACTACCAGCTGCAATCCTTTTTGTCTGAAGTGGACCAAATTAAAATCAAGTTATCATGTTTATACTAAAGAGCTGAAAAACAAATTACAATGTATTCACAAATTATTTTGTGAACTGGGATTCCTACCTTTAACTTTACCATTGTAATTATTTCATGAACTTCTACTGTATTTGATATTTAATTAGTCATGATAGAAATTACTATATTTAAGTAATACGATTTGTTGCAGATTTTATTTTACACTTTTAATCATATATCTTTGGGTATCTTTGGGGAATGCTTCCTCTTAAAGCTGTTAAGTAAGGAATGCTACTTCAAAAGTGCTTTTTTGCTTTAGCTTCTTTAGCAGAAAGAGTTGAAAAATTGAGAGTTTCGTGAATGAAAAAGAATTGAAAATTAATTTGGAAAACACGCATAACATTTTATGAAACTGAAAAAAATATCTTGGGTATATCTATTTATATTGTAATTGTTTTCTTTTAACAGAAATTTCTTTTCTTACATTTGTGACCTTAACTAAAATGAATCATGATTCCTTTCCTCTGGGTCCTTTTAAAAGTAACTCAGTTCAATCTTGAATTGGGGAAAAATATCACCTTTCAATTTCTAGCTAGTGAGTTTTATACAAAAATTGGAACTTTATACAGATTTATACAAAGCTGAAGTGTTTGGTGTGAAAAATATACAGCTCTCGCACACAGTTGTATCTTACCTAAAGCTGCCCTAAAAAAATCTCATTCTAATGAGCTTAGAATTTTTTACAGGGCATCTGTAAAATGTATGAGAATTGTCTGCATTCTGTTTGGAACATCTATTTTTCATTTTACTGGATTTTTCTTCCATTATCTCCTGGGCTTTCAAGAAAGAAGCTACTGTAAAAATATCTTTTGGAAGTGTTTATCTTTTATATTCTCCTGATATTATGTTTCAATTAGATATTATAACTACTTGAAAACTGATTACCTTTATTTTCTGCTGTCTCTTCTAGTGACATTCACTCCACGACAGGGTGTGTATGAGGAGGTGTTATTATGATTGCTTTCACTTAGTTGACATCAAAATCCGCTGAATTCCATGGGAATTTTTCTGTTCACCTACGTGATTTTGCATTTGATCCAAAACCCTGTTTTTCTTTTTAACTATTATATGGTTGATCATTTTTCTTAATTGGATTTCTTCTGTAGTTTTTCTCTTTTATTACCATGTGGGTATTCTTAGCAAAGAAGGAACCATTCCATTTTTATTTGGCTGATTTGAATCTATTGAGTTTGGGGTCACAGTCAGTGCAAGTGAAATAATATTAGAGTTCTTTAAACTTCCTTTTTCACTTATTTTAATCCATTTACTAGGTTTTGTGCTTGTAACTAGGGCTGCAAGTGAAGAATGAGTTTCCATGAAGCTCATTATGCCTAATTCAATCTGAAAATTAAATTTGGCAATTTAAGCACTGTAAACACTTTTGAAAACTCATGCTTCCTGTTGTGGAAAACAAAATATTCTTATGGTGTTGCTACTGTTCTAAAGCTGTATTATGAAATTTTAATAGGGCATTCAGTATGTTGTGGCCTTGGGCTATTGATATGCTAAGAACTGTATGCACAACTGTTGAAAAAGTGTGTAATTTGGAAATCCTTATTTCTTTAAAAAATGTTACATCTCAAGGCTTTACTTACGGTATTTGTAATGAACTAGATCTATTTCAGACTCTTGTCTCCAGAAAACAAAGTTTCTCAAAGGCAAATAGTTTTTGACTCAGTAATGTCTATTTCTGACCACTAAAACTATGTATTTGTTCCAGCAGTAGTGAAAGGAGAGCTGTATTCTATTAAAGATCACAGCTTTCGATGTGTAGGGGTGCATACATTTTCTGTATCCTTCAGGGCCTCTGGTTTAGTTAGTTATTATTTAATAAGTTTTTCAAGAGTCCGAGCACTGGATAGGCTCCTGCCCATGAACCTTCAAGCTATGTATGAAGTATTTATTAGAAGAAAACAAAAACAGGAAAACAGCATTCCTTCTTCATATGTCTAATTTAGTCCTAACAGAAATCTGTGCATAACCATAAGTAGTATCTTCCTAGCACTGCTTTATTTTAACATTCATTTTGTCTCATAAGTAGGCCTCTAAAAATACTAATGTTAATAACTCCTTACATGTTTGAGTCTTCAAAATAAGTATGTGAGCTGTTGATAGGCAAGGAATAGAGTCAAAGAAAACTAAGCTTAATGATTATTTCTAGCCATCTTTGGTATAAAAGAAGAGACTAATTTTCCTAGTATCTCTAGATTTATTTAAGGCTGAAAATGAAAATTTAGCATGCCAAGATGTATAATAATCCAGTGATAAAACATGCTTTCCTGCATTTGCCTTTGAACAGAGGAAGAAAGAATAAGTTGATGACCTTTGTTTTTATTCATCCTCCATGGGCACATCTACACAGGCATTTGGTCCCAGATCAGATTACTCATGAGTAAACTACAGGCTGTCCTCAGACTTATGACACAATTGGTTCCTGAAAACCACGTCTTAATTCGAAATGTTGTAACTTAGAACCGATTTTTCCATAGGAAACAATGTTATAAATGTGGGATTGTTTCCTGAACCGAGGCCCAATACCCTATTTTCACCAAAAATAACCCAGCATTTTGTACTCAATCAATTATAGATGAGTAATATAGCTACATTAATGTATTTAAATTGTAAATAGCAATCATATTGATTTGAAAGGACTTCTTTGAGGTGACTTTGCTGGACTTTTTGAAGAGTTCTTGGCTGGAGTCTTTCCAGGAGTCCTGGCTGCAGGTTTTTCTGGAGTCTTGTCTGATTTCTTAAAGAAAGTGTCCAAGGAAGTTTGGACAGATGTTCTCCAGGGAGATGGGTGATGCAGCAAACTTATTTGCTGGCATGGTGTGGCATTAGATCAAGTGTTGTAAAGTCAAAACCGATGTCAGAAAGTTGAAACAAGGTGTCAATTTATAAACTTTGTAAGTGGAAAACATTGTAAGTCAAGGACTGCCTAAACTCACAAGTAAAGGCTCCCAGGCAGGCATCTACACATGCAGGGATGCAGGAACAGATTTGCTGCTCATGGCAGCAAATTGCTTCCACTTTCTGGGGCCCTGCAATGGGCTCCTAGTGCCACCAGGGAGAGCTCTAAGCTCCCCCTGGCTGCTAGCTGAGGGGCTGACGGGGAGCATGGGGCCAGGAGATAGCTGTCTCCTGGCCTGGGCTGGGATGTTACATCCTACCCCTGGGGGCTGCCTGCTGCCAGGGTGGGGACAGTGTCCCCCTATCCTCAGAAGCAGGTGGCTTTTGGTCCTGGCTCCATGATCAGGGGCCAGGAAACTTCAAAACAGTTTCAGAAGAGGGGCAGGTCCAAGACCCATGCCCTGATGCACCTCTGGGTCAGCAGCAAGCCAGCTGCTAGCTGATACCAAGCCAGCTGCACCACTGATAGATTGCAGCAGGGGGCTGGGGCCTACCCCATTTCTGCAGCTCTTTTTAAACCGCATGCCTCAGTCACCCAATCAGGGCATGGGGCCAGGACCTACTCCTTATCAGGACAGTTCCCAGCCCCAACCCTGCAAGTGGGATAGAGGCATGAGCGTGGAGCTAGATGGAGAACAGGCTTGGGAGATTATTCCCCATTCATCTCTGCAGTGGGAAGCTGGGGGCGGGGGGAGCTTGTTCCCCACTTACCACTGCAGCATGGAGCTGGGTGGAGAACAGGCTGAGGATCTTGTTCCCCACTCAGTTCCACAACTGCAGAGCTGGGTGGGGAACAAGATGGAGATTTTGTTCCCCACCCGGTTCTGTGCTCACGGAGCTGGGCAAGAAACAGGGTCCTCAGCCCCACTGGCAGGATGCTCCCACCACCAGGTCTATGGTGAAGGGTCAGCACTGGGGTACCTTTATCTCCCAGCTTCATGATCACAGGGCTGGCACTGGGTTACCCTAATGTCCAAGTACTAGCTCTGTGGTCATGGAGCTCAGGCTGGGACACCCTTACCTCCCAGCACCAGCTCCATGACCATGACCTGGTAGCAAATTTACTCATGATTAGCCATTTTTATTGTGCAGTAAAGTGTGAGCATGTGTAGACTCATGTGCTTACTAAGCAGTAAACTAGGCTACTGTGCAGTAAAGTATCTTATGTAGACATGCCCAATGAGCCATATTTTTTTTCTATCTGATTTCTTTTTTAGCTTATATTGTTCTGAAGTCCTGCCATTATAGCAGCTTCTATTTAATCACAGGTTTATGTCAATAACTTAATTTGACTTAATGCTTCCTTCTGTTGAAAGCTTCTTAAATGAACTACTGTAAAGCCTAATTTAAGAGGAATGGCAGACAAATCTAAATGGCTATAATTACCTTTATTATGATTAAGCCTTACTATATAAAAGGCTGTACTTACAGGAAAGGCTGCATCAACTATTCACCAGAAGACACAGGGTGTTTATGAAAAAGCTTAAATGAAGTAAAAAGTATACATACATACATTGTGACTATACCAATCAGTATATTCTCCTGAAATGGGAATACACTCATCCTGATTCTGAATAAAGAAGATCCACAATGATGCAAAAGTCCTTAGAAAATAAAATGTCAAGTTTTTTTTTTTATAAACAGAGATTGCAGCTGAAAATTATTGTTGTCAGAAAATATAAACATTCAAAACAATAAAGCTTATGCTGGAAATGAGACTGCAGATTGTATATTGGATTAATATAGAGATAAGATTTAAGTAATCAAGCAAACACTGCAGATCAATAATCATGTGACAACATTAAGATGGCTTATATTCTTCCATTCCTTAGGAAAAAACCCTCACGTTTAATTTTTTTTTTAAAACATGTCAAGTCCATAAAGTATTGGTATTTTTGGGTTGGCTACTGTTGAATGTAGTGCAGTGGGTATATCTTCTAAATGAATAGCAATAGAGAATCAATGGGCAAAGATTATTTTAGCCTTACAAGTCATGAATCATTTATGTGTAGTGGTTGCCTCTGCATATGTATCTTAGTCTTCATCCTCACAGATCTTACCAGATAATTTATTTGTTTGCCTACAGCTGGTGATACCCTATCCTCATTCTATGCACCTTTCCCTAACAAAGCTGAACCTCTGGAGTGAATGCTAATGCTGTAAGGTGTAGCACCAACTCACCATGTAAATCAGGACATGTCGCTAAGGCAGCTTGATGTATAAAGAAGCTACCACTGAGTACTAAAAACACCTCTTCACTACACAGTTTGTAATGATTTGATGCAAAGGAACCACTCATAGTTATCTGCTGAAATGCAGGATGCTGAATGGGCACTTTGTCCATTGTATAGCTGATGAGTGTTTCTTTGCAAATGATCAAGAGGCCCTATCATTTCTTCGCATAAAAGAAAATCCTTGATGATAATTGTTAATGATTTTTTTTCATTTAAACTGGGAGCATCTATACCAGACACTATTGCGCAGTAGCATTGGCAGGTACTGACCATGCAGTGATGATACTGCCCAGCAGTAATGAGCTACTGCACAGTAGCTCATAGATACTGTACAGTAGCATCCAAAAAAATCCATGCGGTGACAGTACTGCACGGTAATGCTGGTTAATGCACACTGAGTTACTTCTTGTTTGTGCACTAGCAACTGCACAGTTCACTGCCCATGTAGATGCAGCTACTGAAAATTATGTTAAAATTTGGGGCAGACCAGTTCATTATGCCCAAGATATTTCATATTTTATTCTTCATACTTCTTGTTGAAAATCCATTATTACATTAATGATTTCTCATTGCTTTCTGTAAAGAAGTCACAGACCCTTAGAGAAAATACCTTTAGAGAAATTTCTTTATAAAGAAGTGTTTGTCTTCATTTGGGTTTCCTTTGCTCTTTTTCTAGGGTTAAAGGACCTTTATTTGAATTAATTTAATCAGTAAATACATTATTTACATAGGTGTGAGGGAGCAACAGTTCCTCACACTCCTTGTCATAAATAAATGTCATACAGGTGGCTGAAGTGAAAACATAATGTTGTCCAGTAAAGAACAGGAATCTGCATGGCCTATAGTTCTTATAAAAAAACAACTTATAGAATAACTAGAGGACAACAAATCCCATTGAATTCTCACTACCAAATATACAGATGATTCCAGGAATCATTTCAGAAGATGTTCTTCATTCTACTGTATCACAAGCTGAAACAAGGGGAAATTCTCAAATCCTTGAAAGTATGATGATCTTATTCATGAGAACTAGTCCAAGCAATCTGGGGGACAGACAAGATTGCTAAGACTTAATTAGTTTGCTTTTGTTATACTATATACTATACATATACATACATATATGCATAGTATATGAATATATATGTATACACACACATATATATATACACACACTATATATATAGTATTCATCACTCTGAAGCTCATTACAAAGAAACAGTTTACTTTCTAAAACTCTATCCAAGAGCACTTATTCCATCCTTCAAACACAAAGGGTGCATCCACATGTTCATTAATGTGTCATTATTAGGGTGCATTAAGTTTAGTACTTGTATAACCAAGTACTAAATGAATGTGCAGTAACTGACACTACTTTATAGTAGTGCTGGCACATGGGTTTTTACAGATGCTAACTGCACTGTATCTTAATACTACTGCACAGTAGCATTTTAGCATGGGTTTTGCATGGCATGCTGCTGTGCAGTGTGGAAGAAATCAAACTTCGCGTTGTGGTTGAATCAGAACTGACACAGCCAGCTTTTATTTATTTAGGGCTATACTGTGATCACAGGGAGAATTCCATACAGTAAGGGGAATCACCCACTTGTCTGTTTCAAAGGATTTCTCGAACTCTATAAGTTTACAAGCATTGTTATACTTAAGACAGAGAAAGAGAAAAAAAATACGACCTAGGAAAAACAAAACAATGGTAAATCACACATAGACAGACAGACAGTTTACTTAAAGAAAACATCTGTGCACAGGCTAACATATCAAAACAAAACAAGGCATGCAGGATTCCTTATCTCAGAACATATAACTGAAATTAACAGTATCAGCACTTCTGGTCTCTGTCTGTTTTCCTAGTCAAGCAGGCCAGAAGCCTGACCAAATCCACTACCACAGCAGTGTTATTAGACTACTGCACAATTAGTGTCTTGTGTAGATGTACCCAAGGAGGCTCTTCTTACTCTCCTGTAAGACGTCACAGAAGAGTCCATAATGCTACTATATGGCATTGACTTTACTCCACTATTCAGTTTATTTGCATTGAGAGCATTTTAAAATGAGGTTAGTGTTTGAGGTTTGATGTAGCCAGAATCATATGCAATCTTCACAGACATTTGGTAAACATGGGATCAAGCTGTTATCACTAGGAATCCAAAGAACCTGTGTTTTTTCCATCCATGTTTGAATAGCAAGATCTCTCCTAACAAGCAACCGTGCCCTTTGCTTCTTGCCTTGGAGGTTTTATTGTATGGATAGTGGAGTAGTGGTCTCTATACAAGAAAGAACTGTTAGGGCAGCAAGCAATTTTTTTCTGTTTATTTTTATTTGTTTTCACCTCTTGAGCATCCATTAGAGGTCATTCAGTTTCTAACCCATGATAACAAATCTTATATTACTTTTAAACCATATCCTGATATAAACTCTTGAAAGTTTGAAGAACACTTCCACACACAATTTCCTTTTCTATTGTTTCTGTTCTCTCTACTTTTCTGTCTTGGAAGAACATTCATCAGACACAATATAAGAGTAACAATCTTCATTAGAATTAAAACAAATTTATACAAAAATTAAGAGTGTAATTGACTTTTTGGGTCATTGAATCCAGTCCCCTGCTATCATATATAATTTTAATCTTCTTATAACTATTGTGTTCCATGCTAAGGCTACTTTGGTATTTTTTTACCTCCAGTACTGTCATTGGAAGTTTTTTCCAAAGCCTCATTTTTTGAGTGTCGCAAACTACCTTCTAATTTTCATTCCCTTCACAGGCAGTTTTACATATTTTTCTTAGGCTATATTTTTTCTTAAGCTATATTTAATCTTAAATAGGATCTGTGGAGGACAAGCACTACTTCCCCTACCTTCTGTCATCAAATGTCCCCTACTTATGTATTTTTGCACAGTTACTGCCAGGCATTCTTGGTTATGTGATATAGTACCACATGCCTGATGAACCAGAATTCATGCCTGGTTTTTCTGGGCTTGCAGTTGCCATATGTGCACGTATGTGCACAAACTTTGAATAGCAACCAAAAATAGTGTTTATGTGGCTGAGTAGCTGCCTTTTAATCATGCAAAGTGAATTGGATTTGTCCCTTAGTCTCCTCCTGTAATTATCCCAGAAGAATATGTTGTACAAGTCAGATCTGTATAGAATCTGAAAACGATTAAGATCCTAATGCTATCTGTCTAATGGGATACATACACACTTACTGAATTGTAAACTACACTCAAAGAAAGTTTTCCAGATCTATTAACTGCAAGTAAATGTTTGTACCAAAGTTTAGTCATTATTTATTTTACTTACCCATTGAACCATAAAGTTAATTGAGTCTAACTGAAAATAACTTACAGATTGTAAATATCTTCAGTAAAATCAGTACAGGAAACAAGTGCTGTTATACAATCTCCTGGTCTTATGTGACTCTTGACCAGTATCTTCAGATAAGCAATTGAATTCCATATAGCTCACTAATGGTGCTGTATTTCTGTCTAGCTCTTTGAAGGCATTTCAGAGACACTATTTTAGTGTTAAACTAAGCTTTGATCAAAACTGTATGAGCTGCCTATCCCATTGTAAGCTTTTAGAAACAACCAGTCCTTGCAAAAGGACACTTGCAAGCAAACCACTTAATGACATGAAGAAGTAAGCTTTTGCAGTCTTGAGTCCATAAGTGGAAGGAATGCTTATACACAATATAGAAAACTCCTGTTATAAAATAGACAAGTATAAAGACGAAGAATAAACTTTTTATGTTTGAGATGATTACTTCAGTTACTTATTCACTAGAAGGAATCTGAATGGCTTTTTACTAAAAAGGATTATTTTTATTCCAATAAATATCTTTCCAATACAGGCAAAATATTATACAATAAAACAAAGAGTAATATTTTTTAAACTGCCAAAAATTCTTTTTTTCAAAAAGGATTTAATTATTTAGCAATCTTATTTCCATTGTTTATTCCATTGGGTTTTGTTTGTTTTAAATTAAGATTTACATTTCTGAGACAACCATAAGAATAAATATTCACAGGCACCTAAATATTTTTGGAGGTATGAACTTTAAATAACTTTTTTTTGAACAGAACTTATATCTTCAGTCTCCTAAATCACTTGGAGTCAGATATTTAAAGCAATAGTTCAGGTATGAAATGATTGGGGGTTAAACACCTAAATACCTTTAAAATCTGAGTATTAGACCCTAACGTTTTTTCAAAAAGGGTTTTCTATTTAATTAAAGCATGATATTTTCACAAGTTCCTCAGTCATGGGTAAATATTTTTACTTGCCCAAGTAGGCTCTGCTTTTCCTAGCAGTCAGAATAGGAATTAGCAATTGACAGATTGGGTCCATGTTTTTTTTTTTAAATAGCTTGGAGATCCTTTCATGAAGTTCATTAGTATACAGACTTCCTGTTTAAATGGTTACATGGTGGATGAACTAGTGCAGGTTCTAATATGGGTTGCTTTTTTGGACTGCTGAAATAGAAATGTTAAATATAAATGTTAAATAGTTCTAAGAGGGAGATTTTTAAAGACAAAAATGGGAGCTAGGCATTCTACCTTAATTGACTTAATTGGTAGAAGCTGGGCAAATAGCTCATTTTTCAGCATTTTGAATATATCTGCCTTACTGTTTCCCTTTAAAAAAATACTACTAAGTGGTATGAAGTGGTCCAAGAGTCTGACCCATATAATCTTATGTTATAGAGAAGGATTTATTCCAGCCATCTATTGAAAATACCTTTTCCCCCAGAAATGCCTGCATTCCATCTTATTCCCCTGTGAAATATGAAACACCATAGCCAGGAGGAAATATGACTACATCCTGCTTACTGCCAAACAACTTTGAGGTAAACAGATGTAGCAGGCTTACCTTTCAGAGCTTGGGTTGAGTCCCAGGCTTGAGATCCTGCTGTTTTGATTGGTGGAACCTGTCAAAGATCAAAGTCTTTGATTTCAGATGCTGATGGCAAAAGGTCAGAGGCTAACACAACAAACTCTGTAATTGTAATTTATCTCTCTGTATTAACAGTGCTGCATATACACACCCCTGTCTGTGCCTCATTTCACATCACTTGAGTTCCCACAAGAGAGAGAGACACTAAACTTGAACAAATTGCAGCTTGGTATTGTGACGTCAAAAAAAAATATCGGTACCCATGGTGACCAGATAAAAATGAAACTACTTTAGTGAAGTTGTAAAATTAAATAATATACTATACGCGCCATCCTGTGACCAAACAGAACCAGTACCACCCAAGTAAAAATAACCCCCCTTTTTCTGAAACCTGAGCAAACAAAGAAAGCACAAGTGCCAACTCATTAATTATTTATGCCTAACGGCAAATATAACTTTGAAAGAACTTCCGCCCAAAGCAGAGAACTGCGTATACACTCAAGAAGAACAAATCATGCACAACAAATATTATCTCTCCGCCTACGTAGCTTTCTGGTGTATCCCTGTCTTGCCGGCCCGTTTATCTCTCTATCTCTGTCGTAATCTTTCTTATCAAGAGCTCTCAGTAATCTGCAGACTGCAACGGCTTATGTGAATTGCTCGGAATCTGTAACAAGAAACTCTCTTACCCACCCTGTAAATACTGGGTAACATGATATCTGCATGCTGTAACTGACTAAATCAACTCTTCTTCCTACGCTGCAACACATCAGTAGCGTAAGTAAAATAAACCTTTTGTGTAACCATAGGCTGTGTTTAAATTCTCTGACTCCTGATCACCGTTATCACCCACCTGTCCAGTTATAAATCCCCCTCCTCGCGCCAAGCCGGTCGTGCCAACCCAGGCTTGCAGGTCAACGGTGCACCGACATTAGGGTCACAACAGAGTCCATCCACGAATCAGGAGGCACCAAGAGAAATAACATTACATCCCTTTCCTCAGGGGAGGGGGAGAAGAGCTCCCCCAGACCTGATTGAAGACCGCAAACTGTCTGGTCTGGAAGACTTCAGGGGTGGAGCCCTGCAGCATATAAAAGGAACTGCATGCCCAGCATGAGCAAGATGTGTTGGGGACAGAAAAGAGAGAAGAGTGGGGCTTAGAAGAGCTGAGGAGAGCTGTTCAGCAGAGAGAAGCAGTAGCCCAGGAAGAGACCCTGAAGTCTTCTATCAGCAGGGAGCAGGAGATAGCTCCAGCAGTTAGGCTGTCAGTGTGCAGCATGGCTCATGGTGTCCAGACCCTGGGAGCTGTGTGAGGTGGCTCGGGTCTGCAACCTCTGGTGTGAGGCCAGAGACACAGTGCACAGGCTGGTGCAGAGCAGGATCTTTGGAGCCCCTGTGGTGGCTCAGGTCTTCAACCCCTGGAACGAGGCTGAGAGCTTGGTGTGGGAAGCACTGCATGGAGGGTGAGAGAACCTGGGAGCCGCTTGAGGTGGCTCGGGTCTACAGCTGCTGACATGGGGCAGCATCTCAGTGGAGACGACCCTGCCCAGAGGGTCCAGGAACAGAATGAGCCCTGGTGATGCACAAGGCTGTTCAGGCCTCCAACCTCTAGCACAAGTTGAAGTGCCCACTACACACAGCAGGACATGTGGCCCTAAGCCAAGACGGCAGCAGCAGGGTCAGGTGGGGAACAGAGTTTGACCTGGAGAACAGGAGGTAACCCTCCGGGACTGTGGAGGGTTGCCTCTGGAGAGAGGGTCCCCACAGGGGAGGCCCCCCCTGAGGGTTGTGAAGGGGCACCACGTGGCCCACTCCTGGGTGAGGGGGATTTTAGAAGACTTTGGGGTCTTCCTCTCTGTCACGCATAGGTGTTGGAATGCTTCATCCCCTTTCCAGTCACTGCCTTCTTCTCTAGCAACATCAGGGTGAGGCCACACCCTGGGGCAACCTAGATGGTTTTGAGTGCTGCCCCCATCCACCTTCCATATCTTCAATGTTGATTTTTGGGGAGGCAGTTCCCTGTTGGTTGTCCCAAAGGGGTCGTGACCCTGGTCTTCCTTTGTGGGGATCCAAACCTCCCCTTTACCCCACCCTTAACACATCCACAGCCTGGGAAGACACTGCTCCCTGTAGTCTTCACTGGGATGATCTCATCCATGTTACCTGCCTCAATTGGAGTTGGGTCTTTCCTGCCATCAATCTCTCCTGAGTCTATCCCTGGTCTTCGGATCAACTTTCAGGTAACTAAACCTGCCCCAGCCTGGGGTAACTGTAACTTAGGAAATTCTTAACTAAAAAGGAGGTGTTTGGCATCCCTCCCTGTGCTCAGTTCTGCTGCCGCCCATGTCTCTCAGCCGGTGTGCTGCTCCTCTCCTCCCGGCCAGCTGATTCTCTCCCCAGCTGCCCTTTGAGCAGCCCGTGCTTCTTCGGGGCTCCCAGGGCTCATCTATCTGCAGGCTCAGGAAGTTGCAGAACTGCCAAGCCTGTGCCAGCATTTCCCCACAGTTGTTGCTTGTCTTGTTCCCTGCAGTAAGTACTGGGGCTCATTGGGTGGGGTCATGGGACATGTTGGGGGTGGGCCTTTACCGCCCCTCTCACACTCTCCTTTTTCTTTCCTCCCACTTTCTTTCCTGTAGTGGTACCTTGGGAGTGGGGCCCATGCCCTGGAGAGCACCAAGGTAGTCTAAGGACTGCTGATTCTATTTGTGGACTGTGCCTTACAGTTTAAGTGAGTAATTTGAAGTAATAGTTTGTATATGAATAGAGTTATAAGGTTGCCTAATCAATATCCTTTGGCCTGGTTTGTTCTATTGTTCTTCTGTATTTTTAAATGATAACTGGGTGTGTGTATATCTATATCTATATCTATATCTATATCTATATCTATCTATCTATCTATCATGTCCTTACCCTTTATTTGCTTTATTGTAATAATAAAGCTGTATATAGCTAAGTAATTGATTGACTGGACCTGACACTATAGGGGATGGAGGAGGCAATTGGGCTGTTGTGTCCCTCCACAGCACACTGCCCTGCCAATAATTCCCTCAATTGGAGAGAGAAGTACAAACCCATGTACCCTCAGGCTACACAGACTATTCCAACTTTTCTGTGAGCCTAATCTGTGTATAAAATTAACTGTTCCAAACAGGAGATTTTACTACACCTTCAACTCTCTTATGAAATATGAGCCGTAATTTCTATCCAGGAGAACTTTTACAATCTTTTCTCCTATCCCTGAAGAAGGGTGTTTGTGCCCAAAAGCTTGCAATTAAAGTTTGTTTGTTTTTTTGCAAAAATCTGGTTGGTCTAATAAAAGATTTCACCTCTACCAGAAGTCCTGATTCCTTTTTGCTTCTAGACCAATACAGCTACAATCTGGATACTTTTTACCCCAGTATGCATTTGTGATGAGTGTGTCTAATGAGAACAAAGCATGATTTTATAACTTATTATGTATATATCAGTAGCCCCCAGACACTTTAGAGATCAGGGTTCTACTCTACTGGGTGCTGTATATATACATAAAATAAACTTTCAACAAAAACTATTGTAGTCTATTGCTCAAAGATGGGTTTGTTAATTGATCATTCTTTCTGACTTTATTGAGCATGTTCCTTTAATTGCTGGCATAAATACCATCCAAAAATAACTTGTTACTATGTCAAGTAGCAAAAAGTTGCTGTTAAAACAAGGGAATGTTTTTTATTATTCTGGAAGCCAATTCTCCTTCAGCAAGCAAAAAGTTTCACAGAAAAAAATTGTTTTATAGACCTCATAAATATTTAGCTCTATCTCTGCTATATGCATGGCAGTAGTTTTCTAAATGAATGCATTTTGTAACCAAAAAACACTTTTTAAATTAAAAGCAAATGCTGTGTAAGACACCAGCCTGCTGGTTTCAGGGAGACATAATTCAGACATATAGTAGTTATAAGTTCCATCATTCTTTTTCAACAGCAGGAAGAAACAGAAGAGGCCAATGCTTCATCCTCACAGGATTGTTTTCATCAAGGACAGCAGGGAAAAGGCAGCGCTTGACATATTCACATTAAAAATACATCTATTTAACAAAGAAGGTAAAGGGTATTTTAATACTTACATTCCTCTTTGATGGTACCTATCTAAAATTCTTATTATATCTAACTTAATACAACATAAGATTACACAGCACTGTACATTCCATTAAATATCTGTATGGAAAGAGCACCACTTTTTTAACCTCATTGACAATTAAAACCAAGAGAAACTTTTCTTCAGACACTAACATATTTTTTGTTACTCCAGTTTTTAACTGACTTTAATGTGAATGAAAGACATTTTATACCAAGGAATCAGCATAGGTACAGAATTAGAGAAGGAGGGCACATCTCACCATGGAAATGCTGCAATCTATTACAGAGGTATTATATCCACAAATTACAGTCTAGTTGTCAGTATAGCATCATGGTTTTGCACAATAATTCACATTTGGTGAGAGATACCCCAATAAGGGGTATAGTTGTCTTCCCTTGGTGCACATATGTTACTTGTGTTGTTATTAATGACAGTGTGTGTGTAATGGAGAAATTGTACCCCCACAAACACTTATTCTTGTTAGTAGAAAAGGAGCATGTTTGACGATATTTGTTTGCAGCAAATACTACCTCATGGAAACCTGACATTTCCTGATTACTCTCTTGCCCAGCTTGAATTACTTCATTATTCACGAAAGAAACAGCTGAAATTTTTTTGTCTTAGGGAAAATTGTTCATTAGCCACAGTAAATAAGTGGCATTACTCAAATTTGAATAGAATAGTTTAGAGTGCTTGATTGTTCAGAAACAAAGTATTTTTGTGTCAGCATATTTTTCAGAATAGAATTTGGCATCAGATTACTTAGTGCAGGATAAAAGAGGCCAACAGGGAGGTGGAGAGGGAAGAAACAATGAGGGTAAAAAGATATAGACATAAAACAAAGTAATAATGTTGAATTTTCTGGGGGTTTTTTTCCTTGTTTAAAAAAAAAAAACTTAAAAGAAAAATCTTAAGCATTTAACCTAAGAATAATGGGTCTGATTCCACAATCAAGCACATCACTTTATTTGCAGGTACCACCAGTATGGTTCCTAACATCAGTAACTTTCAACTCAGTGTGGATAACAAAAGCATCGCATGCTTTCATCAAATTAAGAATTTAGTCCCACAAAATTCAGTGGGAAAATTTCCTGTGACTTCAGAAAGGATTCCATATCCAGTCTCTATGCCCTTTATATTGCAGCCTGTCTGCTTTTACCAGATAGAATCTCTCCTCTCAGTAAGGTCCACCCAACTGTCTGAGGAATTATCAGCTCAGTCTACTTACGAAGAGGAGTATTGGCTGCCTAAAGGAAATTCTTTCTCCTTTGCCCTTTTCTTACCAACCCATCACAGAATGGCTGAGGGTGCAAGAAGCCAATTCAGCAGTAGTTCTGCCTCTTTTTATGCTTTTATAATTTTAACAATCCTTGCCTTCTAAAATGTTAGAAAGTCTAGCTGGTTTGGACAAATGGTGATATCTTTCTATATATACATTTTGTAGTGTGCATGGCTGCATGGAAAATGACTGTAAATTCTTCACTGTGGATGCATCTACACATGTCATTAAGGGGATATGATAAATTCCAGCACAGTTTGAATCCAATTCCATTCTTCTTGGTCACATGCACCCAGGACCCAGGTCTAGTGGGCCCTAGGCAAACAAACTTGTGGTCCCAGGCCATCAAGATCCCCCTCACCACACCAGTGCTGCTGCCTGTAGAAAGCCCACCACGTTTCAAAGAGAGGGAAGCAGGGGTGGGAAGTATGTGTGTATGTGGGGCAGGGGGGCTGTGGCTGTGCGTGTGTGGGAGGGCAATAGGGTATGTTGAGGTATATATTTGGGAGGAGGATATATATGGGGGAAGGGTGTGGGTGTGAGAGGGTGGAGGGTATGGAAACCACTTACACACTCCCCCCATCCACCATGGAGCACATCCCCTGCCACCAGCAGCAGTAGCCTTTGGGGTATGTGTGACCCAGTAAGTGCTGACACCCCACTGTGCGTAATTCCGGCCAGGGCTGCATGGCAATAGCAAAGAGCACAGCCCCGCCAGCCACATCTTTCACTGGGCTCCATGCAGCCAACATGCAGCTCTGCACTTCTGGGGGAAGTGGTGTAGGCTGAAGCCAGCTACCTTACCCACCCTCTGATTCCCAGGAGCTGCAGGCAGGGGCAGGAAAGGCAACCAGCTCTGGAATATCCCTGGTAGTGTGGAGCTGCATGTGCCCAGGGAGCCTGGCTTGAGAGAGGCACCCAGCAGGGCTGTGCTTCTTGCTCCTGCCATGCACTGCTGGCCAGAGCTGAGCCTGGGCCTGCATGGGCCATGAGTGCTCTGAGGGCTGCAGAAAGCTGTCTGCCATAGTGGGGAGTGTTTAAAGAGGCCTTCAAAAACCCCACCCTCCCTCACACCCACACCCTGCCCCCCCAGCTACACACTCCTGCTGCTCCCCCTAGGAGTGGGCTCCACACTCCCACCCAACTGCAGCCCCTGCTCTCCACCCTATCCTTACCTAGTGCCTGGAGCAAGCCATATGCTGGGGGAGGCATGCAGGTCCCTGGGGTGACAGCAACAGCAGCAGCAGCCCCATGCTGGAACCTGCATGCTGGCTGGGCTGGGCCCTTTTACAACCTTGGTAAAGGGGAGGAGAAGGGAAGGGAGGTGGATGGGGCCATTTGTGGCACTACCATGAATGGAAAGTCTAGACCCCACCTTAGCTCAGGGCATTAACCCAGCCCTGCCAGGCCCACAGTAGTTTGAGTCAGGGCAGAGAATTCCGGGGCTGGCAGCAGTTTCAAAGAGGTCAGGCCTTGGATCCAGGTGGCAGCATCAGGCAATGTAGGGGTGACTGGGGCATGAGAGTGCCAAAACTGTGGAGTTATGTGGCTGACCCTCCAAGCCTTCTGTCATCCTAGGGCTGTTCTGCCTTGGCTCAAACTTTTCTGGTCCCAGTCACTGTCCTTATATTCATTTCTATGTAGTAAATGACTCCACTGTAAGACAGTGCTGTCCCCAACAGTACTATCTTACAACAGATGTTAATTAATTTACTGAGCCAAAATATTGGCACATGTGTAGATGGTGATGCTTTACTGTGGAGCTAGTCAGTTAACTCTGCAGTAAAGTGCACATATAGATGCACCCTCTAAGTAAGAAATATTGTTAAATTCACAGAAAGTATATCTGTGCTGTTTTTCAGGGAAAAGCTACCCTTACTGTATATGTCACTTCAGTGTGAACACCAAGCATGGAAAGAAGCTTCCTGTTTCTTGAGCAGAGACCTTCTAGAAATCAGTATCCCCATAACTACTCTTTCCTATGCCTGGGTCTTATTACAAGAAGTATACTCAGGAATTCTGGGCTAAAAAAAAGAAGCTGTGGGTAGATTACTTGTCTTTGTAGCCTGCAGTGTGCAGGTGAGTTGTGAATATTTCAAAAGTTTGGGTGGGCTAAAAGAAAGATTGACCTAAGCCCCCTAGGCACCAACATGCATCTATCATTCCCTCAATCTACCCACCCTTTCCATCCACCTTGTCTTAGCCAGACCCTCACACACCCATGGACACCAAGACCCCATGGGCACCACCATAGACTATGGGGCTCTGAGAACACCCTTTTCACAATCTTTTCACAATCTGCAGCAAGGAGAACACCCAGCAGCAGCTCCACAAAGATGCTGTCTTCAAGCACATTGCCAAGCAGCTAATGAGTCAGGCACCAATTGAGGACATTGTGCAGCCTCGGATGGTGTGGCTGCACTCCATGCAGCCATGATGGAGACCCAGGCACTAGAGCAAATGCAAAGCCCCTGTGGGGAAGAGAGTGGGAGGACCTGCAGCCACTACATGCCATCCCTGTGGTCACAGATCTCTACCAGGCCACTGTGACCAAGAAACCCAGAAGAAGATTGGTGAAGGGACAGTTCAGGAACCAAGGGACATGGGGGAGCGTGAATCACCCTGACCTACTTCCTCAAAGCACATGGCCCCAGGCAGCTAAATGCTTAAGAGGTTTCTGTCTTTCAGCACTAAGCAAACCACCCTTCCATCTTGGAATGCAGTTGAGGCACCAGGCCCCCTGGTCCTAGCCTTGGATGGTTAGCTGCCCATCTCCCATTCTGTGAGAACACAAATCTGCCTCATTCACACTTCCCTGCCTTATATTTTAGGACCATGCTCAACTACTGGTAGAAGTGGAACCTCATCTCTGATGAAACAGCCCTCCGTCTCGTCCCCCCACCAATGTACTCACAGAAAAGTATTATGTGATTTTGTTGAGCTCTGTAGACAAAAAGTTTTAAAAAAACTCCAAGTACCACGTCTAATGCTTGGTGCCCTGACCCAATTATCAGCTCCAGGAGCCAAGATGGCAGAGAGTATACCAAGATCAGGGACAGGATATAAGACACTGCTATCTGTAAGAACTGCTGGAATTGCAGTACAGCAGGAATGAGAAAAATTTCCCCTTGCCAAACAGCCCCTCTTCTGCCTTCCCTCCTTGTCCAAGAAAGGCACAGATGTGATGGAGGAGTCCCAGATGGAAACCATTATCTCACCCACACCAGTCCCAGTGCCACAGTGACTCCTGAGCTGTGCACCTGGAGAGGCTTGTGAGTGACTTTTCCCCCTCCCCTCTGATATGATCCCTGGGGAAAGTCCATGGGTGCCCAGTGACTCTGGGTCTAATTGCACAGGCAACCCCACCCCTCTCTCCTGCAATCATGGCCCCATCCTGGTCCCAGACCACTACCTGAAAGTGGGTCCCAATGCCAGAAAGCAAAGAAACCCTCACCCCCAAGCCCTCCTGGTGTATTCAAAGTATAAGAATGGTTCTGGAAAGCCAAGGACAGTGCATGGTAGGACTCTCTTTAAGCAGCCAGGGTGTGGAGAACCTCTCCCGGGGTCAGGACTCAGATTTAAAATTGCATCAAATGGCAACCTGGGTTTCCCTGATACACTGTCAAAGCAGATGGCTCCCCTCCAGCTACTGAACAACTCCTAGGGAGCCATGTCCTTCAGCAGGAGCAGGCTGTACTGACTGGCAGTCTCTCAGGAGCTGTGGTAAAGCTCATCCCACTGGACCTGGCTGACTCTCACTAGCAAAATGTCATGAGAAAAATACTGGTCCTGCATGGACTCATTGCTGAAACACCTCACCTTTAAGGGAAGGACAGGGAGAGGGATTGGTGTAAGAGTCAGCATTCCCTAGAATGATCAGTCCCTGCTCACTCTGGGGATGGTTTGAGTGAGGACACTGGATCCCTGGAACCTCTGAGGAAGTGTAACAGGTGCCTGGAAAGGGACCTAGCCCCTCCCTCCCTAGCAACCAGTCCCAGCACCACTGCAGAGTCCGCTGTCAACCTGCAACACAGCTGGGCCCCTGGTCTCCACTATGCTGACTGGAGAGCAGTAGCATGACTCCTGGCCCTGGGAGGAGGAAGGGTCCAAACAAGGACCCTTCCTCCTCTGCATGACTATCCAGGTAACTGCTAGAAGGCTTTCAGACACCTGCCCTTATACTTTTTTTATCAGCAAAAATTGCAACTTCACACAGAGGACCTTTTTACACATACTCTGAGAGTGGGAGAGGGGTGCTTTAATTAGAGCAACTCCATTTCTTTTAAGGTTGTGCTGTGCCACCAGCCACCACAAATGCATTTACATCTTTGTAACTATTGCCTATTTCCCCATAAAGAGTAAATATATCTAAGCCTTTTAAAATGAAACATGGGACCTTTAAGATAGACAAACTCCTTTTTGAGTAGTAGCTGAGGAGTTATAATTTTTCTGTCCTGAAAATAGGGTAAGATATTTGTATGTCCTAGTACAGCATGCAGCATGATTGGAATTCTGATATTAATAATAGATAGCTCATTGATAGATCAAGATAGACTAAAGCATTTCCTAGAGTATTAGGAGTCTGTAATGGCACCCAGACCAAGAAACCTTTTACCAATTTGGAAAGCTCACTCTTGTGTAATCATCCATGGAAGCTTATTGGATTAATTTTTCTTCTTTAGTTCTGAGATATTTAGAACATTCTGAAGAAATTGTTATATGCTCAAACTGGTTAATGAAAAGATGTCAATAGCTCAGCTCATAATATGGAAAAAATACATAGAAAACTGACTTTCACTGTGAAAAGGAGGTATTGAACTATGTGTCCTAAGAAACCAACCTGCTGTATACATCCATGATGCAGCTAAGCACCTAGCTCAATGGTTATCAATCTTTTTTTTTGTATTGAGACTCATTTGTAAATATCAATGGCCAGACCCAGTAAATAGTTTAAGTAGAAAACAGCCTCCTTGTTGTGTCACCTGTCTCTACCCCCCAACACCCATAAAATTATCTGGAGGAAATTGCTTTCCACACCGCCTGGCTGCTATATGCATGTGTGTGCAAACACATGCTCCCTACCTGGTCGCTCTCCTTCTGTTCCCCCCAGCCCCTTGTAAGCTAGAACTTTGTCAGCCTGCAAGGGGAAACCTGCCATTTCCCACATTTTTCTCCTTAAAGGAGAATATATTTTTAATATTTGTTTGCAACTGTGAAAAAGTAAACACCGACGTGGTGAAAAGAGCCAGAGAATGCTGCTTCCGTAGCCATTACCATATTAGGATGGAAGCTCCAAGAGTGAAAAGAAGAGAGGAGATGGGAGTTTCAAAAGAAAAAGAGAGTGGCTGAAAGAGAAAAAGAGGGAAAAAGAGGATCCCCAGAGGGATAAGAGACTTACCTCAAGACTTCTCACGACACTGGAGAGAGTGGAACTCGGAGGAAGAAGGGCCCCGAGGAGACACACTGCAGGATGCATCTGGCTGTTGCTCTGGAAAGTAAACAAAGAAAAGAAGAGAGTGAATTGACCCACTCTTTCAAGCTCAGAGACAGCATCTGGGGGTCTGTTGTGAGGATTCAAGGCTTCAGGCACACACAGGATTAAAAGTAGACACTTATAGCAACAAAATAAAGAGAAAGTATATGGCAGGGTTTGAAGACAAAAGTCCACCCAAAAAAGATAAACAGATGAACAAGAGATAAAGAGACTTCATTTTCTAATACCAACTTCAGTCCAAACAAATTGATAGCAATTACGTAAGAACATTATATAGATAGAATTACAAAGTTGATATGACTGATAAGGCTAAAAAAAAAAGGAAAAGGATATAAATGGACAACTCCTGACTAAAAGTAAAGAAAGCTTGTATAGAGTGATAAAAGTTAAAAATAAAAGGATTAATCTGAATCAGACTGTGAATATATATATATCGGCAAGTGCATGTGGATAGTTGAGAGGGTGAGCGAGGTATTCCTCTATAATACCGGGACTCCTAATAGAGAAACAAACAAACAAACAAACAAAAAACCCAAACCAAAATATATATAATAACCCTCCAAACTAGTGACATCATAAATTAGAACATATTATAATAACATCCAAGATATGGCAGGCGGAAAAGTCATGGTGCCTATAGTTCTTTGGGAGATTATAAGAGGATATGAAGAAGCATCCTAAGTGCCACCATCACACTGGCACACTGGTGCACTGGCTGGGAATGATGACAGCCTAATCAGAAGACAGTATGGAGAGACAACTGAACCCCATGGGGAATCTAGAGCCTCTACAACAAACCCTACCTCTGGTAGGGCAATTACTACAACAACAACAAGCCGCTCAGCAAATCTCACTTGACGAAAAATGGATACAGCAACAGGCAGGGGCTCAATGACACCAAGTCAAATTAAGAGTCCCTAAGATGACCCCACAAGACAACATGGAGGCCTTCCTTGAAAACTTCGAAAGATCAGCATTAGCATCCGAGTTAGAGTGCAGCTGGTGGGCTGACCATTTAGGTGTGCTAAAGCCGCTTATCAGGTGATGGCATGGGGTGAAGTGACAGACTATGATAAGGTCAAGGAGGAGATTCTGTGTCATCTAAACATTAACCTGAAAAAATATCGACAAGCCTACTGCATGAAAAAGAAAAAGGAAGAGAAATCCCTGTCGATTCTGTTACAGCAATTGGCCAATCTGTTAGAAAAGTGGTTGCAGTCACAGGAGGTATCCAAGGTGGAGTTATGTGACCAGAATCTTTTAGAACAGTTCTTAATAGACTTGGATAAAAATACCCAATGTTGGGTGCAGTGTCATTGCCCAAAGTCGTTGGCAGAAGCACTACGCTTGGCTGAGGATTTCAATAGTGCTTAAACAGATAATTACCGAGAGAAGGCTCCAAAGTCCAGAACCCCTCAAGTTGTATGAGAGAATGAACAAAAGGAAACTTGAGAAGGGAGAAAACTGACTACAATACGTTCCAGGTGTGGGAGAATTGGACACATCAGAAGGGAGTGTACAAGTCATCCTCGACTGGGTCCACAACCAAGGGACATCCCATTCAAAACCTGGATACAAAGAAGTGAGAGGAGTGACAATGGGCAGGTGGAGATGATGGAGCATCGGAGAAACACATTGAGAGGCATCAAAGGAAAAACCCACCACGTGGACCCAAGTTGTGGGGAAGATGATAAGAGCTATGGTGGATACTGGATGTGCCCAGACATTGATTAGAACTAAAATAACTCCCCAAGGCTGGGCTCTGAGTGCAAGCACAGTAGAGATGATTTGTATGCATGCCCAGTTGTTGGTGTACCCCTGAAGGAAATATCTAGTGGAAATCTTGGACACCACCTGAGAGATGCCTATAGGTCTAGCCAACAACCTACCTTACCTGATGATATTGGGCAGAAACTGGGAGGAGATTTATAAAGTCTTGGACACCATGAGAAGGCAAGAAGTCAAGGTAGAAGGTTTAGCCGGGGAGGACAATGAAGATTACACTGAGCCTGATGCATTGGATTTGGAGAGTTTAGCAAGCAGCTCCTGCTTTTGAGAGGCTCAACAAGACGAGGACCTGTTTTGATCAATAAGACAAATGAAGCTGGCCAAGCAGGATGATCAGGTAATTTGCCCAGAGCAATGTCATGCACTCCTCATATATGAGCTGAAGAAAGGCCTGTTATATAGCATAAAGGTGGGGCATATAGAAGGGACAGAAGTACTGCAACTAGTGATACCTTGAGCCTAGTGGGAACCCCTCTTGAAGCTTGCTCATGAGACCCCATTAGGAAGACACATAGGACGAGCTAAAATGGAGACCAGGCTGACCAAATGGTGTTTCTGGCTCAGACTGTATGAACAAGTTGAATACTATTGTAGGGCCTGCCTGAGTTGCCAGAGGGTCAGCCTTCAAAAACCACTGTGGGTTCCCTTACCATCCATGCCAGTGATAGAACAACCATTCTCCCATATAGCCCTGGGCGTGGTTGGACCATTACCGAAAAGCATGATGGGTTACCAATTTCTACTCGTCCTGATAGACTATGCCACTAGGTTTCCAGATACCATCCCATTGAGAACAGTCACTGGGCCTCGGATAGCAGAAGAATTGCTTAAATGGATATCCCACTTTGGTATTCCTAGGGAGATCATTATGGACAAAGGGATGAATTTTATGTCCCAGGTTATGTGGAATATGTGCCAAGTATAAAAAATAAAACAATTGTGAACCACGGTTTAGCACCCCCAAACCAATGGGTTAGTAGAGAGATTAAACAGAACCCTTAAAAATATGATGCTCAGATATACATAAGAAGAGCCACGGAAGTGGGACATGGTACTACACCCTCTGTTGTTCATCGTGTGGGAAGCACCACAATCATCCTTAGGATTTTCCCCATTCAAGATAGTGTATGGGCATTGACCCGGAAGCCTGATGGATGTGGTCCAGGAGGGATGGGAAAAAGGAGGAACTCCAGGGGTGCGGCCCTCTGAATATGTCAGAGGATTGAGAGAATGGCTACAAAAGGCAGAAAATTTAGCCCAAGAAAATCTCCCATGAGCCCAAGAGAAACAAGAAACTAGGTATGACTGAAATACAAGTGAAAGAGACTTACAACCAGGGCAAAGGATGTTAGTCCTACTCCCAGATACTACAAGTACATTTTTAACTTGAATTACAAAGTTGATATGACTAATAAGGCTAAAAAAAAAAAATGGAAAAGGATATAAATGGACAACTTCTGTCTAAAAGTAAAGAAAGTTTGTATAGAGTGATAAAAGATCAAAATACAGACAAGTATTAATCTGAATCAGACTGTGAATACATACAGTGTATATTGGCAAATGCATGTAGATAGTCAAGAAGGCAAGCAAGGTATTCCTCTATAATACTGGGACTCTTAATAGATGGACAAAAACCCCAAGAACAAAAAAATAAACAAAAAAACCCCAAACCAAAATATATATAATAACCCTCCCAACTACTGACATAATAAATTAGAACATTTTATAATAACATCCAAGACGTGGCAGGCAGGAAAGTCAGGGTACCTATAGTTCTTTGGGAGACTATAAGAGGATATGAAAAGGCATGCTAAGCGCCACCATCACAGCAACCCTTTCATATATTCTTACAACCCACTTTTGGTCATGAACAACAGGTTGACAAAGGCTGATCTAGCTGATAGTAGCCCCAATCATGTCTATTTTAATTATTAAAATCCTTCCACGTTTTGAAAGCTTCTTATAATGTACCTCTATCAGTAATCATTGTATAGCGTAATTCTGATTCCTAAATTTTGTTTCAATACATTTTCTCTGAACTTTGGATTTAATGCCTGTATTGTAAGAAATAAATTTCTAATTTATTTTTGTTTTCTCCATTCCTTTCTAGTTCCCTTTAATTCATTTTCAGACTCAAGCTGTGTGTCAAACTTCTTTCTCATTTATTAGCCTTCTTTCTTACCATTGCAATTAATACAGCCTGTCAATTATTTTTAATTTCATGTCCCTCAGATTTCAAAAGTCACTTCTCATACCCCTTCACAGCTAGTTGTCCAGCACAAAGATATCACAGCAACAATGATTGTTAATTATGTTACCAATAAAGATAAAAGCTGGGATGTACTTAGCATATGGATAAATTACTAGAATATTTTTTAAGCCATGTACAAAAGTTCATTTCTAGCAGTGGAAGACTTCTATCACTACCCTTTCTGTACCACTAAAGTACTGTAACCAACCTCTTTCCCCTACTTGCACCTTTCCAAGACAGGGACAATCCCAATCTATAGAAAATGTGGGCTGCCCTAACTGTCCCATTCCCTGAATGGACCATAGCAGTAGGACAAAGTCTCCTACCCACTTCTCACACAGGCAGAAATGCTGCTCCCTATGTTTGTCTTCAAAGAACCAGTAGCCAAACAACCTGAGCGCTGGTGTGAAAACTAAGCAGGAACTTTGTCCTGCTAAACCTGGAAAGTCCTCCACAAACCCAGTTTGCAGCCCCACCAGCGTACCCTTGTTTCCCCAATACCCAGGCATAGGAGGCCATAGGGAACTGGATGGACTATGAACTGGGCTTAGGAAGGCTTTTCTAGAGCCCACTTTCCTTGAAGACAAGTGGGAAGGGTGACTTATATTAATGAGCTCAGAGGGTTGTTAGGCCTTTATAACTGCCAGCTGACTTTTATTTACTTGGCCCTAAAGGGGTCTCTGCTCCAGAGATTGGCCTATAGCCTGGCTCCATCAGGAGGACAAGCACACCAATAAATACACAACACAGGATCAAAGTCAATGTGAGTGTTTATTAAACAATTTTCATAACTAAAAACAACAAATCCAAACCATAACAAGCCAGTCTGTATACTATTTATAACATGGAATCAAGCAATACTAACATGTCTCCCTTAGGTGATGACCCAGAGCACTCAGGTCTAGTATGCAAAAGAGCCTGCTACCCAGCCTCTGTCACACTGAGATTTTCCAGGATGTTCCCACTCACAGTGGATACTAGGCACTTCAGGGGTGGGTAATACTTTACCCTTCTGGCAAAGATGGGACACCACATAGGTGAGTTCACATATGGTAAGGACCGTTCCGCAGGTAAGTACTTTGTTGCTCATCCAAGCACCCTTTACTCTCAATCAACTCTGTCCACTCTCACCAACAGAAACACCCAACTCTCAGTCATGCTCTCCAACAGATTCCAGTTACATACCCGGTCATGTCAATCATGCAGTCTCAGGCATGCATCTCTAGTCAAGCTCAAATCCAATTACACACCCAGTCATGCACAATTGCCCTCAGTCATGCACAGAGGTGAAGGGTCACACAGATTTTACATTGGCTACCTCACACCACCTGTCAATCATACTCTTATCCAATCATCGCCCATATGGCTCCATCAATCAATAGTCTATTTCAAATGGATCACTCATACCTGTCTTTACCACAGTGCTCACTACCATAACTTTCTGGCCACTGCGGTTACATAATCATACCAAACTGCACACACTCATAGCTTGAAGGTAGGTCATAGCATCATCTAGGTCAAAAGTTTACAGGTTCCAGAGACGTCTACCCTTTAGCCATCCCACCTATGTGTGACTGGGCCAGGACTCACTTTCTACACCCTGCTTTTAAATCACCACTCTCATCACTCAGCTGAGTGATAGTAGGGGGTGGGGGTGGGGGTGGAGGGAGCAAGCAGGTGGCAGTGCTTTTGGCCCCTAGAGCCAAGTGGGGGAAGCAGCATGGTGAAGTCTCTGCCTCCAGCGTGAGTAATAGGAGGGTAGCAGGTGGAAGCTGCTCCTAATCTTCCCTCCTGCACTATGGGATGGGTACAAACCCCCTACTTCTTCTCTAAACCCAGCTGACACTAGTTGCTAGAAGACAAGACTCTTTCCCACAGCTCCACTCCTCCTGAAGGAATTCATCCAGGGCAAAGTGCATGGACATTCACCCTCCCAGGAGAAACTCTCATGGGAGTAATTTCCAAGTTCTTGTTGTTGAATAATGTTTCTCCCAGAGTGGCCATTTTTACTTCAAGAGAAAAAAGCTTGAACATCTGCATACTTTTGGTTTCCTCCATGGGAATGGCTATTGTCCCAGTAGAAACTGAATGTTTGTATATGGCCTTTGTTACAAAATGAAAAATGCATTTTACATGAGCAGATTTTTGCAAGCAAAACTTTTTTATTTTATTTTTTCATTAGGAAAATAGAGTATATAGGTGAATTCAAATCCATGGTGAAAGTGAATCTAAACATTTTGATTTGGGTTAGCTCAGCATTGAACTGTGTTCACATGAGCTGCTGTAGTGTCTCATGGGGTTCATCAACACAGAGAAGGGGCTGGAAGGAATCTCTAGAGGTAATCTAGTCCAACCTCCTGCCTGAGGCATGATCATCCCTATCCAATCATCCCAAAAAACCATAATCTGAACTCTACATAAGACTGGTGTCAATGCTGATACAACACAGAGATGTAACACCCTATCCTGCCACAGGTAAAGCAGAGGAACCATGGCAGCCAATATCCTGCTTCTATAAAATATTGTAAATATATTCACGTAAGGCAAAACCCCTCAAAGTCTGTACTAAGCTGACCATGGCATAAAATCCTGCCTGACTCTAAATATAGTAATCGGTCTGACCAAACAGTGGAGAAGTTTTTCTGAATATCCAATCTAAACTTACTTTGCTGCAACTTCCAGCCATTGGTCTGCATCCTCCTCTCTGAAGCAAGACCAAAAAGGTGTTTCCTCTTTTCTTTATGGCATCCCTTCAAGTATTTGATTTTCCTTCCACATCCTTGATCATCTTTGCCCACCTCTGGACATCCTCTAATTTCTTCACATCCTTTTTAAAATGTGGAGCACATAGCTGCACACAGTACTCCAGATTAGGCCTAACCAGTCCAAGTAAAGAGGCACTATCACTTCATATGCCTTACACCTAATGCTTCTATTGATGTATCCCAAAACTGCATTCACTTTTTGAGCAGTTTCACTGTACTTCAGATTCAAATATGGGAGTGACGCAATTTGGGTACTTTATTCCCCTAACCTTCACTTGTGGTTTGGTCTGCAATTGCTCTCAACCTTAACCTCCCTGGTATGTCCAGGAGTTCCATGACCACATGTTTTATACACATATAAATACACCTCTGTTAGAAATATTATTAAAAATGCATTATCAATAGCTGTTAGCTCCCATCAATAGTGTTGTCCTCTGAATAAGCACAGCTGCCAGCCCTCCTTGTCTCCTTAATGAGAGAGGGAAGGGCGGGGTTGGAAACTGAAGGAAAAACTCCAAGAGCTCTTTGTACTAAGGTATCACTCTCTCTTTGTTCTGCAAATTTACTATCTCTTTGTTACACTAAATCACACTTTCTTTCATGGCTCCCACATTCTTAGGCTAAGATAAGAATAATTGCAATCTTAGCCTTGAAGTTAAACCCTCCATAACCTCGAGTGCTTTCTGGGCAAGCGCAATAACCTAATACATATTAAGCCTATCCGCCCCGCATACTTAAGTAGTTAATTATAATACACATGGGATGCATGATCTGACGTATTCTCATGCATGTTTGTATGAACCGGAAATGAGTTGTAAGAATTCCTGCTTCTGTACACGTGCCAGAGGAGAGGGGATAAAAGCCTGCTAATGATTGTGCCCGGGGGCAGAGGGTTTTGATCTTTTGTCTTCTCCCTCTGACCCTATTTGCAAATATATACCTTTTGTCTCACCAACAATGTGTGCCTAAGGATTGTTATTCAATGAGCCTCCAAAGAAACGAACCGTGATATTTACATCAGAATTGGCGCCCAACGTGGGGCTTTCTTTGGTTGACTCCGGAGTTCGTCGGCGCATCGTCTCTGTCCCCCTGGGGGGGTTGCGTGCCGAGCCTTTCTTTTTGGCTCGCCCTGAGGGGGGGCTTGAGGCGTGAGCCGGGACATCCGGAACACTAAGGGCTCCTATGCAAATTTTGTTTTTTTTTTTGGAGTCTCCAGGTACACATTTTTGGCTTTGGATCGAGATCTCTGGGGTATCTGAGTGAGTATACGAATTCCCTTTGCCCAATTTGGTTCTGGGTCCGGAGCAGGAGGTATGCATGTTCTCATGGTAAATCATCTGCTGTAAGGGTCTTTTTGGTATTTGGTGTGCCTTGGGTGCACTTTTGTGGGCAAAATGGGTACGGTTAGCTCCCGTGTAGAAAACACGGATACCCCTCTAAAGTGCCTATTACGTCATTTTAATAAATTTGCAAGGCCGGCCGATTACGGAATAAAAATGAAAAAAGGTGATTTAACTAAGTTTTGTTAACTCGAGTGGCCAACATTTGGGGTCCACTGGACCCCGAAAGGATCCTTTGTGCTAAAAGAAGTGATAGCTATCCATGAAATTGTTATGCAAAATGGGTATTGGAATCAGTTTCCTTATATTGATTGTTGGTTGTGGGTGGTTCAAAATCAGCCACCTTGGGTTAAGAATTACTTAGTAAAGTCTCATGTGATGCTTGTTAAGAAAAAGACTCCGGGGGGGGGTGGCGCCTGTACTTCCTGAGTCTAATGAGGGAGGGGATTCTGAATTGGCTGAGTACCAGACCCGTGCTCCGGTTGCCCTGTCGGGTAGCGAAGATGAGTCAGACGCCTCCTCGGCATCCAGTCCTTCTGCACCACCGCCCCCTCCCTTAGAGAGGCCACCACCGACGTACCAAGGCATACCTAATGAGTTAGAGCGTGAGCCTCAGCCAAGTGCCTCATCTGAATCAGGAAATAAGGGTTATTATTTGCGCAAGCCTGTAGAGTCACAGCCGGTGCTAAACTGTCCGATGCGAGAGGTTATTGGGGAAGGAGGCACTGCAACTTTTGTCTACACCCCATTTAGAACTTCAGATTTATTTAATTGGAAGAATCAGAGCCCCTCTTTTCGTGAAGACCCTGAAAAGATGAGGGATTTGTTTTGATCTATTGGGCAGACTCATCGACTGATGTCCAGATGATGCTCCAGACCCTCCTAACCCCGGAGGAGAGGAGATTAGTGTTAGGTACAGAAGAGCGTATTGCGACAGCCAGAGTTGAGTTAGAGGGTGCTGCTGGTCGTACTCTGCGTGATACCTTCCCTGTAGAAGAGCCGAGATGGGATAATCACACTGCCGAAGGCAGAGAGCTGACTGCACGGTATCTGGGAATTATAGTGGAAGCAATGGGAAAGGCAGTGCCTCGGGTTACCAATCTGTCTAAGTTGTATGAAGTGAGACAGGGAAAAGAGGAGGATCCCTCAGCTTTCCTTGGGAGGCTGTATGAGGCGTTTCGCAGGTTTTTGGATCTGGATCCAGAAGCCCCAGATAACCAGCGCATGGTAAATCTTATGTTTATTGGTCAATCTGCTGCTGATATCCGTAAGAAGTTACAGAAAACTGAGGGAGGTGCTGGGAAACCGATTTCAGAGCTGGTGGAAATTGCATATAAGGTGTATGGGAATCGTGAGCAAGTGCAGGAGCGCAAGGAGGATAAAAAGGCTCAGCGACAGATGGCAGCACTAGCAGCTGCTATAACTGGAGGGAACTCTGGAAAGGCTGGGATGCAGAAGGGGAAAGGAGAAAGAGTGGGAGCAGACGTTTGTGCTTATTGCAAAGAGAAAGGACACTGGAAGAGGGAATGCCCGAAGTTGAAGGAGAAGAGAGAGAGGGAACCGAGAGGTCACCTCATGCGGGCAGAAGACAAGGGTGAGGATTCAGAATGAAGGAGACAGGGATCTAAGACCACAACCCTTTGGGTTGGAGCCCGAGAAGATCCCATGGTAACCATTAGGGTTGGTGGCAAAAACTTTGAAGCCTTGGTGGATACTGGGGCTACATTTTCAATGATTCCAGAAAACCCCCCCTGTGCAGGAACTAGTGACCAGCATGTGCTTGTAGAAGGGATTGAGGGAACACAATCCCGACTCCCTGTTTGTAAACCACTCCTCACCAAAGTGGGGGATCATTTGCTTGAGCACTCCTTTGTGTATTCTCCAAGTTGCCCGGTTGCACTCCTTGGGCGGGACTTACTCACAAAATTGCAAGCTGAGATCTTTTTCAGAGACGATCAGATGGTGGTCCAGCTACCTGTCAAGCAGAGCTCGAACTATCAGATGGCTCTCCTGGAGGACCGACGCCCTGCAGTAAGTCCAGAAGATCACATGACTGGAGTAGACCCCTCAGTATGGGCTGATGGAACCCCTGCGCGAGCTAAGTTCGTCTCCCCGGTAAGGATCGTACTCAAGGATGGGGAGGGGCCCATTCGGGTAAAGCAGTACCCACTCAGCTGAGTGGCCAGAGCTGGACTCAAGCCGTTAATAGAGAAATACAAGAGGTACGGATGGCTAGTGGAAGGGTCCTCACCCTATAACACCCCCATCCTTGGAGTGCCGAAGGCAGATGGGGTCTCATACAGACTGGTCCAAGACCTACGGGCAGTAAATAAGAAGGTCCTTTCAGACCATCCTGTAGTCCCGAACCCTCACACGATTTTGACACAAGTACCGGGGGAAGCTGAAATATTTTCAGTGCTAGATTTGAAAGATGCTTTCTTCTCTATTCCCCTTCACCGAGAGAGTCAAAAATTGTTTGCTTTTGAATGGGAGGATCCAGACACCTTCCATAAAGCCCAACTCATGTGGACAGTTCTCCCACAAGGATTCGTAGCAGCCCCTCATATTTTCGGACTTGCCCTTTAGAAGGACTTGGAGGAGTGGAAGGGATCACACCCTGCAGTGACTCTCCTCCAGTATGTGGATGACCTGCTAGTTGCAAGCCCAAACTTGCAGCTCTGCGAGGAAGCCACCAGGTCACTCCTAAACACTCTGGGGGAAAAAGGATATAAAGTTTCTAGAGAGAAAGCCCAGATATGTCAGCCCGAAGTCATATTTTTGGGATATAAGCTCTCAAAAGGAGTCAGCGCCCTGAGTGCAGATCGCATACAGGCAATCCAAGGTCTAACCCCACCTAAGTCACCCAAGGAGCTGCGGGCATTCCTAGGGCTAACTGGGTTCTGTCGACTATGGATACCAGATTATGGTGGGAAGGCTAGACCATTGTATGAATCCCTGACTAAGGAGAGTCTCACTAAATGGAAAAGGAATAAAGAAATGCAGCATGCCTTTGATCTGCTTAAAGCAGCATTAACCCAGCCCCCTGCCCTAGCCATCCCAAACAGTAAAAAGCCATATCGACTGTATGTTCATGAGAATCGAGGGGTTGCATCAGGGGTGCTGACACAGCCATTGGGCCCGACCTGGAGACCCGTGGGATATTACTCAAAGGTTCTAGATCCAGTTGCACTCGGGTGGCCAGCTGTCTTCGGGCTGTGGCAGCCACAGCAGTGGTTGTTGAAGAAGCCCAGAAGATAGTCATGGGTGCGGATATGGAAATACTCACTCCTCATGGAGTTCCCCAGATCCTAGGGACTGAGGGAGGGAAATTTCTTAACCCCTCCAGATAATCACGGTATGAGATATTTTTGCTCTCTAATCCAGGACTTACTTTCAAACATACTACAGCTTTAAACCCCGCAACCTTGCTGCCGGAGCCAGGGAAACCGACGCATGACTGCCTTGAGGTCCTGAATCAAACTACGCAGGTGCGACCTGATCTTGCTGAGGACCCAATTGAGGACCCAGATGTTGAATACTTCGTAGACGGCTCCAGCTCTGTCATCAATGCAAAAAGACGAACAGGATGTGCAGTGGTAACCTTGGATAAGGTAGTATGGAGGGAGTCATTGCCGAGCTCATGGTCGGCACAGGCCGCAGAACTCACTGCGCTCACCTGAGCATTACAGCTGGGGACAGACCAGCGGGTTAATATATACACTGACTCTCGCTATGCTTTTTCTACAGTCCATGCACACGGACTATTGTGGAAAGAAAGGGGTTTCATTACGGCCTCTGGGAATAAAATTGCTAATGGCCCCCAGATTATCAAGCTACTAGAGGCACTCCACCAGCCTAAAGAGGTAGCAGTCATTCATGTGCGGGCCCATGGGAAGGCTGCTGAGGAAAAGCATAAGCTTGGAAATGCAAAGGCTGATTCAGCAGCAAAGGAAGCTGCATTTATTGGGGGAGAAGCGGAGGAGGTATCCAAGCAGGCCATGTCCCATGCCATATGGCCAGACATCCAAGATTTAGTCCCACAGTATTCCCCTGAAGAAGATATATTTGCACAAAGAGCTTGTGCAGAAAAGAACTCCCAGGGGTGGTGGATAGTACCAGGAGGGAAAGTCATGATACCCAGGCCATTGCTTCGGGAGGTGCTGCAACAGCTCCATGCAAGAACCCATATGGGAGGTTTGGCCATGGGTGATCTAGTGATCCGCCAAGCAGTAGCCCCAGGGCTATATGTAGAAGCTCAGCGCATTGCTACCAAGTGCATCACATGCCAGAAAGTAAACCCTCGAAGGAAACCCCCTGTGCCAATGGGAGGTAGACCCTGGGCAGCGTACCCTGGACAGGCATGGCAGATTGATTTTGCCGAGCTCCCACGGTCCGGACATCACGGGTTTTTACTTGTCATGGTAGACCAGCTCTCTGGTTGGGTCGAGGCCTGGCCCACCAGGACTGCCACTGCAGCTACAGTAGTGAAGTATTTGTTACAGGAGATCATTCCCCGGTATTCCCTGCCTGAGTCCATCGAGTCGGATCAAGGACAACACTTTGTGGGAAAAGTGGTTCAAGAAGTCGCGCAAACTCTCAAGGTTACTTGGAAATTACACACACCATGGAGACCACAGAGTTCAGGACAAGTGGAACGCATGAATAGGACTTTAAAGACTTTGCTCACCAAAATCTGTATTGAAACACGTCTTAAGTGGCCTCAAGCATTGCCGCTAGCTCTTACTTGCATTCAAAACACTCCCCGACGGGGCCTCAAATTGACCCCATATGAAATTATGTTTGGCAAGCCCCCTCGAGTCTTACCTCCTGGGATGCGAGAGAATGTAACTTTTGAATTAGGTAATAGTGAGCTTCATATGTACATTATTGCTTTGCAGTCTGTCTTGTTTTCTCTTCACAGGTATGCAGCCTCCTTTCAGCGCCTGCCTTTAGACGTACCGGTACATGACTTCTCCCCGGGAGACTGGGTCTTGGTGCAGCGGTGGAAAAAGGAGCCTTTGACTGAGAGGTGGAGTGGTCCGTTCCAGGTACTTCTAACAACCCACACCGCTGTAAAGATTGCTGGCCATGACCGTTGGATACACCATACCCGTGTGAAACGACATCTACAAGCGTCAGAGGACAACAACTCCCTAGACGAACTCACTCCGGAAGCTGAGTCGTCTTCGGAACAAGAAGCCAGCAAGTGGAGCTGTGAACCTACTGGTGATCTCCAAGTGCGCCTGAGACGGCTTAATCAAAGTTCAGAAAATTAGTCCAGAAAGTAAAAGGGAAAATATGGTGGGAATTTTAATGTGCCTTGTTGTTATCTGCATAATGAAAGAAGCAGGATTGCATAGCCTTAGCCACTGGCCTATGCCCCCGCTTTCCCAAATTACTCCCCCAGGGACAAATTTGTATGTTGATATGATGGAGAGAATTGCAAGTACTTTTAATCTTACCAACTGCTGGGCCTGTGGGGGGCTCCAAGAGGCCGGAGAACAGTGGCCTTGGAGGGCTTTTCCTTTGGCCCCAAAATGGTTAGTCAGTGACAAAGCGGATGTTAAGAGTACTGGTCAAGAATGGGATGAGAACCGCAGCTGGGATCTTTCCCAAGTGGCATTGGGAGAGTACTGTATTAGCAGTAATGGTACAGGAAGGAGTTTGGGACATAGTCAGTGTACCTGGACATTAAAATGGGCCCGAGTATGCAGCAAGTATGCTGATCAATGGAATTCTGCTGCCGTTAGGCTCCCAATCTCCACACAGATGCAAAATCTCAAAAGGACAAGAATATTACCTTTCGATCCTGACCCTACCAGATGTCAGGCATATGAAAAGGCCCGAGGCGAACGATTTACCTACATCTATAAGTGGCAATGGGCACACCCGAATGGCACAGTGGCAAGGTTTAAAACATATTGGAGTGCCTTAAATGACACAAATGAAATAACCAAGTGCGAGTATAGGGATAAAGATGGCGTATGGAAATGTCAGTTTAAACTGAGTAACTATCACACTGGCCCTTTAGGGCATAAGGGCACCAAATACTATCCCCTTCTTTTCCACAGCCGTGACCCCCTAGCCTTGGGAGGGGAACACAGGGCCCTAAAAGGACATTATTGGATTTGTGGAAAGCGTGCCTATACGGTCCTACCACGAGGGTGGACAGGAACCTGCTATATTGGAGTAATTGTACCATCTTTCTTTTTGTTACCATCTGAGGTTGGAAATAAGCTGGGAGTCTCTTTGTATGATGATTGGAACAGGGCCAAGAGAAGTATTGATGTAAGTTTGACACAGGGTGGCTCCCAAAAGTGGAAGGAGGATGAGTGGCCTCCTCAGAGGATTATTGAGTATTATGGGCCAGCTACATGGGCTAATGATGGGAGTTGGGGCTACCGGACACCAATATATATGCTGAATAGAATCATCAGGTTGCAGGCAGTCTTGGAAGTAATTACTAACCAGACCGCCACTGCTCTTGAGTTGCTGGCCCGACAAAGTTCTCAGATGAGGGAAGCCATATACCAAAATCGAATGGCTTTAGACTATTTACTCGCAGAGGATGGCGGAGTCTGTGGAAAGTTCAACCTTTCTAATTGTTGCCTCCAAATAGATGATAACGGGAAGGTGGTCTTAGAGATTGCCAAAGAGATTAGGAAAATAGCCCATGTACCAATACAAACGTGGGAAACCACATGGAATAAGGACTGGTGGTTTCAATTATTTGGAGGACCCTGGTGGAAAAAAGTAGGGTTTGTGCTTTTGTGTGCTCTAACTGGTTTGATTTTTATCCCTTGTCTCATTCCTTGTCTTACTAGATTGATAACCACCACAGTAGAAGGAATGCAGGTCGCAGCAGTCCCTCTAAAAGCACAGACTGTAGCAAAAGTCATGGTCCTCAGAAAAATTCCTCGTAATTATCTTGATATGCCCAAATGAAGTAAAGATCAGAAAGCATCTTGAGGGGGGAATATTGTTAGAAATATTATTAAAAATGCATTATCAATAGCTGTTAGCTCCCATCAATAGTGTTGTCCTCTGAATAAGCACAGCTGCCAGCCCTCCTTGTCTCCTTAATGAGAGAGGGAAGGGCGGGGTTGGAAACTGAAGGAAAAACTCCAAGAGCTCTTTGTACTAAGGTATCACTCTCTCTTTGTTCTGCAAATTTACTATCTCTTTGTTACACTAAATCACACTTTCTTTCATGGCTCCCACATTCTTAGGCTAAGATAAGAATAATTGCAATCTTAGCCTTGAAGTTAAACCCTCCATAACCTCGAGTGCTTTCTGGGCAAGCGCAATAACCTAATACATATTAAGCCTATCCGCCCCGCATACTTAAGTAGTTAATTATAATACACATGGGATGCATGATCTGACGTATTCTCATGCATGTTTGTATGAACCGGAAATGAGTTGTAAGAGTTCCTGCTTCTGTACACGTGCCAGAGGAGAGGGGATAAAAGCCTGCTAATGATTGTGCCCGGGGGCAGAGGGTTTTGATCTTTTGTCTTCTCCCTCTGACCCTATTTGCAAATATATACCTTTTGTCTCACCAACAATGTGTGCCTAAGGATTGTTATTCAATGAGCCTCCAAAGAAACGAACCGTGATATTTACATCACCTCTGTATTGGAATCTTCCTAAGTGAATATCAAAACTTTCCAGACTAATATGTGTAATCAAAAGTTCAGATTTTCCTTTATACTTTAAAAATATAAAGTTGGTATTATATTTGTAAATTAAATGTACCCTTATTTTGAGGCTTACAATTTTGTCATTATGCTAGTACAGCCTTTATGTAAAGGAAAATCAAATTTGATGGGTTTGTGGAATTTCCTAAGACAGTGTATTAAGGATGAGACATTGTCTAGTAGGGGTGTTCTCTTGCACAGATTTCACAGTATGCTACACAGAATGAATAACATATTTATTTAAATATGTTTTCCCCATTTGTACTAGGTGTTCTTTGAGTTTTCTGAGTGACATTTCTTCTGAATGGAAACAAAGCGGTTTCCATAGTAACCAGTCCTATGAAACCTCTTAGAATATAACCCCAGGCATATAAAAGTTTCTCTTTCCCTTCAGCAGTTTTCAAATATATTTACACAAAGAGTTACATGCTGTATGCCAGTTTTACCAGGAGAATGGAAACGTGGAAAAATAGAGAATAGTAAGCATACCAAACTCTCACACTGCTTCCCTTCTTGGGTAGATATATGGGAATAGGTATACTAAATAACATAAAGAAGGAAAGGACTTACAAAATACTTCTAGAAGTTGTCTTTAGAAGTTAACACAGTGAGACAATCCACTAGCCTTTCATACCTGGTTGGTTTAGGTTTCATCAGTCATAGCTCATAAATGTAATGAACATGGAGGCTTTGGCATTTTCCAGTGGCCTGCTGTGGTTACTGCTGCATGCTGCTGAAGGAAGGAGGAACACTGAAAAAGGTTTTCATTGTATAATCAGTCCTTATCTCTATAAAGTATTGTGACTGTTTTTTTTTTCTGTAAGAGTTCCTGAACATTGAGCTCCTGAAATTGGAGACATGAGAGCTATTTATTTTCCCTCCCTTATAATCTTACAAGTAGCATGTGTAGTTATCCCAGATCAGTTTGCAGAGACTTAAAAAGAAAAAAGCCAAATCTAATTGCTTCATGACAGCATGTTGCTGAGCTAATGTAAAATCTTCTCTTATTCTGCAAATTCCTGTCCTGTATTTCTCACATACTTCTTTTGTCCTCTTTATGTAGTGTCTGCCTGTGCTTTTAAAAATGATTTGTAATTACCCAAAATATTCTAGTAACACTGCTCGCTGTAAAATATAGGGCCCAATTCTCCAGTGCCTTGCAAATGTGTGAGTTGTCTATACCTATGCAAAGAGGGCACACAACAGCATTCAATCAGCATGCAACCTTTCAATCCCTCTTTCCACAGATGTAAATGACTATCTAAGGATTTATGTTTGTGGTAAGGTCAAAGAGGGTATTGTACCTGCACAGTAAAAATTAATGCTAGGGAATCAGAAACTAGCTTCTTTTTAGGTTTTGGGTAAGAACTGTAGAACTAACAGAGAAATTGAAAAATTCACTTAATTAAGACTACAAACAGGCATTTGTTTCTACTACTGAAAATTTCCATCTCTAGAACTATTTCTAGGAGAGGGAGTATACAGACAGGCAGAAAGCACCCCTTTCCCCCCCCCCCCCCCAGTCCTCTCCTGTGCACTCCATGCCTTCTCCAGACCAAGATGATACTGGTCTGAAGAAGGTATGGTGAGCAATGATGGTCAACCCTTCCTGGACCCTGGGGAGAATGGAACAGTGGGGAAAGACTCCATATGCCTTCCTAAGACTGAGATCTGGGGAATGGTTAGGGGCCTTTACCCCTTTGCTCCAGTTCCTTACCAAAAGGTAGGAGACAGGAACAGCCATGTAATGCCCCCAGCCCACTCCCCTTACTGGGCAGTCCCCAGAGAGAAACTAGGATGGGAATACACAAACATTTACTTTTGTGAGAGTTTCTCTCACAAGGGAAATCTTCCTGGTTGGTATCTAGAAGATCTTTCTTCAAGAAGGGGCATATTTTTTCTTAGAAGAAATTCAGTGGACACTTGTACACGTGTAGTTTCTACCAGGAAAACAATAATTTTCCTGATGGAACATAACATGTGTACATGGCCTAAAGAAAACCATGTTAGTTCAGTGGTAAATCAAGAAAAGTCATTTTATTTCATATGGGCAATTCATAACGGAGCTATTTGTTTAAGCTGAAGGACTTTCTCAGCCGGTTTAGTCTGTCTTCCCCATCAAAAGTTGTTATTTTGTCAGTGACCACACATTAAGTTACATTATATTAAATCCAAGTGAAGACAAGATGATGCTTTATTAACGTGACAGAAGTCAGAAATGTAAGCCAAACATTAGATTTCTCCCTAGTGTTTATCTTACTGTGTTAACAGGTATGAGAACTACATATGGTCTTGTCTTCACTAGAATTTAATACTAGTTTATTTTTGTTAGCTAGCACAAAGCAAAAACACATTTTTTTCTGGTGTGAAATGTGCTCTGATGCCTCACACTCTGGTGTTGTTGCACATTACCCTTAAGCTATGCTAAATGGTGGAAAATGTTGAGCAGTATTAAAGTTAGAACAAGCTTTGGGCAGTTACAAGTTAAGGCTTAATGGCATCTCTGATTTGCACAACTGTGGCTTTCCACTGGAGGGCTAGTGAGCAGTGCTATGACTAGAAGTCACAAGTGTGACTTGCCACTAGGGGGTGTAGCAAAACCCCCAGTTTTTGTTTTTTGTTTTTAATATAAAAATGCATTCCCTCCCCTTCCCCAACCATTTTTGACTTTTTCTTTCCTTCTCTATTCCCTATAGATCCTTTTCTGCCTCTGTACTTACGAGAAGGGGTCAGCCTGTAGGTATGGTGCTGGTTCTTCCTCCCCAGGTGCATCACCTTGCACCTGTCAGTGCTGAATCCCATCCTATTCTCATCCGCCCACCCCTGTAACCTGTCCAGGTCCGATTGTAGCCTATTCCTTTCTTCTAGTGTGCCCACATCCCCCCACATCTTAGTGTCATCAGCAAATTTGAACAGGGTGCTTTTACCCCCTCGTCCAAGTCACTGATGAAGATGTTGAACAGTGCAGGCCCAAGGACTGAGCCCTGGGGGACCCCACTGCCCACATCCCTCCAGGTGGAAAATGACCCATCCACTACCGCTCTCTGGGTGTGGCCCTCCAGCCAGCTGGTGACCCAATTGACTGTGTAGGTGTCAAATGGGTTGCCAGCTGGCTGAAGGGCCACACCCTTTAAGATATCATGGCTGCTTGTACACACTACAGGGCTTTTATTTGGTTTAGTTCTTCCTAAATTGAAACAGAGGGTTTTTTAAAACTTTGTTAGGTAGGAAACCAAAACACCTCTGAGGTGTTTTATCTTACTATGTACCGAAGTCATTTAAAGCAGAATCCGTTGCCAAGCATTTAAGCAGCAACACCATTAAAGCAGAATACACTGCCAAACTTACAAATAACAACACCACTAAAGCAGTGCAAAAGGGCATTTAATCCTTTGTAAAGGCCGATTTTGTGTCAAGTATAAAGTCCCCTAGGGTGCATGTAGATGACCTTGCACATGTGGTTTGCAGCACCACATACTGGTCTGAGGTGCTGTAAACCACAAGTGCCACACACATAGGCATTCATTACACTGCTAATTTGCAGTATAATGGGGGGGGTTTGGCACTCAGTGTAAAAAAAAAACACACACCAAAAAAAAAAGTTAGGGTGGCACACACAGCAGCAGTGTATGCTGCCCAAAACCAGAGCCTGTCTGGTTGAAGCCGAGCTCCAGCTGCCAGCCAGGCTCTGTGTTCCCAGATTGCTGCTGCTGGAGCACTGGGAGGCCAGCCCAAGTGTTAGCCCCAGCCTCCCCTACCACATCCAGAGCAACTTGCTGGCATCCAGAGCATGCATGCATGGGTGTTCTCTGGGGACAAATAGCAGTGGCACAACCATGTACTGCTGCTTATGTTTCCAGTTAGATGCATGTTCACACTTGTCTGGATGTGCCACTAGAAGGTGTATTGCCCTAGTTTTCATGCTTTTATGTGTGGATGCTCCTGTAGCAAGGGCTCTTAGTATAGCTTAAAGGTAATGTATACCATCACCCTGAATGGTATATACTGTGAGATTGGCCATGCAGGGTATTAGGGGAATCTGTGTAGTGGGCTGGAAGGGCTTCACATACAACTTAGGTCAGAATGTTTAAATATTCCTTCTCTAGATATGGCTCAAATATGTATGTAGCTTGAGATCCTGCTGTTTTGATTGGTGAAGCCCAGAAGAAATAAAGTCACACTCCTTTCCTGAGGGGAGGGGGAGAAGAGCTCCCCAGGACCTGATTGAAAACTGTAAACTGTCAGGTCCAGAAGACTTCAGGGGCAGAACCCTGAAGCGTATAAAAGGAGCTGTGTTCCCAGCATGAGGGGAGATGCAGTAAGGGACTCAAGAAGAGCGGAGCCAAGAAAAGGTGGGGACCTCTCCCCCAGTGGGCAATAGGCACAAGACTCCTGAAGCTGCCACTGGAGGAACAGCTTTGAGAGTGGTGCAAGACCACTCAGGCTGTTGACGGTACACAGGGACAGTGTGTTGAGACCTGGCCCTGGAAGCAGTGTGAGACTGCTCGGGCCCATCATGGTGTGCAGTTTAGTGCATGGAGCCTGGGCTTTGGGAACCACAAGAAGTGGCTCAAGCCTGCAACCCTGGCAAAGCCAATGGGCCACACAGTGGGCAGCGCATGTGGCAAAGCCCTTCGGGCTGCATCGAGGCAGCTCAGGCCCCATCTCTTGGCAAGAATCCAGGCCTTGGGAGCCAGGGAGCAGTGAAGGCTGCTTGGGTTAGCCATGCAGCGTGAGGATGGCTGGCCAGAGCTTGAAGGGCCTGGCCTGTGCTAAGAGAGCCCTCAGTGCTGAGCCAGGGCACAGGGAAGTGGTAATGCTGCAGTGTGAGGCCCACCATCCAGAAGACACCAGCAGTAGTGCAGCAACTGAGAAGAGCTGAGCCCTCAGTGCCCAGAGCGGGGCACAGGGTGCAAAGGAGCCCAGTGGTGCAGGAGAGGCATGGAGAGGCACTCCAGCAGGGGAGACCCCATTGAGCTGTGCCCTGATCACTGCCACCTGAGGGAGTGTGAGTCATTGGGCCCTTGGGTCCCACAGGGGAAAGACATATGGGGCAGGCAAACCCAGAGAAGGGGCTGGGTGAGCAGCCCCCCTGCCTAATCAAGGCCCTAAGGGGAGGGGGCCCTGGTGTTTCCTGGACACCTCCCAAGGGACCCCATTGGAAGAAGAACTATCTCTTGCCATGGGTCAGGGACTCCATTAAGGAATAGATGTTATTAAGATTGTTCATGTTTGCCCCTTGTATTTTGTATTTGAAATGTTGTATTGTGATGTAGTAAATAGTGTTATTTAGGGTTTGGCTTTGGTTATTGGTTAGTGTTCTCTGTGTAAACGTTTTGTGGCAGCATTTAAAAAATGGACCCACCTGAAAGAATGGGAAGGGCTGCCCAGCAGAGAGACAGAGTTTGTCCCAGTGGAGACACTGTAGGTTCTGAGGGCAAGTGAAGCTTTTTTGGAGACAGCCCTGTTGGAAGTGGGAGGGGTGACGTAACCTCATCAAAGTTTTGAAATAGAGACATTAGCAAAAGCCCAGGAAGGGCTCTGGGCTGGGATTGGCTGAGAGGCTTGGATAAAAGGGGGGAGCAATTTTCCTGCAGGGAGAGAACAAGAGAGAGAGAGAGTGGGGCTGAGGGACAGGCTCAAGACTGGAGACAGAGTCTCAATACAGTGGTCCCTCAGAGAGCCCCTAGGACAGAGCAGCAGAAAAGGCTGCCACAGGATGAGATACAGTATCCAGTTCCTTTCTCGAGCCCGGGAGCCTGCGGAGGCAGGATCAGAGAGGGGCTGATTGTGTGGACTCCAAGCCACTCCAAGTCTATAGAAAGACCCACCTGCAGCATGGTGACTAGCTGGGTGAGCACAGCAGAGCCAGGGGTTGGGGACTGCTGGAGTCTGCCCTGTTTTCCCTGATGGCTGAGGGGCTCCAGGGGCAGGCAAAGCCCAAGGAGGGGCTGCGTTTGCCAGGCTGTGAGGCTGTGAGGCAGGAGAGTTGCTAAAGCCTGCAGCTCAGACACTGCTCCCTCCTGAGCTGGGGAAGGGGGTCAAAAGCAGGGGAAGGCTGTCTTGCAGGGACTGCAGAGGAGCAGCTGCCATCTGATGCCCAGAGATCCTTGCTGTTCGGACACCCCAGGAGAATGAAGACAGACACCAGCACCAGGGGGCATCCACAGACCACCTGCAGGGACAAAGACAGTTCCACTCCCTGAGACACCCCGCCAGAGGCAGTGCACACGGAATCCCCAGTACATTGTGTGCAAGTGAGAGACTTTGTAAATAAGTTCTTGAGGGTTTATTAGTGTGTATATCAATGTGTTTATTTAATGGTTATTTGTTATGTTGTAAATAATTAAATCTTGTAAATATTTTAAGAACTGTCTGCAAGGGTGCTTGATTGTAAGGGGAGGCTCTCTACTCAGGGGTACTGCAGCAGCTTCCCAGGGGGGCTGGGCAGGGCTACTGGGTACCCCAGGATCCCACTATTCAGGTGAAGGCATGTGTAGTGTTGTGTCCAGGTTACATATGTATATGATATTTAGTTTTACATTTATGTATATTATAACTTTATAAATTGTATATAGTTAAGAACTTTGGGCTTGGGCTAACTCTATAGAGGAAAGAGGGATCTGCTTGAAATTCTGGCATCCCTCTCACGGTACCCCCTCCTGCCTACCCATCCTATTCAGTTGAGAATAGGGCACCCTTGGTGTTACATGTATATTCCCCAAAAGACTGTAGCAGAATGGAAATCATAACTATTGTTGTCTTTGAACCTTTGCTTGGCCCTATCCTGTCTTATTTCCAATTCCACTGTTCATAGGAAGGAGTCCTATCAGTGCTACTTTGACATCATAAATGGGATGTGCACCAATATCTAGAGTTTTCACAATTATGCCCCATGCTTAGGCAATTATGCTTGCAGTCTTGTTGGCTTTGCTTTGCTACTGTGGGATTCAGCTGGGTCCTTGCTCTGTGCCCCAGGCTGGAGCAAGGATGGAGCCTGCTGGTACTAGGACAAGGGCAAGGTTTGGGCAGTGAGAGGGGCAGGTAGGTAGCGATATCTATATGCAAAGCATGTGGGGGTATAGAAATGGCAGGATACAGAGGCAGTAGCAGTGCTAGTAATGAAGCTGCAGCAGTTGCCTGCCCCCTTGTCACCTCATACTCAATTTCAAGATGAGGGGCTCCCCCCCTATTTTAAACGGGGCACCTCATCTAGGACTCTAGTAGACATGGTATGTTCAGCACTCCATAGACAGCACTATCAGTCTATTTCTTTGAAAAACATATACATTTTCCAAATAGACAAATCATTGTTGTGTGTTCATCTCAAAACAAGAAAGAGAAGTGATCTAGAGAATGAAAGAGTAGAGGCTTTTAGTTTACTGAGAGCCCATATATATTTTAAAATTGTCAGCCTTTGTTTTAGATGATGATGTCTGACAGTACTAAGTTTATTTTTTCTTTTTCAATTCAGCTGTATGAAAAAATGAAACAATATATGAAAAATGAAAATTCAACCAGGTGGTGAATTTGTAAATACAGGCAATGGTAAAAATTAAGGTTATTTCATGACCAAACAGTTCTTGCTTTGTTTTGTTTTTTATGGATTTTGTTCTGAAGACTATAGTTTCTAGGACAGAAATGGACCCTTTGTTCTGGCTTTGTAAAGGAAACAGCAGAAACCTAGAGTCAAGAGATAAGGATCTTCCAGTGCAAGCCTCAAGACTGCAGAACTAGCATTGGCAGATAAGGATCTCCCAGTCCCTGTTCCCCAGTCATGATCTTGGAACAAGGGACTTGGAGCTCCCTGCTGCTGGGGCAGAGAGACATATTCCCTGCCTGGGCTCAGGCCCCCTCCCCCCCCACCTCCAGTGGACAGGTGACCAGGAACAGATTTGCTTATGGTCAGTCATCTACATGAGCATTACTGCACCATTACTAATCAAAAGTAAATTTGCTACTTGCATCTGCAGGTAGCGAATGTACTCATGATTAGCAAGGTTTACTGCATAGTAAGCATGTGCATGTGTCAACGTGCATGCTTACTTCTCAGTAAACTATGCTACTGCACAGCTAAGCGTCTCGTGTAGATGCTGCCATCTAGAATCTGATCCTAGCATCTGACCATGGGTAGAGCTCCTATTGTAATAAAAGTAAGCAATGTATGGCTGAGTGCCTGAAGTGTGTGGATCACCTCCACAGTTAATATCTAAGTTAAAAATTACATTCTTATTTTTTCAGCCTTCAAAGAAAATTATTTTGGAATCATATTATTTAAAATGCACTGCTAATATTTAGCCATCAAAATTGTTTTCTGATACATAATAGGCAGAGATTTAGCTGTGACTATCTTTTTTTCTCTCTCTCTGCTGCCTGCTCCCCCTGCCTACATATTCAATGGCTGTGTTAGAAGGGCTACAGTCTTCCGGCAGGGAAAAGTCAGTACCTTCACAATAAACTCCATCATAGGTAGCAATTTAAAATAATCATAAATACTAATTAATTGTTGTACAAGCACTACAGCCCCACTTTTAAAATTATTGAAATTTGCTTAGCCCCAAAACTTCTTAGATGGTAAAATAGTTCCTTACATTAGGAAAACTTTAATTTAGAACAAGAAGTTACAAATTTATAATACAACAGTGAATATCTTCAAACATTCTCTAGTTTAGAGATTAAAGATAATGCTTTTATACTTCAATGTCAGAAGATAAAATATTCAAAACTATATATTAGAAGTTGCCTAAGAATTCAGTAGAGTTAGTTTTAACTATAGCAATATTTATTTTTGTGTGTGCATAGGAGAGTGTTAGAGAAATTAACCTACCACTGCATATTCTTAAAACATTTTACTATTCTATTTAGATTTAGAATATTTATTTTTAAAAGTCTATATCTCATGCCATCTATTTCATTTATTTCAGTTGGAAATCAAGAGATTTATATCTGTAAGCTGACAACACGTATGGTTTTAAATGGGCATCTAAAGATTATGGGGGGTATTTAATAGCAGCCTTCAAGTACCTGAAGGACGGTTCCAACGAGGATGGAGTTAGAATGTTCTTAATGGTGGCAGATGACAGAACAAGGAGCAATGGTCTCAAGTTGCAGCAAGGGAAATTTAGGTTAGATATCAGGAAAATGTTCTCACTAGAAGAGTTGTAACACACTGGAACAGACTGAGAAAGACTGTGGAATCTCCCTCCCGAGAGGTTTTTAAGACCTAGCTAGATAAAACCTTCGCCAAAATGATATAGTTGGATGGTCTTGATTTGAGCAGGGGGGTGGATTAGATTACCTCCTAAGGTCCTTACCAACCCTAATTTGCTGAGATTCTATGAGTCTAGAAGAAACTTCTGATTTTAAAGTTAGTTTCTGTGCTGTGTCTATAGAGCACAGAACTCTACACCAGGCATGGGAGAGTTAAAGTGACTGAGCCAGCCCTGAATCCTGCCAATCCTGGATTGATCCATTAGCTGGAGTGATGTTCTTTAAGGTAGGGTGCCAAGGTCTTCCCTATGACTTTGTGCTACATGGTCTGCTCCCACACCTACTGTGTCTAGCATACTGGACTTTGTAAAGGAGTCTTCAGAAACAATCATCAGCTTTTCTGCAGCATCATTATATTTCCCATAACAAGACCCAATTTTTGGCGCCCTTTTATACAGCACAAAATGATTAGAGCTGAGAATCGTAAGGCATGTTAATAGCTAACATCTGTATTATTACTGGTGAGGGAAATTACTTATTATATGATGCTTAAAGTTTACCATCACAATAATTAAAAGAGAGATACTTTTTAAAAAGTAATTTAAATCCTGATGCAACAATGAGATTTTGTTTCAGAAATATTTTTTTTTGCCTGAATGCTTTGTAAAATCACTCCTCTGCTCTTGAATAATTAATTTTCCTGTATAACTATTTGTAATAACTATCTCTCAATTTTTTTTTTAAAATTTTGATTCTTTTAAAAACACAACCCAAAAAATCAGAAACACCTATATATCAATTACACATATCAGTCCGGACTACAATGCAGTCTTTACCACAAAAAATATGCAATAATAGGGAAAAGAAAACAAAAGGTAGGAAAAGGGAGGGATAGAAGAACGTAAGATAAGCATACAAGAAATAAGAATGTAGTTCCCAAAGTATTCTAAGAAATACTGAAATTGTCCCAAATGTTTCAAACATATCTCAGAAGATCTGTCTTGAGAATTCCCATGCTACACTTTTAGCTGAAGGCTTTGCAATAGCAAATTGTATCTTCTATTATACTATTTTTTTGTCAGCTTACCACTGTTTTACTATTAATGCTCCTTATTTTTAAATACACCATATATATTTGAAACTTAGCCCAAAAAGACAGTGTCTCACAAAAAATTATTAATGTGTGTTAATGAGGTTATAACTGCTTTAATTCAAGATACTGAAATTAATAGGACCATTCTGAAGACTCCTTCTCGCTCCCCTCTTCTCCCTCATTTCTGCGGAAGCTGTAACATACAGCATCAACTGACTGTAGTTACATTCATTTGATTTTGACTTCAGAAATTTATTCATAACTATTAACTGAGCATATACCTCCAACCATTATCTAAAGTATAGGAGAGTACCTTTAAAAACTAAAGTGGTGTCAATCATATTTACTTAAATGATGGTAAGGAAATTATGATTACTGGAAAAACTGTAAGGAACTCTTTCATTCCCCACTTCTTCCTTCCTCCTCCTCGAGCCCCCACCAAAAACAGAAAAAAAAACACCCTGTTTAGATATTATTAAAATGCTTGTATCAATTTTTCAAATTTACCTTAGCATTTCAATTTAGATTATGCAAAAAACAACAATAGCTGACAGGATTAACAGAGTAAACAACATGAAGACAACCTTTTAATGAACAGGCTTGATATTCTCTCACACATTTCCCTCCCTCCAAAGTCCATCCATAATCCTCTTCTAGAATTTGACTCAAGTGAAACACAAAGAGATTTGAGTTTTCACCTGAAATCCTCAGAGAAGACATTTCATTAGCCTTTTCAAAATACAAAGATGAGTAGGAAGTAGGATAAAGGGAGAAAAGGGAAAATACTGGGCTTTAGAGATAAAGCAGTCCAAGATACTCTTGGTAAAACTTCTGAAATTGGCCAAGAGGTTAGTTTGGTGTTTGAAATGATTTCATAGATAACTAGATTTTTCTGTTGTCCTGTGTGAAGATTTTCTCTATCAAAAGTTTTTATTATTAACATTTTACATTCTTTATGTGTGTTCATAGTTTTACCACATTTTGGCAACTTAATTAATATCTGCTTCTCTGACTCTATTAGGGTACATGAGGTTAGTCAACTATAAATTGTGCTTTTAACGACTGTTAGAAATGGCTCTTTTTATACTTATTAGACAGTGCTTAAATCACAGGCTAAAGTGGACTATGCCAAATCTGTGTGTGGGTGTGCACACTATGTATATATGTAAACTATATATGTGTACACAC